>NC_041382.1:637437189-637526322 GCF_002162155.2 Triticum dicoccoides | reverse complement strand
GGGCGTCGGTGGCAATCTCTGCGCCCTCCGCCCTCCGACCTTCACGGTCAGCCTCGATGGCTTGGATGGCGGCCTGCAAGTGCCCAGGAAAGAAGTTTGCAAAGACAGGAAGAAACAAAGAAGCAAGTCAAAAACCTGGAGTCGGCACGACTTAAATCGGCAGCTCGAAGAAAGAAAGTAAAGAAACTCACCATCAACGATGTCTTCAATCTCATGGAAGCCGGAGGCCAGCATCGCCTCCTAGTCAGACCAGGAGGAGCGCTCGCTCGTGAACTCAGCCAAGAGGGCGGTTTCCGTCTCCTCCACCTCCCTCTGCGCCTTCGCAAGCAGCTCCTTCTGCTCTGCCAATTGAGTGGCTAGCAGATCGCGCTCCATGGCAAGCTTGCTGCACTCCTGCTCTTTGGCACGCAAAGCGGAGTTGGCGTCGCTCATCTGCTGTTGAAGAGCAGCGTTGGCTCCTGAAAAGAAGGAAGAAAGAAGGCATTAAGTCATCAGGTAAAGAAGGTCGCCGGGGAGATCCGGCCCGACTGCTCAGCAGTCGGCCCGAATCCCGGGGACTACAGCCCGCGGGTGCGCCAGCGCGCCCCCGCAAAGAAGGGAAAGGACTTACTTCGGCTCTCCGACAAATCGGCGGTCCGCTTGCCCAGCTCTTCAACGTTACGGTTGAAGGCAGTGACACGGAGGTTGTGGTAATCCTGCGTCAAATGTTTCAGACAAAAAGTTAATACCCAGAGTTCATCAATTGGAGTTCCGGGCCGCCTGCTCAGCAGCCAGACCAAAACTCGGGGACTACACCTAGTGGATGCGCTGGCGTGCCCCCACAGAGAGGAGCAAGAAAACAAAGACCAAAGGAAAAACATACCCGGACGGCTGCCCATGATGCCAGGAACGCCTTGGTGCAACTCTGGAGAGCGTCGCCCTCAGCACGAAACTTCACCTGGACGTCCAGGAGCGCCTGGTTCAGCGGCCCTATGCCGCGTCCTCACACCCACCCAATGGGCCCGGCGCTTGTCGCTTCGGCGTCCGGGATCGCCGAGCTGGCGGTGCCGGCTTCCAAGGGAGGGGTGCCGAAGTCGCCTTCTCCAGATGGCGGCGCGTTGCCGAGCCGACTTGGAGGAGCAGCCTCGCCACAGCCTCGTCTTCGATCGGCGGCACCGGAGGGTCCGCTGGCTGCTTGCCTTGCGCACCTTCAGATGGCGGCGGAGGCGGCGGCGGAACGTTCACGTCTGACGTAGAGGGGTCACTGCCTTCCCTCTCCACGACGGGGTTCTCCCCGCCGGCTTCCCCAGTCTGCCCCGTGAACTCCGGAGGCGGCGGCGCAGAGTTCAACGGGGTGACGAACACCGCCAATTGGCGGCGTGCGGCTTCCTCAGCCTGCCGCTTCGTCACGACAGCGGCTTCGGCCTCCGCCAGTTTTTTCTTGGCGGAGGCCTCCGCCCTTTCGGCCTCCGCCTTCTCCAGGTGAACGGCCTCTTCTTCATTGCGCTTCTCCTGCGCATTCCGCTCTGTCGCCTCCCGGAGGTCAGCAGCGGGGTCAATCCGCCGAGTGGTGGCGGACATCTCCGCTGACCCCATGACAGAAGCGGCGGTGACCCTCTCAAGAGTGAGGGGAGCCCTGAAGCAAGGGGAGCAAGCAAAGACTCAGACAAAGTCACAAAGAAAGAATAAAGCTTTGAGACAGAATACTCATGCGGAGACCAATGGCGGCTTCTTCACTTCCTTACGGAAGCGGGTGGCCTTCGCGGCCGCCTCGTCCCGCCGGGTCACCGCAGCCGAACCCTTGGGTTTCTTCGGCCGACTGCCGAACAAGGTCAGCACGGCCCTGTGCTTCTTCCCGCCGCCTGGAGCACCCGGCGCGGCAGAAGAGCCCACGCCAGGCTGGCTGGCTCCTGGCCGATGGCGGGGGGCCACTTCCCCCTCGGCGTCGTCGTCAGGCCAGTCGGCGAAAGTGGCCGAAGGCCTGAAGTCGACTGCTGTTCCTCCTCCTCCCTCGGCATCGTCCTCCAGAGCCGCCGCCCCCAGATCAGGGTCGTCGACGTCGCTCTCCACCCGGTCGGCGAGGAACTCGCGGGCCGGCCCCGAGGTGCCGGCTGACGGGTGGAGGAGGGGATTCTTACCAAAGCCGACTGGTCAAAACAAACTCGGCGAGAGATAAGACAATCCAAAGAAGGAACAGAAAGGCAAGTCACCACGGGCGGGGGGTTGGCGCGGGAGTATGGCTCCTTGCCGAACTGCCAATCCTCCAGGAGCTTGTTGTCCGAGAGGTAGTTCACCATGAAGGCAACCTCTTCGTGAGGCATGTCCTTGGTGCACATCCGACTCGTGTCGCGGTGCCCGCTCATCTGGCATATCATGTGAGGGCGGCCTTGGAGAGGGAGAACTCGGTGCGCCACGAAGGCGGCCAGCAGGTCTGGACCAGTCAAACCCTCCGACTGTGTCAGCACTCGGAGTCGCGTGATGGCGCCGGCTCCCGCAGGCGTCAGCGACTTGGCCCGGTACGACCAGTTGGGCAGTCGCCCAGCCGGCGGGCCGGCTTCGAAAGCCGGCAGGTTGACCCAGTCCCCCCTCACGGAGACGCTCCTGACGTAAAAGTAGGATCTCTGCCACATCTTCACCGACTTTATCAGCGAGATGGAGGGGAAGGTATTGTCGGCCCCCGACCTTCGCACAGGGATGAAAGCGCCGCACTGAGCTGGCACGCCCATGGCCTGGGTGCCGAGCTTGGAGAAGAAGAACTCCCCCCAGAGCTCGAGGGTGGGGAGGACTCCGAGGAAGCCTTCGCACAAGGCCACGAAGGCGGACAGCAGCACCACTGTGTTGGGGGTGAGGTGGTGCGGCTGGAGGCCGTAGAACTCCAGGAAAGATCGGAAGAAACTGCTCGCCGGCAGCCCCAACCCGCGCAAGCAGTGCGAGCGGAAGATGACCCGCTCGCCCTCCTGTAGCGCGGGGGAAATCTCCCCCTTCGGCGCAAGGCGCACCCGCACATGATCCTCGCTGGGATGCCGATGAGTCCGGCGAAGGAACTCGATGTGGTCGTCATGAACTTCGGAACCGTCCCGAGTGCCGGAGCACACCGGAGGAGGCACGGCGGCGGAGGAAGAACTCATCGCGAGCTGATCGCCGCAGTGTTCACCGGAGCTTGGGCGCGCGGCGGAGCGAAGAAGAAGAAGAAGGAGGAGAGCGAGGAGCAGTGAGAAGGAAGAAAGCGAGGAGTGGTGGGAAGGAGGGGCGCGCGTGCCCCCCTCTTCCCCCTACTTATAGCCCCAAGGGCCGCGAAGCCGAGGGGGCGGACGTGGGGATTTACTGCGCCCACGGCCCCATGACCCCCACGTTCCATGATAAAGTTACCGCGCAGTAACTCCATGGGAATCCCAACCGTCCGCCGGGGCCGCAGCGGATCCGCTCGGGCGCCGAGGCGCGGTAGTGGCGGGCCCCGCCTATGGGCCTGTCCCATCGCACGCGTAGGCTGGCAGGACGGTCCAGCCACGTGTCATCACATGACAGGCCTAGAAGGGGAGGCGGCCTAGAGGCTTAGCCAGCACGCTACTTGGATCCCGCCGCGATGTTCGAAATATTGTGCGAGTCGGAATTGAGTGAGTCTGAATTGAGCAAGTCCGACTCCTTCTAGTCGGCCCGGCAAAAGTCAATCAAAGACCATGTGTTGAGCACCCGGAAAGAGAAACTGCTGAGGCCTCTCGGCCGATCATCCGCGGTGCCTCACCAGCTTCGGGGACTACTGTCGGAGTAATGGGCCACGGGTAGGCCAACCCGAGCCCTAGAACCTTTCAAGACATCAGGGCAGGCTGCGCCCCTCAAGACCCCAGGACGGAGAGCCGCCTTCAAGAAGTCCACGACAAGACGGCCGACTAATCACTCGCGGCCGAGTCCCAGGGACGACCGCAGGGTAAGCCGACTTCTGACTGGCGACTTCCGGAGATGCCAGCTTTGGGGAGTGGGCATGCGATTCCAACGAACCCCGTGACCTCATCAAGGGGGACGGGGCAGGGGCGTGGCTACAGTGAAGCCCACTCCCGCCCCTTACCAAGGACGGGCATGGCCACAGCACGCCGTACCCGGGAAGATCTCTGTGCGGCGTGGCACTATTGTCGTGCCGGCCCTGACATCAGCACCGCAGGACCGAATCCTGCACCCACGATGGCTTGTCTGTACGACTCAGAGGCAGCGGGTCCCACCAGTCGGTGAGACCCCAAGAGACGGCAAGAGGACCACCAGTCGGGCCCGTCGGAAGTCGTCCTGGGGGAGTCGGCCGAGCCCTCCCCCGGGCCCCCGCACCATTAATCAAGATGTGATGGAGAGTGGCAATAGTGATCGCCCGCCAGGCGGCGGGGCTGTTGCCACGACCCCGTGATCAAGCCCGCGTCATCAGAAGCACGGCTACAGTAATCAGCAGCCGGCAAGACCCACCCGCGGCGGACACGGCCTGTCGGCTCCGTACCAGGCCAGTCAGCGGGGCCCGCCAGCCGGCGGGCCCCAGCAGTCGGCAGAGAAGACAGAGGCCAGAGGCGCTGACGGCTGGGCCCGCGTCCAGCCGGATTACCGTTGTACCCCTGGGGGGTAGGCCTATATAACATCCCCAGGGCACCCATGCAAAGGGTTGGAACCCATTAGCTCTAGGCCAGACCATATAGAAGGGAGAGAGCAAGCCTCGCCCTCTCCTACCTCCAAGAAACAGCTCAAGGAGCAACAGTGTAAACACTTTGCCATAGTGATCATGCGGAGACCCCGCAGAGTAGCAGTAGGGGTGTTATCTCCCCGGAGAGCCCTGAAGCTGGGTAAGATTCGCCGGCATGCATGCCTTCGCCTCATCCCGTTTCCAGGCACCGGCGACGTTCTACTCGCCCCCACCATGATAAGCCATCCGTTGGCATATGTCGCACCAAACCCCCGACATTATGGACGATCTATTCACCAGTGGATTTTCTATGGGGCATTATGACCCGCTTTCACTCCCGCGTTTGACTCCCGCGTAGTAAAATTTTCAGTACCCGCGTCATTCCCTCAAACACACCCATGCTACCCCTTGAGCACTGCGTTGGTTTTCCCTTGAAGTGGAAAGGGTGATGCAGCAAAGCAAGGTAAGTATTTCGCTCGGTTTTTTAGAACCAAGGTATCAATCCAGTAGGAGACCACGTGCGAGTCACCTCGTACCTACACAAACAAATAAGAGCCTCGCAACCAACGCGATAAAGGGGTTGTCAATCCCTTCACGGCCACTTGCAAGAGTGAGATCTGATAGAGATAATAATAATAAGATAAATTTTTTTGGTATTTTTATGATATAGATTGAAAGTAAAGATTGCAAAATAAAATAGATTGGAAACTTGAATGATGGAGAATAGACATGGGGCCATAGGTTTCACTAGTGGCTTCTCTCAAGATAGAATAAGTATTATTGTGGGTGAACAAATTACTGTCGAGCAATTGATAGAAAAGCAAATAATTATGAGAATATCTAGCTATGATCATGTATATAGGCATCATGTCCGTGACAAGTAGACCGACTCCTGCCTGCATCTACTACTATTACTCCACACATCGACCGCTACCCAGCATGCATCTAGAGTATTAAGTTCATAAGAACAGAGTAACGCTTTAAGCAAGATGACATGATGTAGAGGGATAAACTCATGCAATATGATATAAACCCCATCTTTTTATCCTCGATGGCAACAATACAATACGTGTCGTTTCCCTTTCTGTCACTGGGATCGAGCACCGCAAGATTGAACCCAAAGCTAAGCACTTCTCCCATTGCAAGCAAAATCAATCTAGTAGGCCAAACCAAACTGATAATTCGAAGAGACTTGCAAAGATAACCAATCATACATAAAAGAATTCAAAGAAGATTCAAATATTGTTCATAGATAAACTTGATCATAAACCCACAATTCATCGGATCTCGACAAACACACCGCAAAAGAAGATTACATCGAATAGATATCCAAGAGAATCGAGGAGAACTTTGTATTGAGATCCAAAGAGAGAGAAGAAGCCATCTAGCTACTAGCTATGGACCTGAAGGTCTGAGTTAAACTACTCATACATCATCAGAGGGGCCATGGAGTTGATGTAGAGGCCCTCCGTGATCAATGCCCCCTCCGGCAGAGCTCCAAAAAAGGCCCCGAGATGGGATCTCTTGGGTACAGAAGGTTGCGGCGGTGGAAATAGGATTTCGTGGTGCTCCTGGATGTTTTCGAGGTATATGAATATATATAGGAGGAAGAAGTAGGTCAGTGGAGCAACGAGGGGCCCAGGAGGGTGGAGGACGTGCCCAGGGGGTAGGCGCGCCCCCTGCCTCGTGGCCTCCTCGATTGTTTCTTGACGTCCACTCCAAGTCCCCTGGATCACGTTTGTTCCAAAAATCACGCTCCTGAAGGTTTCATTCCGTTTGGACTCCGTTTGATATTCCTTTTCTACGAAACACTGAAATAGGCAAAAAAACAGCAATTTGGGTTGGGCCTCCAGTTAATAGGTTAGTCCCAAAAATAATATAAAAGTGTAAAATAAGCCCACTAAACATCCAAAACAGAATATATAATAGCATGGAACAATCAAAAATTATAGATACGTTGGAGACGTATCAAGCATCCCCAAGCTTAATTCCTGCTCGTCCTCGAGTAGGTAAATGATAAAAAAAGAATTTTTGATGTGGAATGGTGACTAACATATTTCTCAATGTAATTTTGTTTGTTGTGGCATGAATGTTCAGATTTGAAAGATTCAAGATAAAAGTTTAATATTGACATAGAAATAATAATACTTCAAGCATACTAACTAAGCAATCATGTCTTCTCAAAATAACATGGCCAAAGAAAGTTATCCCTACAAAATCATATAGTCTGGCTATGCTCTATCTTCATCACACAAAATATTAAATCATGCACAACCCCGATGACAAGCCAAGCAATTGTTTCATACTTTTGATGTTCTCAAACTTTTTCAACTTTCACACAATACATGAGCGTGAGCCATGGGCATAGCACTGTAGGTGGAATAGAATGGTGGTTGTGGAGAAGACAAAAAGGCGAAGATAGTTTCACATCAACTAGGCGTATGAACAGGCTATGGAGATGCCCATCAATAGATATCAATGTGAGTGAGTAGGGATTGCCATTCAACGGATGCACTAGAGCTATAAGTGTATGAAAGCTCAACAAAAGAAACTAAGTGGGTGTGCATCCAACTTGCTTGCTCACGAAGACCTCGGGCAATTTGAGGAAGCCCATCATTGGAATATACAAGCCAAGTTCTATAATGTAAAATTCCCACTAGTTTATAAAAGTGACAACATAGGAGACTCTCTATCATGAAGATCATGGTGCTACTTTGAAGCACACGTGTGGAAAAAGGATAGTAACATTGTCCCTTCTCTCTTTTTCTCTCATTTTTTTATTTGGGCCTTCCTTCCTTTTTTTTCTTTTGGCCTTTTTCTCTTTTTTTTTGTCCGGAGTCTCATCCCGACTTGTGGGGGAATCATAGTCTCCATCATCCTTTCCTCATTGGGACAATGCTCTAATAATGATGATCATCACACTTCTTTCTACTTACAACCCAAGAATTACAACTCAATGCTTAGAACAAAATATGACTCTATGTGAATGCCTCCGGCGGTGTACCGGGATATGCAATGAATCAAGAGTGACATGTATGAAAAAATTATGACCGGTGGCTTTGCCACAAATACGATGTCAACTACATGATCATGCATGGCAATATGACAAGGATGAAGTGTGTCATAACAAATGGAACGGTGGAAAGTTGCATGGCAATATATCTCGGAATGGCTATGGAAATGACATAATAGGTAGGTATGGTGTCTGTTTTGAGGAAGGTATATGGTGGGTGTATGATACTGGCGAAAAGTGCACGGTAATAGAGAGGCTAGCAAATGTGGAAGGGTGAGGGTGCGTATAATCAATGGACTCAACATTAGTCATAAAGAACTCACATACTTATTGCAAAATTCTATTAGTCATTTAAACAAAGTACTACGTGCATGCTCCTAGGGGGATAGATTGGTAGGAAAAGACCATCGCTCATCCCTGACCGCCACTCATAAGAAAGACAATCAATAAATAAATCATGCTCCGACTTCATCACATAACGGTTCACCATACGTGCATGCTACAGGAATCACAAACTTCAACACAAGTATTTCTCAAATTCACAACTACTCAACTAGCATGACTCTAATATCACCATCTCCATGTCTCAAAACAATTATCAAGTATCAAACTTCTCATAGTATTCAATGCACTTGTATGAAAGTTTTTATTGTGCCTAAAAGCAAATTACCATGTTGTTCTAAAGGACTCTCAAAATAATATAAGTGAAGCATGAGAGATCAATTATTTCTATAAAATAGAACCACCGCCGTGTGAGGGAGTCCTGGATTAGGGGGTCCTCGGACAGCCGGACTATATACTTTGGCCGGACTATTGGACTATGAAGATACAAGATTGAAGACTTCGTCCCATGTCCGGGTGGCACTCTGCTTTGCGTGGAAGGCAAGCTTGGCAATTCGGATATGTAGATCTCCTCCCTTGTAACCGACTCTGTGTAACCCTAGCCCCCTCCGGTGTCTATATAAACTAGAGGGTTTAGCCCGTAGGACAACAACAATCATAATCATAGGCTAGCATCTAGGGTTTAGCCTCTACGATCTCGTGGTAGATCAACTCTTGTAATACTCATATCATCAAGATCAATCAAGCAGGAAGTAGGGTATTACCTCCATTGGGAGGGCCTGAACCTGGGTAAACATTGTGTCCCCTGCCTCCTGTTACCATCCGCCTTAGACGCACAGTTCGGGACCCCCTACCTGAGATCCGCCGGTTTTGACACCGACATTGGTGCTTTCATTGAGAGTTCCATTATGTCACCACCATAAGGCTTGATGGCTCCTTCGATCATCGGCAACGATGCGATCCAGGGTGAGGTTTTTCTCCCCAGACAGATCTTTGTATTCGGCGGCTTCGTACCGCGGGCCAACTCGCTTGGCCATCTGGAGCAGATCGAGAGCTATGCCCCTGGCCGTTAGGTCAGGTTTGGAAACTTAAACTATACTACTGACATCCACGGAGACTTGATCTCCGATGGATTCGAGCCCATGTCAGGTGCGCCGCACAGTCACGACGAGCATGACTTAGCTCTGCCACCAGACGGTGTTCAGGAAATCACACCTTTGGTAACTCCGGCCCTCAATCCGGAGCAGATCACGTCGTCCGAGGACGGGTGGATGGACCCCGCCATGGAGGCCGCACACTCAGCGGCGATTGAGCCGAATACTGACTTCAGCCCCTACGAGACCTGTGTTGCCGGACCCTTGGATTCGTCCCCGGCCACAGGCTCCGAACCGCCCATGTCCGTGCCTATCAAATCTGATTGGGCACTGATCATGGAGTTTACCTCCGCAGATATCTTTCAGCACTCGCCCTTGGGCGACATGCTAAATTCATTGAGGTCTCTCTCCTTGTCAGGAGACCCTTGGCCGAACTGTGTCCGGCTTGAGTGGGAAGCGGACGACGAAGAAATTCGTCCCCCACCCACCACCCACTTAATAGCCACTGTCGACGACTTAACCGACATGCTTGATTTCGGCTCCGAAGACATCAACGATATGGACGATGATGTAGGAGAAGAACAGGAACCACCGCCCACAGGGCGCTGGACAACCACTTCATCACACGATATATACATGGTGGATACACCCAAAGAAAACAATGACAAGGAACAGAGGGATGCAGCGAAGGATAATCCCCTCGAGAAGTAACCAAAGCGACGACGTAGGCGCCGCTCCAAATCCCACCTCGGCAAAAACAACGATAACAGCGCAAGAAAGAATAATACCCCGGTCGACTCCAAAGCAAACGACGACCACATGGACCCAGCGACAGAGCAGGATGAACCAGCGGACGGCGAACATAGTACGGAGCCGCCGTCCGATCACGGCGACACTGAGGGTAAAGCTCATCAACTTGTCTCCAGAGAGGAGAATAGTCCGGACGATGATGCACACATCATCCCAGAAAGGCACTTGGAGCAAGAGGACCTCCATAAAAGGCTTATTTCCACCGCGAGGAGTCTGAAGAAGCAGAAGCAAAGGCTCAAGGCCGCGCAAAATACACTCAACATTAGATGGAACAAAGTGCTCGACACTGAAGAAAAGTACAGTGGCAGCCGCCACACAAAGAGCTATCCAAAGCACAAGCTGCTGCCCGAATTTGATGACGAGGCTTTAGAGTTGTCGGCGTTCTGGGAACGGGGGTCCCCAGACTTGCCTGCCTGCGGCCTGCGGCGTGGCTCAAGTAGGGGCCCAGCGCGGCCCATCTTCATCAGCTCAAGCTCAAGACCCTTGTGAGGGGCCAAGCCTCGCGGGGCGGATGACAGGAAGCTTCCTCAGAGGCAGCCTCATCAGGCAGGCTCGCGAGGAGGCGGAGAGATCAAGGCAGGGGTACCTCGCGAGGAACCCGTGACGCAAGCCATGAAGATCGAGACCAGGCGGGCGCTAGGCGGGTGCCGGCCTGCATAGTGTCCTTGTTTCCCCTTTTGTGCAAAGGGGGCAAGCACAGGCCAAGGCATCAGGCAAAGGTTACCATTCCGGTCCAACAAGACCAAGACCAGCCAGACGGCAGGACGGAGGTCACCGTGGAGCCCAAGACGGCGTCATCGCCAGTGCTTTTGGCAGCCGAAGACCACCTTTGGTCGGGATAACTTGTACTAGATGTTCCCCTTTGAAATGGACAATTGTTGGCGCCCTTCCCGCTCAATTATTCGAGGAGAGGCCCAGGGCCTCTATAAATAGAGCTAGCCACCACAAAGTAGAGACATCTAGAAAAACCTCGAGACATCGAGAAGGGACGAGACCACGATGGCTGGAAATCTGGTAGAACCATAGCAGAGAGAGAGAGGCGACTGAACTCTCCCTAGCAGTTCATCACACCAGCTCAAGAACACCTCTCGCGAGGCTGTTCTTCCCTTGTATTGTCCATCATCAGCCCCAGAGGCAATCCACCACACCACACACTGGAGTAGGGTATTACACCACAACGGTGGCCCGAACTAGTATAAACATCGTGTCCCTTGTGTTGTTCATCATTTTCATCTTAGTTCGCATGAGAGGATCAGACGTAGATCGGTAGGGGAGAGATCTCCGCGCGCACCCCAGTGTTTAAACCTCAAGGGTCTGCCGGAACCCGAAACCCGATATTTGGCGCGCCAGGTAGGGGTTGGCTAGAATCTTCCTTCCGTTGTTCGCGTGTGATCTTCCGTCGTGTCCATGGCTGATGCTCGTCGGGCTCGCGCCGAGTGTCGGGCTTCTCACGCCGCTCGCGTCGCCCAGATGGCGCCCGTCCGCGGCCCCCCTCGTCGTTCCCCGTCACCAGCCGCCAACGCCGCCACCGTCCCGGCGGGGAACAAGCAGCAGGCCTCGTCCCAGCACCCATCGATGCGGCGGGATGGCCGCACCGCCACCACGTCGCTGACTCCAGCTGGCTCGTCGTCCCACGCCCGTCGCGCACCCATGGATGCGCACGCCTCACTACTCTTGGTGCGGGAGCTACTGCACTATCGCCCCGTCGACGACCTCTACGAGGACTGGCTCACCCGCATCACTGAGCTCGTCAGTGCCGCAGGGGGCTCCCCCTTGCGGTCCCTCTCGCTGCCTCGCCCTCCGTCCCGTGCAGGGGGCGAGGATCAGGAGGCGCCTTCACCGCCTCCTCCCCAAGAAGGTGCCTTGGCTCCAAGGCATGCAGCCCCAGGGTGAGACCCTCCACGTCCGGCACCTGCGCAGCAAGAAGGGAGCTGCCAAGAGATCCCACATCCCCGGGAAGGTGCTCGCGCGCTCCCAGCGCCGGCGCGCCAAGATCGCGCCCCAGCGCCTCCACGACAAAACCCTGTGCTGCTCCTAGTGGCGGCGCGTGGTGACCCGCAAGAACGAGTCCAGCACCAGCAAAGGGCGCCAGTGGCCACGGCGGGCTGCCTCGCCTTCACCCCCGAGCTGCGCGGCGTCACATGGCCAGGCAAGTTCAAGCATGACCTTCCTCCCCGCTATGATGGCACAGCGGACCCCGCGGAGTTCTTGCAGCTCTACGAACTGGGCATCGTAGCCGCCAACGGAGACGAGAAGGTCATGGCGAATTGGTTCCCCATGGCGCTCAAGGACGGCGCCCGCACCTGGCTCCTAAACCGGGCTCCCGGCACGATCTCTTCCTAGAGCGAGATGTGCACCCGCTTCATCGCCAACTTCCAGGGCACTCGCGACCGGCCCCCGGCCGTGAGCGACCTGCGCCGCATCAAGCAACAGCCAAGAGAAACCCTGCATAAGTACATTCAGCGCTTCAACTACGCTCGCCTCAAGATCCCCAAGGTGACTGAAGAAGCCATCATCTCTGCCTTCTCCGACGGCGTGCGCGACGTCAAGATGAAGGAAGAGCTAGCAATCCATGAAGACCTGTGCACATCCCTGGAGCTGTTCAACTTGGCGACCAAGTGCGCCAGGGCTGAGGAAGGGCATCTCTCCCTCCTCGAGCTCCCGGGCAGCCGACCCGGAAGAAAAGAAGCTCAAGGCCAAGGATGTGATGCGCAAGGGGGCTGCCGTGCTAGCAGCGGAACCGGACACCAAGAGAGGCAGGGATCAGCCTGAGTCATCCAAGGGCGGACGGTACTGCGTGTACCACGACCTCCACACCCACAACACCAACGAATGTCAAGAGCTCAGAGCCGTGCGAGATGGGTGAATCGACCGACGCCCAGAGTGCAACGACAGGGGCTATGGCCGAGGAGGAGGAAGAGGCGATGGACGATGGGAAGACCATGGCCCTCGCCAGGGATGGCGTGACCGCCCTCGCGAGAACCACTGGCAGGACCAGCCTCGTGAGGGAGGCTGGAGGGACCAGCCTCGTGAGGACTGTCCACACGATAATGCAGGCCTCCCACCTCTGCCGCCTCCACCAAGGAGGAACGAAGACCAACACCAAGACGATGGGGCTGGGGGCTTCCAAGAACCGTGTGCAATTGCTTGCATCTTGGACGGCGCCCAGGCCCCAGCCTCACAGCGCATCTTCAAGCAGTTTGCTCGCGAGGTGAATGCAGTCCTTCTCAAGCTTGAGGCCACGCGCCCTCTCAGGTGGTCTTCGTGCACGATCACATTAAGTTCTGCAGACCAGCTCAAGTGTGCGGCAACGGCAGGAGTCCTCCCGATGCTTTGCTCCCCTGTCATCAGCAACGTGTAGGTCACCAGGACCCTCATCGATGGCGGGGCAGGACTCAACATCCTGTCCGTCGAGACGTTCGACAATCTCCAAGTGCCATACGACCAGCTTCAGCCAACCAAGCCTTTCTCAGGAGTCACCGATGGTTCCGATGTTCCAATTGGGCAGGTTCGCCTTCCGGTCACCTTCGGGCAACACAACAACTACCGCACTGAGCTCATCGACTTCGACGTTGCTCACATCCGCCTGCCATATAACTCCATCCTCGGGTACCCAGCCCTAGCCAAGTTTATGGCAGTGACTCACCATGGTTACAATGTCCTCAAGATGCCAGGAAGCAGTGGAGTCATCACCGTACCCTGTGAAGAAAGGGACGCAGTGTGCTCGCTCGAGCGTGCGTTCCAAGCCGCAGCAATCGAAGACCCAGATCACAGAGTGGGGGGCCTCCTGAGGTGACCCTCAAGAAGAAGAAGACCTCACCTGGCCAGAGCCACAAGGAAGCAGGCACCTCCGGAGGTATTGCGTCAAGATTCGCGCCCGATCAGGGAGCGCCGCCCTCTCGCGCATAGGAAGGCACACCCGGCACCCTCCTCAGGCAGGGCTCAGGGGCTCTCTCTTGGAGAGCCACTAACCTTGCCAAGGTCGCGGGGGAGGCGCTCGGGCACCACTTGGAGGGGTGCTTTCAGGAACGCTTCCCTCAGAAAGGTACAAGTCAAAGGAGATAAAACCCTCAGGAGTTCATCGCAAGGAATACCCAAGAGCTACAAGAGTCCATAGTCATGCGCGGCAGCCGCCGCTTACCTGCCGTGGCCCGCATCCAGGCGAGAATGGAGGGCTGCACGTCTGTGTCGACGTACCAGGGCTCAACCGAGCTACATCCCAGGAGCGCCTATGGCCTTTGGCCGTAGGGCGCTGCGTGGGACCACCCCACAGCTACGTTCGCATGCCCTTCAGCCTATCGAGCGCGGTCACCGCACATCAGCGCCTGTTGAGGAGCATTCTTGAGGCTCAGGAGGTCAGGCATCGCGCGATCCTGGCGGAGGTGGCGATGATCCCCGAAGACCTGCACGTGCCACCAGAGCCTCCCGAGGCCCCTGGGCCTGGGGGCTCATGAGGGCCGACGTCTTCACCGCGCATCGCTCACTTCCTTAGCATCACTTCGTCTTCACCGGCACCAGGTGACATCTTTCAGAGTTCTACTTTCAGCTGGGAGCGCCCACAGGGCTCCATTCCCAGGCCGCGTGGGTCCGTCCCCGTGGCATGTATCCATTTTGGTTATGCTCTTTACTTACCCTGTTGGGGGCGCCCCTCGGGCTGCATCATCCCCATGCCGCTCGGGCCCGACCCAGCAGCGGTTGCTTTTACCTGCGCTTGCTTGAAATTGGATTTCCTCCTATGTGCTTAACATACCTGACCTAATCACCTGCTCGATTGACGCCTATTTGAAGAGCCGCTCGCTCTCGCGCGGCACATGCGCACGGGTCCGTCCCTGCAGCATTGATAAACCTGAGTGGTCGAGCTCTGGCCGCGGCAGCCCCACACGGCGCCAGCTCACCAGGCCCTCAGTGCCCTGACCGCTCCCTCGGAGTGACCATAGGTTGGCCGGCGACCGTAACGACAGGCCTTGTTTCTACTCATGATTGGTGTGCAGGACCTACTCTAGGAGCAATGTTGGGGGCATCGTGAGCTCTCTCTCCCTCTCTTCGGCATGGACCGCTTGCACGTTAAAAGGGGGGTACCTAAGCATCGCGACTCATGGGCTACTACTGGCTCTCCAGCCCTCACCCCCTGGCCTTGACCCACAGCATCGCGACCTGTCATACCAGCGGCGGCTGAGCTCGCTCGAGGGCTAGGACCTGAGGTCGTAGAGCGTTAAGGAAAGTGCGGGAGAGTGGGAAGAAGCTCGCGAGGGCCTAACCCAGCAGTACCTCGACCACCGCCTCTCGGGCCAGGCGCCTCTCCGAGGAACTACGTCAGACACACAAGATAAGTCGCGCCGTTGCAAAAGCTGGACCAACGCAGCGCCTAAATCCCCGCCCAGTGCAACTCTGTCACGGCGACGCTACCTTCCTTTCTCGCCTAGCAAGGATTGCTTGAGCGCTAAAGGGGACCTCCCGAGCATCACGACTCGGGGGCTCTTACCGGACCTCGGGCCGCTCACCTCCTGTCCTTGACCACGGCATCGCGACCTGGCATACCAGCGACGGCTGAAGCTTGCCTGGGGACTGGGACCTGTCAGCGTAGAGCACCAAGTCCTCGTGAGGATAGAAAGGGGGAGCTTAGCCGGAACAGAACGGACACCTCACGCTAATTCATATTAAGGATATAGTTGGCGGATTTTGGGTTCCGGCAGACCCTTGAGGTTCGAACACTAGGGTGCACGCGGAGATTTCGCCTCCTACCTACCTGCACCCCTCCGCCTTGCTAGGATCTGAACTAAGGAAAGAACAACGCAAGAGACACAGGGTTTATACTGGTTCAGGCCACCGTTGTGGTGTAATACCCTACTCCAGTGTGTGGTGTGGTGGATTGCCTCTTGGGCTGATGATGATGAATGATACAAGGAAGAACAGCCTCGCGAGGGTCTGTTCTTGGCTGGGGTGATGAACTGCTGGGAGGAGCTCAGTCACCTTTATCTCTCTCTCTTTCTGATCTTCTCTCTCTCTCTTTCCCTGCCTCTCCTTGCTCCATCTCTTTGTCCCTCCGTGTCCCCCTTGCTCTGTGGGTGGCTGGTCCTATTTATAGAGGCCCTGGTCCTCTTCCCAAATATCGAGCGGGAAGGGAGCCAACAATGGCGGGCTAATTTGAAGGGGGACAACTAGTATCAACTATCCTGACAAAAGTAGTCTTCGCCTACGCAAAGCTCTAGTGATGATGCCGTCTTGGGCTCCATGGTGACCTCCGTCTCGTAGTCCTCCTGGTCTTGGTCTCGTTGCACCAAAATGGCAACCTTTGCCTGATGCCTCGGTACTCCGCGGCTGCGCTTGCCCCCTTTGCACCAAAGAGGAAGGGGGGACGCTGCGCGGGCTGGCACCCGCCTGGCGCCCCTGTTCGTCATGGCTTGCGTCACGGGCACCTTGTGAGGTATCCCGCCTTGATCTCTCCGCCTCCTCGTGAGCCAGCCTGACGAGGCCGCGCCTGAGGAAAGCTCTACGTCATCCGCCCCGCGAGGCTTGGCCCCTCGTGAGGGTCTTGGGTTTGTGTTGGTGAAGATGGGCCGCGTTGGGCCCCCCTTTGAGCCACGCCGCAGGCAGGCAAGTCTGGGGACCCCCGTTCCTAGAACGCCGACAGTAGCCCCCGGGCCCAAGGCGCGCCCGGACTTGGCCGGGCAGGGAGGCAGAAGAGCAAGAGCGAAGCACCACGGGCCCTAACAGCCAGCGGCCTTGGGCGCCGCGTGGCGGTTGATTGGACGTGGGCATCTCCACTTCCCCATGGCGCCTCGGCAACTGCACGGATTGGACAAGTCCCTGCATGCAAAGTGGGTCATAATTACCTGCGATCATGGGGGCCGTTGGTTGGCCATCCCCAGTTATAAGTACGGACCGGCGCGCGCCCTTCCAGTTCATCCCTCCTTGCTCCTCCCTTTCTTCATGGCCCCGTCAATGAGGTTCTCGGCCGCAGAGAAGGGGAAGGCTCACCAGGTTGAGCCCGCCTCTACCCCACCCAAGCACGGCCGAGGGCGCCCTCGTAAACATCCTGTGGCCACCACGGTGGCTCCCCGCGGCCGTGGAGGCGATCTTCAGCGCAGCGACGGGCGGATTGCTGTGGCCGGGGGGCGCGCTCCGGCTGCGCGTCCCCCTAGGCCATGCTTTCGCGCTGCTGAAGTGCTGCCGGAGTTCGTCGTGTGGTCGGCGGGGCCGACCAGCACTCGGCTTCCGCTTTCTCGCTTCCTCCTTGGCGAGCTCCCGGGCGGCCTCTGGCTTCAGGCCGACGGCTGCTGCAGCCGGGCCTCATGGGTCTCACCGGAGGTCTCCACAGCCGGGAGCCTGTTCCTGGCCCGCGATTGGCAGATGTTTGCCCGCGCGCGTGGCCTGAGCCGTCGATGCACCCTACACTTCAAGTTCGACGGTGATGCCACCCTCTACGTGAGGGTGTTTGGGGAAGATGGTCACCGCGCAGGGTGTTGCCCCGAGGGTGACGACCGTGGCTGGGAACCCAGCTCCACCGATGATGGAGAGGGCAGTGCTCGCGTGGCCGGTGGCGCTCAGGGTTCCTCAAGCTTCTCCGGTTCTTCTTCAGGCGGCGACTCCTCTAGCGGTGGCCACGGTCAGCCCCCGCACCGCTGTATCTGCTTGGGAGGTGGCAACGTGTCCGCCCGCCGTCGCGCCCTGGTGAAGCGCGAGAGGGAGTCCGCCTGAGCTCCGGAGGCAGCTCGGGCCTTCCCTGTGGGCCGGTGTGAGGCGAGCTGCACCAGATTTGTTCTTTCTTTTTCCTTTTCCCTGCGTAACAAAGACAATAGTGTGGAGCCCCGCAGGGGCGTGTTTGGGTTATTGCTGTTAATCATCGTTTTGCTTTCGTTACCGTACCTTCCGGCTATGTGCCCGAGCGTGGATAGTTTCCGGCCCCGGCCGTGGGGGGGCGACTGACCCAGGCCCTTTGTTTGTGTCGCGGTGCCCGTGGGGCACGGACTAGAGGGGTGCTCCTGTAAGGGGCCCAGGTCGCGAACTCTTTGAGTGACTAGGATAGGAACACTCGCGAGGGCGCTCAGCTGCCCCCCTCGCGAGGCCTTGCACAAGAGATATCGAGGCAGGAGAGTGAAAAGTCGGAGAACCACAAGCCAAAGACGGCAACAACTTCAATAAAACTTCGAATGAGAAGGAACAAGCCAACTGCGGAAAGCAAATGAAAAGCCACGTCCGGCACCTAATCTAGTCTTCAACGTCTTCTCACCAGCGCGGAGCTAAGTGCTGCCACTGGGCGTGGGAGGGAGCCCCAGGGCCTGAGGCCGACGCTCCTGAGACTCCGGGGCGTGTACAGCCCCAACTCATTATTACGTGAGAGTGTCACGGGCGGCGAGCTTCACAGGCGTTGGCCTTCTTCACAGGCTCCGGGCCTTTTCCCAAACGCGATGGCTTCACAGGCATTCACCTTCTTCATAGGCTCCGGGCCTTTTCCCAAATGCGATAGCTTCACAGGCATTCGCCTTCTTCACAGGCTCTGGGCCTTTTCCAAAACGTGATAGCTTCATAGGCATTCGCCTTCTTCATAGGCTCTGGGCCTTTTCCAAAACGCGATAGCTTCACAGGCATTCGCCTTCTTCACAGATTCTGGGCCTTTTTCAAAACGCGATAGCTTCACAGGCATTCGCCTTCTTCACAGGCTCTGGGCCTTTTCCAAAACGTGATAGCTTCACAGGCATTCGCCTTCTTCACAGGCTCCGGGCCTTTTTTAGGGGTAGAACCTCCGGAGGTGCTGGATGTTCCACGCATTCTGGACTGGCACTCCCTCCTGAGTCTCCAAGCGCGTGGAGCCGGGCCTGGAAACATGAACAACTTTGAACGGGCCCTCCCACATGGGAGAGAGCTTGTGCAGTCCCTCCCTAGAGAGGACCCGCCTGAGCAAGAGGTCTCCTACCTCGAGAGTTCTGGGGCGGATGTTGCGGCAGTGATATCGCCGCAGTGTTTGTTGGTATCTCGCTGCTCGTAGCGCGGCTTCTCGGCGACGTTCCTCCCCCAGCACGAGGTCCATCCCCCGCATGGCGTCCTGCTGCACCTCGTCAAACGCCAGGACCCGCGTGGAGCGACGTCTGACCTCGTGAGGGAGGACCACTTTGGCTCCGTAGACCAGGAAGAACGGGGTCTCTCCAGTCGGCTTGGTCGCGGTTGTGCGGATGGACCACAACACAGACTGAAGCTCGTCGTACCAACCTCTGCCGCAGGCCTCCAGCTTCTTCTTGAACGTCCTGGTCTTGAGGCCCCTCAGGACCTCCGCGTTGGCCCGCTCGGCCTGGCCGTTGCTTCGGGGGTGCACCACCGAAGCGTAGCATATCTGCGTTCCAAGGTTAGCACAATATGTTTTGAAGAGGTTACTGGTGAACTGCGAACCGTTGTCCATGATGATGCGATTCGGCACCCTGAACCGGCTCACGATGCCCTTGATGAACTTGACCGCGGAACCCGCGGGAATGGTGCGGACAGCCTCTACTTCAGCCCACTTGGTGAACTTGTCCACGAAGACGTAGAGGTAGCGGTAGCCCCCAGGCGCCCAAGGAAACGGGCCCAAGATATCCAGCCCCCAGACTGCGAATGGCCATGAAAGGGGTGTAGTCTGCAAGCCTCCTGCTGGCTGATGGATCTGCTTGGCATGGAACTGGCAGGCCTCACAAGCTTTTACTAGTTCGACGGCGTCATTGAGCGCGATGGGCCAATAAAACCCACTGCAGAACACCTTGCTGATGAGGGTCCGCGATGATTAATGATGTCCACAATCTCCGCCGTGTATATCTTCCAGCAGTTCCTTCCCTTACTCCCTGGAGATGCAGCGCAGGGATACATCGTTTGGCCGCTTCCGGTAGAGCTCTCCATCCTTGATGCAGTATGCCGTGGCCTGGCTTGCCACTCGCTCCGCTTCCTCCTCCTTCTCCGGCAGGGTCCCTTGCATTAGGTAACTCCGGAGCTCCGCGGTCCAACATCCCTCCTAAGGTTCCATCATCAGGAGCAGACGTGCTCCTGAGGCCGAGCCACAGACCGGAGCCCCTGAGGCAGGTGGCTAAGGGAGCTCCTCCCGGGGCTGAGCCATGTTCGATAATGACGGCAGGGCTGATGGCTTGAAGAGCCGCTCCTCGAAAACACCAGGCTCCTGAGGTAACCGCCTAGACACCCGTTTGGCGATGTCGTCGGCCTCCTGATTGGTGCCACGGGGCACATGCTGCAACTCCAACCCCCAGAACTGCTTCTCCATCTTGCGGACCTCCGCTAGGTAGGCTTCCATGTGCTCATCCTTCGGCTCGTACACTTTGTTGGAGAAATTGACAAGGAGCTGCGAATCGCCCTTGATGGTGAGGCGTTTCACCCCCAGGGCAGCCGCGGCCTTCAAGCCCGCTATTAAACCTTCATACTCTGCTATGTTGTTGGAGACCTTTTCACCTTGCTGGAAATAGAGCTGCACAGCGTAATAGAGCTTGTCCTGAGCGGGCGATATAAGCACCGCCCCAGCCCCAGCGCCATGCCTGGAGAACGCCCCATCGAAGTACATGAGCCAGCCTTCTGGCGCCTCACTTCCCGGGGACAGGGACCGATCCTCGTTGGCCTTGAGGCCTGGCACCTTCGTCCATTCTGCCACAAAATCCGCCAACGCTGCTCCCTTGATGACTCTGGTCGTGCTGAATTCGAGCTGAAACGCTTGCAGTTCTATGTTCCACTCAGCGACCCTTCTAGCTGAATTAGGGCTCCTGAGTACTCTCTCCAGGGGGTACGACGAGACGACCTTGATGGGGTGGCCCTAAAAATAGTGACGCAGCTTGCGCGAGGCCATCAGTAGCTCGAGGAGGAGTTTCTGAGGCATGGGGTACCGTGCCCTGGCATCCCGTAGCACCGTGCTGATGAAGTACACTGGGTGCTCAACGAGGTGGAGTGCGTCAGTGCTGGTGGCTCCCTTCGAAGACTGTGGCGCCTCTTGAGGCAATGAGGCCTCCTGAGGCTGGCCATCTGGAAGAGGGGCCTCTTCCGCCTCTGGTGCGCCCCTCTGCGGCAGCTGATCCTCCTCAGCCGCGGTGGCGGTTTCTGTAGGCCTTCCTTGTCCCTGTTCTGCCTTGTCCCGGGCTGCTGCTACGGTTTTGATTCGGCGCTCCTCTCTGACTGCCACTAAGGCTGCGCTGGCGGAGTAAGGAGTGGTGGCGAGGTAACGCACCAGGGGCTCTTGAGGGCGCGGAGCCACCATGACCGGTGGGCTGGTCAGGTATATCTTGAGATCCTGGAACGCCTTGTCGGCCTCTTCAGTCCACTCGAAGGGCCCCTTTTTCTTCATTAGCTGGAAGAAGGGCAGTGCTCGTTCCCCCAACTTGGAGATGAAGCGCCCTAGTGCGGTCACGCGCCTCGTGAGCTTCTGCATTTCTCTGAGGCTCTTTGGCGGGTTCATGTCTTCCACCGCCTTGACCTTCTCCGGGTTAGCCTCGATGCCTCGGTGGGACACGAGGAAACCCAAGAGCTTGCCCGAGGGGACTCCGAACACACACTTCTCTGGGTTGAGCCATAGGTTCACTGCGTTGAGGCTCGCGAAGGTTTCCTCCAAGTCTTGTATCAAGGTCTTGGCCTCCCGAGACTTTACCATAATGTCATCGACGTAAGCTTCAACATTCTTCCCGAGATGCGGGCCCAAGGTGATGTGCATCAGCCACTGGAAGGTCGCCCCTGCGTTACACCCCACACGGGGTTAGGAAGGTTGTCTTCTCGACGCCTTCTACCGCCATCTTGATCTGGTGATACCCAGAGAAGGCATCCAAGAAGCACAACAGGTCGCATTCCGCAGTGGAATCGACAATCTGGTCGATGCGGGGGAGCAGGAACGGATCTTGTGGGCATGCTTTGTTGAGGTTGGTGAAGTCGACACACATGCGCTCTTTCCCTCCCTTTTTTGGCACAATGACAGGGTTGGCCAACCAGTCCGGGTATCGGACCTCGTGAATGACCCCAGAGGCTTCTAATTTGCGGGTCTCTTGGACGATGAAGGCCTGCTTTTCTGTGGACTGCCGCCTGGCCTTCTGCTTCACAGGGCGCATATTGGGGCACACGTTGAGGTGATGCTCGATTACACTCCTAGGGATCCCTGCCAACTGGTCAGGCTCCCAAGCGAATACCTTCTTGTTTGCACGCAGGAACCCGACCAGGGCCTTCTCCTGCTCGGGTTTGAGGTGGGCGCCTATTGTGAAAGTGGCGTTGGTGGATCCGTCCTCATCGACGGGTATCTGCTTGGTTTCTGCCTTGTCTTGGGTGAACAACTATTTCTTCTTGGCGGGTGCAGCCCCCTTGGGCCCGGGGGTCTCCAAGTTGGCGGGTTGTGCCGACGCCGCTGTCTTGAAGGCGAGCTTGAGAACCCGCAGCGCGTCCCCGGTGTCCCCGTGCATAGTGAGGACACCGCTACTCCCGGGCATCTTCATGAGGTTGTACGCCGGGTGCGTCGCGGCCATGAACTGGGACAGCGCTGGGTAGATGAGGATGGCGTTGTAGGGGAGGCCGATGGGGGCGATGTCGAAGTCGACCAGCTCCGTGCGGAAGTTGTCGTAGGTGCCGAAGGTTACTGGGAGCCGGATCTGTCCCAAGGAGCTGGACGACTTGCCCCCTACGCCTGAGAAGGGCCGGCTGGGTTACAGCCCTTCCAGGGGTATGCAGAGGAGGTTGAAGGCCTCGACCGAGAGCATGTTGAGGCCCGCGCCGCCATCAATGAGGGTTCTGGTGACGGCCACCTGGCAGATGGTGGGGGTGCACAGCATGGGGAGCGCACCCGAGCAGGCCGAGTTGGAGGGGTGGTCCTCCGAGCTGAAGGTCAGGCCGGTCTCGGGCGCCGCCCGGTCCAGGGGAGCCCCCTGCCGCATGGAAGCGGCGCCGACCTGGCGGATGAACGGCTTGACATGGTGACTTGTAGGCGGCGCCTGCGAGCCGCCCAAGAGGGCCGCGACGACCGGGGGTGTTGGTGCAATGCGATGGGCGGGGGAGAGGTTGCGGGGATCCATGGGCGCGCGGAGCGCGCGGGACAAAGAACCCGCTGGGGTGAGCGAGGGAGTTGCGGTGCGGCCGTCTTGCCGCACGGACGGATGCTGGGACGATGCTCGCTGCTCGTCCCCTGCCGGGCCGGCGGCGGCGTTGATGGCAGGCGACGGGGAACGGCGAGGACGCCCGCCGACAGGGGCCGTCTGGGCGACGCGGGAAGCGAGCACGGCCCGGCGCTCGGCGCGGGCCCGACGAGCGTCAGACATGGGCGTGATGGTCGGAGGAGAATGGGGTGGTGGAAGACGAATCCCGGCGCACCCCTACCTGGCGCACCAGATGGCAGATTTCGGGTTCCGGCAGACCCTTGAGGTTCGAACGCTAGGGTGCACGCGGAGATTTCGCCTCCTACCTACCTGCACCCCTCCACCTTGCTAGGATCTGAACTAAGGAAAGAACAACGCAAGAGACACAGGGTTTATACTGGTTCGGGCCACCGTTGTGGTGTAATACCCTACTCGAGTGTGTGGTGTGGTGGATTGCCACTTGGGCTGATGATGATGAACGATACAAGGAAGAACAGCCTCGCGAGGGTCTGTTCTTGGCTGGGGTGATGAACTGCTGGGAGGAGCTCGGTCACCTTTCTCTCTCTCTCTTTCTGATCTTCTCTCTCTCTCTCTTTCCCTGCCTCTCCTTGCTCCGTCTCTCTGTCCCTCCATGTCCCCCTTGCTCTATGGGTGGCTGGTCCTATTTATAGAGGCCCTGGTCCTCTTCCCAAATATTGAGCGGGAAGGGAGCCAACAATGGCGGGCTAATTTGAAGGGGGACAGCTAGTATCAACTATCCTGACAAAAGTAGTCTTCGCCTGCGCAAAGCTCTGGTGATGACACCGTCTTGGGCTCCACGGTGACCTCTATCTCTTAGTCCTCCTGGTCTTGGTCTCGTTGCACCGAAATGGCAACCTTTGCCTGATGCCTCGGTACTCCACGGCTACGCTTGCCCCCTTTGCACCAAAGAGGAAGGGGGGACGCTGCGCGGGCTGGCACCCGCCTGGCGCCCCTGGTCGTCATGGCTTGCGTCACGGGCACCTCGTGAGGTACCCCGCCTTGATCTCTCCGCCTCCTCGTGAGCCAGCTTGACGAGGCTGCGCCTGAGGAAAGCTCTGCGTCGTCCGCCCCGCGAGGCTTGGCCCCTCGCGAGGGTCTTGGGTATGTGTTGGTGAAGATGGGCCGCGCTGGGCCCCCCTTTGAGCCACGCCACAGGCCACAGGCAGGCAAGTCTGGGGACCCCCGTTCCCAGAACACCGACAATAGTGATTACAAAAGCACGGCAGACGCCTTACATACCCCCGCGGGGTGTTACTTTAATTCCTTGCATGGAACAAAAGGTGCTAACCCTAAGGAACGCAACTTGCTAGCACCTCCCCAGGCGATGCCATCATCAACAGTGGGCTGCCCAGTGCCGGCGCCAACCACATCCAGATCAGTGGTGTCGGCTGCCCGAGGCAGCTGCCTCACTCCGATCGTGGCGCGAGCTCGGAGGGTCGTAGTTGTCGTCGCTCGTCTCCGGGGTCGCGAGGAGTTCGGAGGAGCCGCTGAAGCCCGCGGTCCCTCCGCTGCTACCTGAGGGGCTGCAGGAGGACCAACGGGTGGGGCTGGTCCTCGCCAGTTCGTCACCACGGCCGCTTCCCTTGGGGCAGCATTCCAGCCGGCGTCCTTCTGCATCAAAGACCTTGAAGAACATCAAGGAGGCGTCGTCGTATTCAAGATGGATCACCAAGGCGCCGTCCGCGTGACAGACCCGGGCAATCTCACCCCAGCCCCGGGTCATGAAGACCTTGCCCGGAGCGACGACCGTGACCTCCACTCCGGTCGCAGGGGTGCCACAGTCGGCGTGCTGCAGCCAGAGCTCCAGGGCCCCGCTCGGCGGCATCTCGAAGGCGAAGGAGGGAGGAAGGCGGATCCACGAAGTTGGAGGCATGGCGGGCGTGAAGCACAAGCTCGCGAGAGGAGCGCTCCGCGTGGACTCCGGGGGGGACGACGGGCACCACCGTGACTCACCGGCGGCGGCGGCGACATTGTCGGTGTTGCTTGGTGCCCTCCCCCCTGGGGCCTATGACGCGGGCGTGCAAGGGCAGCGGACACCCAGGCGGCGGCAGCTCGTACCACGGCCTCCACACCACCTGCCAGGCGCCTTCGTCCCGGTGACAAAGGATTGGCCGCTTCTTCGGCGGGAGGGGGTCAGGACCCTCTCTGGGGGCCTTTCCCTTCTCCTCAACTGAAAACTGGCGGATCGGTGCCATTGGTGCAAGAGGAAGCAAGGATGAGGAAGAAGAAGAGGAGTGACGGAAAGGAGTGAACCGGCGAAGCTCACGCGGCCCCGTACTTATAGCCGAGGAAGGCCAACCGCCGGGCATCATGACCTTAGGTAATCGTGACCCATATCTTTGCATGCAGGGACTTGTCAAGTCGTGTAGTTGACGAGGCATCATGGGGAAGCGCAGTCACCCATGCCCAACCAACCGCCACGCGGTGCCCAAGGCCGCAGGCTGTTAGGGCCCGCGGCGCTTCGCGCTTGCCCCTTCGCTTCTCTGCTAAGCCAAGCCCGCGTGTGTCGTGGGCCCGGGGGCTACTGTCGGTGTTCTGGGAATGGGGGTCCCCAGACTTGCCTGCCTGCGGCCTGCGGCGTGGCTCAAGTAGGGGCCCAGGTGGCCCATCTTCATCAGCTCAAGCTCAAGACCCTCGCGAGGGGCCAAGCCTCGCGGGGCGGACGACAGGAAGCTTCCTCAGAGGCAGCCTCATCAGGCAGGCTCGCGAGGAGGCGGAGAGATCAAGGCAGGGGTACCTCGTGAGGAACCCGTGACGCAAGCCATGACGATCGAGACCAGGCGGGCGCCAGGCGGGCGCCGGCCTGCGCAGTGTCCTTGTTTCCCCTTTGGTGCAAAGGGGGCAAGCATAGGACAAGGCATCAGGCAAAGGTTACCATTCCGGTGCAACGAGACCAAGACCAGCCGGACGGCAGGACGGAGGTCACCGTGGAGCCCAAGACGGCGTCATCGCCAGTGCTTTTGGCAGTCGAAGACCACCTTTGGTCAGGATAACTTGTACTAGATGTATCCCTTCGAAATGGCCAATTGTTGGCGCCCTTCCCGCTCAATTATCCAGGGAGAGGCCCAGGGCCTCTATAAATAGAGTTAGCCACCACAGAGTAGATACATCTAGAAAAACCTTGAGACATCGAGAAGGGACGAGACCATGACGGCTGGAAATCTGGTAGAACCATAGCAGAGAAAGAGAGAGAGGCGACTGAATTCACCCTAGCAGTTCATCGCACCAGCTCAAGAACACCTCGCACGAGGATGTTCTTCCCTTGTACTGTCCATCATCAGCCCCAGAGGCAATCCACCACACCACACACTGGAGTAGGGTATTACACCACAACGGTGGCCCGAACCAGTATAAGCATCGTGTCCCTTGTGTTGTTCATCATTTTCATCTTAGTTCGCACGAGAGGATCGGACGTAGATCGGTAGGGGAGAGAGCTCCGTGCGCACCCCAGTGTTCGTACCTCAAGGGTCTGCCAGAACCCGAAACTCGACAAGAGCCTATACAGCCAAAAAATAAAATGGTCGATCAGCCGGATCGACCACCCCATGGCCGCGATAGGGCGGCTAACGATGTCGCACATAAGTCAGCACACGATTTACGTGAGGACTTGCACCAAAAATCTGGTATGACTAGGTCCATCTACGGATCTAGGAAGCATGCTCCGACACAGAATCAAAACCGAACACTACAACCATCAGAATGCCATAACACATCCAAATACAGGGGTGCCGCGCACCCCCTATGCTTCACCGATGAGGTTCTGGAACACGAATTCCTAGAAGGATTCAAACCCGTGAACATAGAGGCATACGATGGAACGACAGACCCTGGATTGAGGACTTTATCCTTCATATCCACATGGCTCGCGGAGATGATCTCCACGCCATCAAATACTTGCCCCTCAAGTTGAAAGGACCAGCTCGGCACTGGCTGAAGAGCCTCCCTGAAAACTCAATTGGAAGTTGGGAAGAGCTTGAAGATGCTTTTAGGGCTAATTTTCAAGGGACCTATGTCCAACCTCCGGATGCAGACGATTTAGGTCATATAATTCAACAGCCCGGAGAGTCAGCCCAAAAGCTTTGGAACAGATTCCTCACTGAGAAGAATCAAATTATCGACTGCCCGGACGCCGAAGCCTTAGCGGCTTTCGAACACAGTGTCCTGGACGAATGGCTCGCCAGACACCTTGGCCAGGAAAAACCGAGGACAATGGCAGCCCTAACAAGCCTTATGACCCGCTTTTGCGCGGGCGAAGACAGGTGGCTGGCCCGTAGCAGCACCAGCGACCCAGGCACATCCGAAGTCAGGGATGGCAATGGAAAACCACGACGCAATAAAAGCAAGCGTCGAAACAATGAAGACAGCCCAAACAACACGGCGGTAAACGCCGGATTCAGGGGCTCTCGACCCGGTCAACAGAAAAAGGCATTCAAAGGCAGCAGAGATGGACCGTCTAGCCTAAACAAGATTCTAGATAGATTATGTCAGATTCATGGCACCTCCGACAAACCGGAAAATCACACCAACAGAGAATGCTGGGTCTTCAAGCAGGCCGGCAAGCTAAACGCCGAACACAAGGGGAGGAAGACACCAAGCGAAGACAAGGATGATCCTCGCCAGCCGAACACTGGGGGACAGAAAAAATTCCCACCAGAGGTCAAAACAGTGAACATGATTCACGTAACGAAGAGGGGGAGCAAACGCGCACTCCGAGACGTATGTGTCATGGAGCCCGTCACCCCCAAGTTCAACCCTTGGCCGGTGAGGGAGTCCTGGATTAGGGGATGTTCGGATAGCCGGACTATACCTTCAGCCGGACTCCTGGACTATGAAGATACAAGATTGAAGACTCTGTCCAGTGTCCGGAAGGGACTTTCCTTGGTGTGGAAGGCAAGCTTGGCAATACGGATATGAAGATCTCCTACCATTGTAACCGACTTTGTGTAACCCTAACCCTCTCTGGTGTCTATATAAACCGGAGGGTTTTAGTCCGTAGGACAACGTACACATCAACAATCATATCATAGGCTAGCTTCTAGGGTTTAGCCTCCTCGATCTCGTGGTAGATCTACTCTTGTACTACCCATATCATCAATATTAATCAAGCAGGACGTAGGGTTTTACCTCCATCGAGAGGGCCCGAACCTGGGTAAAACTTCGTGTCCCTTGCCTCCTGTTACCATCCGGCCTAGACGCACAGTTCGGGACACCCTACCCGAGATCCGCCGGTTTTGACACCGACATTGGTGCTTTCATTGAGAGTTCCTTTGTGTCGCCGCCGTCAGGCTCGATGGCTCCTACGATCATCAATAGCGATACAGTCCAGGGTGAGACCTTCCTCCCCGGGCAGATCTTCGTCTTCGGCGGCTTCGCACTACGGGCCAATTCGCTTGGCCGTCTGGAGCAGATCGAAAGCTACGCCCCTGGCCGTCAGGTCAGATTTGGAAGTTTAAACTACACGGCGGACATCCGCGGGGACTTGATCTTCGACGGATTCGAGCCACTACCAAGCGCACCGCACTGTCACGACGAGCATGATCTAGCTCTGCCGCCGAACAGTGCCCTGGAGGCCGCACCCGCATCAGCTCCGACCCTTAATTCAGAGCCAACTGCGCCGATCGAGGATGGGCGGTTGGACGCCACCTCGGTGGCTGTGATCCCAACAGCGATTGAGCCGAACACCAGCCTCGTACTCTGCGAGACTCGTGACTCCAAGGAGCCGGACTCCTCTCCGGACTCTGAACCCTCCGTGCCCCTGCCGATCGAATCCGATTGGGCGCCGATCATGGAGTTCACTGCCGCGGACATCTTTCAGCACTCGCCTCTCGGCAATATCCTGAAGTCACTGAAGTCCCTCTCTTTATCAGGAGAGCCCTGGCTGGATTACGGTCAGCAAGGTTGGGGTACGGACGATGAAGAAATTCAAAGCCCACCCACCACCCACTTTGTAGCCACTGTCGATGACTTAACCGACATGCTCGACCTCGACTCCGAAGACATCGACGGTATGGACGCCGATGAAGGAGACAATGAAAAACCAGCGCCTATTGGGCCCTGGAACGCCACCTCGTCACATGACGTATACATGGTGGACGCACCAAAAGATGACGACAAGGAGCGGAAGGACGCACCGAAGGCTTGTTCCCTCGAAAAGCAGTCAAAGCGGCGACGCAAGCGGCGCCCCAAATCCCGCCCCGACAGAAATAGCGATCACACAGACCCAGCGCTGGAGCAGGATGAACCGCTGCCGGATAGTGGCAATCCGGATAATCAAACCGAACAAACAAATCCTATCAAGGATCATGGTTCGGACGACATAACGCCGGACGGGCACCCGGAGCAGGAGACTGCCCGTAAAAGGCTTGTTGCCACCGCGAGGAGTCTGAGAAAGCAGAAGCAAAGGCTCAAGGCCGTGCAAGACACACTCCAAATCAGATGGAGTAAAATACTTAACACAGCAGCAAGGTACGGCGACAATCGCCCCTACAAGAGCTACCCAAAGCGGAAGCTGCTACCCGAATTCGATGAGGAGGCCTCAGACCCCCCACAACCAAATATCAAAGTAGCCACCTGGTCGGATGGACGACCACTCTACCAACACAAAGCGGCATACAATGCCGCTCACCATACAACACGCAACCAATGCGAGGGCTCGCACCCAAAGAATGGTGCAACAAGATCCATCTATGGACCACGCAAGCGCGCCCCAGCATACAATGCAACACAACAAACATCCGAACAACGCGGTACACCCAGCTACAGGGGTGCCGCACACCCCCTATGTTTCACCGATGAGGTGCTGGACCACAAATTTCCAGAGGGATTCAAGCCCGTAAACATAGAGGCATACGACGGAACAACAGACCCTGGGGTCTGGATTGAGGACTACATCCTTCATATCCATATGGCTCGAGGAGATAATCTCCACGCCATCAAGTACCTACCCCTCAAGCTCAAAGGGCCAGCTCGTCACTGGCTCAAAGGGCTCCCCGAAAGCTCCATTGGAAGTTGGGAAGAGCTCGAAGACGCCTTTCGGGCAAATTTTCAAGGGACTTATGTCCGACCTCCGGATGCGGACGATTTGAGTCATATAACTCAACAGCTCAGAGAGTCAGCCTGAAAGCTTTGGAATAGGTTTCTTACTAAAAAGAACCAGATTGTCGACTGTCTGGACGCTGAAGCCTTAGCGGCTTTAAAGCATAGCGTCCGTGACGAATGGCTTGCCAGACACCTCGGCCAAAATAAGCCGAGAACGATGGCCGCATTAGCAAACCTCATGACCCGCTTTTGCGCGGGAGAGGACAGCTGGCTAGCCAGATGCAGCACCAGCGACCCCAGTACATCTGAATTTAGAGATGGAAACGGGAAATCACGACGCAACAGCAATAAAAAACGCCAGAATAAAGAAGACAATATGAAGGGCACGACAGTAAATGCCGGATTCAAAAGCTCTCGGCCAGGACAAAAGCCGCCCCCTAAAGGCACTAGGGATGAATTGTCCAGCCTCAACAAAATTCTGGACCAAGTATGTCAGATTCATAGTACCCCTGGTAAACCTGCTAATCATACCCACGGAGAATGTTGGGTCTTCAAGCAGTCCGGCAAGCTCAACGCCGTACATAAGGGGGAGGATACACCAAGTGAAGACGAGGACGAGCCCCCCAAGCAAGACTCGGGGGAGCAAAAGCAATTTCCACCAGAAGTCAAAACAGTAAACGTGTTACACATAATCAAGGGAAAAAACAAGGTGGCACTCCCAGGAAAATATACCCAAGTGCCTGTTACCACGAAGTCCTGCCACTGGTCATCTCAACCGATCACTTTCGACCATCGCGATTACTCAGCAAGTATCCGACACGCGGGATGGGCTGCCCTGGTACTAGACCCAGTAATTGGCGGATATCACTTCACAAGGGTCTTGATGGACGGCGGCAGTAGCCTAAACCTAATATATCATGATACAATCCGCGGGATGGGGTTAGACCCAACGCAAATTCGCCATAGCAACACTACCTTTAAAGGAGTAACGCCAGGCCCAGGGGCTCGTTGTACGGGCTCCCTCCTACTACAAGTTATATTCGGCTCCTCCGATAACTTTCGTCGCGAGCATTTAACTTTCCACATCGCTCCGTTTCAAAGTGGTTATCAAGCACTGCTCGGACGTGAAGCTTTCGCTCGCTTTAACGCAATACCACACTACGCCTCCCTCACACTCAAGATGCCCGGTCCACGTGGCATCATCACAGTGCACGGAAATATCAAGCGATCTCTACGCGCTGAAGAGAGTGAGGCTGCCTTAGCCGCCGCACAATAAAGGTGCCCAGACAAGCGAAAGCATCCAATAGGTCGTCAAGACCTCAGATACAACTAATCAAGTCCGGCGCCGCTATTTATACGGAAATAAGTGGTCACACCCCTATTTGTCAATACAAGGGGCTCAACGCGCGCAGACAAGTGGCAATTTCTTATCATCTTGAATTATACATGGTTTCTTTGAAAACTATCCTTTTGCACGACAACTTTTTCACTTAACTTCCTCTCTTTTACAGACGATCGTCGTGCTACACCCGTCCAGGATACGGCACAATGGAGACACAGGCGCAGACGTGCAGCAGGGACCCGCTCCAAGGATTATTTTTAGATTAAGACCCTGCGTAAACCTTTTTTACTGTCTCTTGTTGATACATATCCACCGTTGAGAAGGATGCTGACGTCTTGGCATGTGGCCACGCCAGAACAATGCACGTACCTGGACACATGGGGCTTCTTACAAAGGCCACTATTAAGGCCCGGTTTATACCACAAAGATTGAATACCTTAGGGAGTGTTCGGCGTCGTGAGTTTGGCCCTATATGCATCAGCTCCGAATCATTATCTTTGGTCAAATGTTGGGTTTGCCCAGCTCCTGTGTTTTGGTGCCTTATGTTCTGCCTTGCCGGCTAAGGTAGCACCAGGAGAACTGCTGCGATTGTGCCCTGGTTCATCCGGACAAGAACCTCAGTAGAGAAAGCCGAAAACTGACTGTCATGATATAGCATGAGACTGGTCAACCACTCGATGACCTATGAGAATGTTAGAATTCCTCCGCCTTAATGAAGGGCCGTTTCTCGGCCAGGCATGTACGCACCCCAAGATCGGGAGACTGCGGAGCCACCAGGGGCTATCTAGTAGCCCCACTGTCAAACTCCTATGGCTAAGTGAAAGTGCTAAAGCATTATAGTCCGGTTGCCTCGCTCGCTTCGCTATCACCTCCTTAATAGGACCAAGACGTTGGGTTAAGTGTGAATGCGTGTTTTTGCGAGCACCTCCGCATCATATGCGTGAGGGTTGAAGCCGACGGCTGCAATCTTTCAGGTTATACACATGTATACATAAACGGCCGCCCAGGAGGCATCATATTACTTTCAGGCAAAAGTATAAAAATAGCCTCATAAAAATTTATAAAAGCATCTCGCTTACAATGAGATTACATATCACTCAAACATAATATTTTTTGAGCACTGGGTCTCTATCAAACGGGCACCCTCAAGAACTTCTTCAAAGTAGTGCTCGGCAGCCTTTCGACCTATAGCCGAATCCCGCGCTGCAACATTGGTAGCATCCATCTCTGCCCAATATGCCTTAACACGGGCAAAGGCCATCCGTGCACCCTCTATGCACGCCGACCTCCTCATCGCATCAATGTGCGGCACCACGTCAAGGACCTGCTGCACCAAGCTGAAATAGCTGTTCGGTTTTGGCCTTCCCGGCCATAGCTGATCCACAACAGACCTCATAGAGAGTCCGGACAACCTATTTAGTTCGGCCCATTCGGCTAATTGGTCAGTCAATGAAGGTGGACGCTCAGGAGAATGGAATTATCTCCAAAACAGCTGGTCTACTCCACGGTCCGTCTGACCCTGGAAGTACTTGGCCGCATCGGCAGCGCTCGCCGCCAAATCCATATACGCATCCTCCGAACTCCACAGCCGATCCAGAGGGGCATACCGTGGATCTCCGAATTTCCTCCGCAACATAAAGGATTTCCCAGCTACAATATCCCTGGCTTCCCGCAGCTCCTCCTTCTTTGCCCTCATAGCAGAGTGGAGATCCTTTTTCATCGTAGCAGCCTTCTCAAGGTCCGATGCCTTCGCTTGGTTTTCCTTTTCAAGAACCCGGCAACGGTCGGCGGCGGCTTTTAATTCTATAGCCATCTCGGCCATCTTGTCTCGGTCTCGCCATGCGCGGCCTTCTCGGCTTGCAACTCTTCGGCCGCCTTCACAGCAGCCGCATTACCTAACCTCGCTTGTTCCTTGGCTCGGGCAAGTTCTGCCCACAAGGCTTCAACAGTGGTAGCTCCATCTGCAGTCACAACATATTTAAGATACCGGCATCATGCTGCTCTTCCTATGTGGCGTTTACCAGATATTGACACTTACCCTGTGCCTCGTCAAGCCTTTTTTTAACAAGCTCGATGTCGGCTTCTGCCGCATCCAACTGCCGTTCTAAATGGGCAAACTCGCTAGTCCGGCTAGACACTGGAGCTTCCATCACCTGCACATAAAGGCAGTATGGTTATTTCCTGGAAATATGATTCTCTGTTGGTCATCGTTTCCGATGACAACCACAGTCTCAGGGGCTACTACTTACACAGGGCACACCTAGCATGTGCAGGATTATCGTACATTCTTTTACGTACCTCAAAGCCTGTCAGTAGACTCATAAAAGCTTCATGCAATCCGCTTTCAGCGGATGATATTCTCTCCATCACCGTATTCATCATCACACGGTGTTCATCTGAGATGGCCGCTCGCCCCACCAACTCCCTCAAAACATCCGATTGCACACTAGAGGCGGCTGGACTCTTTTGTCTGCTCCCTTCGGGAGCCCGACACTGGGAGCTTCGGGGGTCAACGGGATTATCTTCTGGCCTCACCGGACTCGGAGAGGCCCTCCGCGACGACACTTTAGGGTCGCCCACTTCTGGAGCGGAGGAGTCCGGAGGAGGCATTTCGCTCTCCATCATCTCTGGAAGAAGATCCCCCAAAGATGAGCTCATTTGAGAGGGGCTAAGGCCCGAACTGCAAAATATATGCGGTGGTTATCTTCTCAGAAGAAAAAAATGGCATATCTGTACTATTAAAGGTATTTCGGGTCACTTACGACTCTTGGGAGAATTGATCCCCCCACGGACTTTGTGCGGCAACAGCGCCCCCCAAGGTGGGACCCTCTGTGGGAGACTTCTTCTCCCGTTTGGAAGCTTCGGCTTCCGAATCCCCGGGCGTAGTCCTTTTCCTCTTCTGGTCGCCTTCCCTCATGGAGACGCTCGCTCCCTCGGCTAGAATGGGCAGCGTTGGGGGCCCGCGTCCGCCCGCATTATCCTCCAGAGTATCTTCCTTCAAGGGCTCTGGGCAAGGTGCGGTCTGGAGCATCTTTTCCAATACCGGATTTTCCAAACCCTCAGGGAGGGGGGCCAAACACCGAATCAACTTCTCCTTTGTTAGCCAGTCCTGGTCAAAAGGCGAACTCTCAGAAATAACTTCATAACAAAGTAGATAAAGTATGTTCGGTCGGAAGATGCCTTACCTGTTCGGCGGTGCGGTTACTACTCAGGCCCACGTCCTCGGTGATTTCCGGACACTCCATCTGAGGTCCGAAGAATGACTTGTACATCTCCTCGTGCATCAGGCCGAGAAAATTTTGAATGGCACGCGGTCCCTCGGGGTTGAACTCCCACAGGCAAAGAGGCCGGCGTTTGCAAGGCTGGACTTGACGAACCAGCATAACATGTATCACCGCAACCAAACTGAAATCTCCATTGAAGAGATCTCGAATGCGGTCTTGCATTATAGGCACATCCTTGACTGGACCCCAGCTCAGACCTCTACTAATCCATGACATCAGCTGTGGTGGGGGGCCCGAGCGGAAAACAGGGGGGCCGCCCACTTGGCACTTCTAGGAGCCGTGATGTAGTACCACTCCTGTTGCCACAATTCAGACACCTCTGGGATGGAACCTTTAGGCCACGGAGCTCCCGTCATCTTGTGTATTGAGGCACCTCCACACGCTGCATGTTGCCCCTCGACCAGCTTCGGCTTCACTTCAAAGGTCTTGAGCCATTGGCCAAAGTGAGGGGTAACCCGGAGGAAGGCCTCGCACACGATAATAAATGTCGTGATATGAAGAAAGGAGTCTGGAGCTAGATCATGAAAATCTAGCCCGTAGTAAAACATCAAACCCCTGACGAAAGGATCCAGGGCAAGGCCTAGGCCTCGGAGGAAGTGGGAAACAAACACGATGTTCTTGTTGGGTTCGGGGGTGGGGACGGCCTGCCCTCAGGGAGGCAGCCGATGCAAAATCTCGGCGGTCAGATATCTGGCCTCCCTCAACTACTTGATGTCTTCTTCCGTGACGGTGGAAGGCATCCATCGGCCTTGAAGGCTAGATCCGGACATGACTGAAGGTTCGTGGTGCCTGACCTGAACTTCGGGCGTTTTGAGCTTGAGGTGGGGGAAGGATTCGATTGAGAACGGGGGGGGGGAATAAAAGCCTTGTCCCCTTTATAAAGAGGGTGAATATCAAGCGTCCTCTCCGTGCCCGTTTGGACTTGCCTATAATCTAGGAGTCCTAGACGCGGTTGGGTTATCCACGCCCGTATTGATGAGAATCCCAAGATAAGGGGACACGATCTCTACTTTAACAAGACGTGCCAAGGAAACCACCTCGCATGACGCGCTGAGGTGGGATAATGAAACGACTCGGATAAAGGCTTGGCCGTGGTGTGACACGCTACGGAATACGTCAGCAGATTAGATTGGTGTAAATATTATTCTCTCTATGGCAATATGTGGAAACTTATTTTGCAGAGCCGGACACTATCTTCGTGTTCAAAATCTTCTATGAAGTACTCAGAGGAGGAACCCGCCTTGCAATGCCGAAGACAATCTGCGCGCCGGACTCGTCGTCATTGAAGCCTGGTTCAGGGGCTACTGAGGGAGTCCTGGATTAGGGGGTGTTCGGATAGCCGGACTATACCTTCAGCCGGACTCCTGGACTATGAAGATACAAGATTGAAGACTCCGTCCCGTGTCCGGAAGGGACTTTCCTTGGCGTGGAAGGCAAGCTTGGCGATACGGATATGAAGATCTCCTACCATTGTAACTGACTTTGTGTAACCCTAACCCTCTTTGGTGTCTATATAAACCGGAGGGTTTTAGTCCGTAGGACAACGTACACATCAACAATCATATCATAGGCTAGCTTCTAGGGTTAGCCTCCTCGATCTCGTGGTAGATCTACTCTTGTACTACCCATATTATCAATATTAATCAAGCAGGACGTAGGGTTTTACCTCCATCGAGAGGGCCCGAACCTGGGTAAAACTTTGTGTCCCTTACCTCCTGTTACCATCCGGCCTAGACGCACAGTTCGGGACCCCCTACCCGAGATCCGCCGGTTTTGACACCGACAGTCGGCCTGCCCGATCACTTTTGATCGCAGGGATAACCCGACTAGTATCTGGCACGAAGGATCAGCTGCCTTAGTACTAGACCCAATAATTGACGGATACCATCTCACTCGAGTCCTTATGGACGGCGGCAGTAGTCTTAATCTGATATATCAGGACACAGTCCGCAAAATGGGGATAGACCCGACAAGAATCAGCCAAAGAAATACCACCTTTAAAGGAGTAATACCATGCCCAGAGGCCCGCTGCACGGGCTCTCTAGTACTAGAGGTTGTATTCGGTTATCCCGACAACTTCCGAAGTGAAAAGTTAACCTTCGACTTTGCTCCATTCCGAAGAGGCTATCAAGCACTACTCGGAAGAATGACCTTCGCCCGTTTTAATGCAATACCGCATTACGCTTATCTTAAGCTTAAGATGCCTGGTCCAGGCGGCATCATCATAGTCAGCGGAAACACAAAGCGTTCCTTACGTGCGAAAGAATGTGTGGCGGCTTTAGCAGCCGAACACTAAACGGCCTCTCCAAACCAGAATAAATGATCGGTCGTCAAGACCGCGGACACGGCTAGATGAGTCTGGCGCACCACTAGCTGTGACAACTCAGATAAACCTAAGACGGGGTCGATGGATATACCCCCATAGGTGGTGCTAGGGGCTTCCCGCATGTAAAAAGGACTACGGTTCGGCTTGACCTTATTTAGATTGAATTTTAATGGTTTATTAAGAATAACCAATTTTCTGCACGAAAACTTTCACCTGGGCTTTTCTCTCTTATAGATGATCATCATGCTACACCCTTCCAGGACACGGCACAACGGAGACACAGGTGCAGACGTGCAGCAGGGCCCCGTTTAAAGGTTTCTTTTTAGATTAAGACCCTGTGTAAACCTTTTTCACTATCTCTTGTTGCTTCACACCCTCAGGATACTCAACATAACCAAGAGGGATGCTGGTGTTATTGACATTTCATCACGTCAGACTAATGCACGTACCTGGAAATCCAGGGCTTATTATCGAGGGCATTACTCAGCCCAGTATACGTTGTAAAGACCGAATACCTTAGGGAGTGTTCGGCGTCGCGAGTTCGGCCTTATATGCATCAGCTCCGAATCATGTCTTTGGTCAATAGTTTGGTTTGCCCGGCTCCCGTGTTTTGCTACCTTAGATTCCGCTCTATCGGCTAAGGTGGCACCTGAAGAACTACTATGATTGTGCCCTGGTTCATCTGGATGAGCACCTCAGTAGAGAAAGTCAAAAACTGACTGTCATGATAAAGCGCGAGACTGGTCAACTACTCGAGGACTCAGCGGAATCTTCGCGATTCCTCCGCATTAACGAAGGACCGGTTTCCCGGTCATGTATGTACGTGCACCGTATTCAGATAAGCGCGGAAGTACCAGGGGCTATATAGTAGCCCCACTGTCAAACTCCTATGGCTAAGTGAAAGTGTTAAAGCAATATAGTCTGATTGCCTTGTTCTCCGTGCTATCACCTCCTTAATGGACCAAGACGTTGGATCAAGTGTGAATACGCGCTTTTCCGAACACCCCTGCATTATTTGCGTGGGGGCTGAAGCCAACGACTGCAAACTTTCAGGTTATATACATACATAAAATGGCCGCACAGGAGGCATCATAATACTTTCAGGCAAAAGTATAAACATAGCATTTATAATCCAAATAGCAGTGTTTTACAATGGGGATACATGTCACTCGAGCATGATACTCTTCGAGCACTGAGCCTCTATTAAACGAGCGCCTTCTACGACTTCTAAAAAATAGTGCTCGGCCAAGCCCTGCTCTACGGCCGGACCCCGGGTTGCAATAGCGGTGGCATCCGTATCTGCCCAGTATGTCTTAACATGGGCAAGAGCCATCCGCGCACCCTCTATGCACGCCGACCTCTCTACAGCGTCGATATGCGGCACAACACCAAGGAATCGTGGCACTAAACCAAAGTAACTATTCGGCCTTGGTCCTTCCGGCCAAAGATGAGCCACGACAGACCTCATGGCAAGCCCGGACAACCTATGGAGCTCAGCCCACTCGGCCATTTGCTCATTTAACAGCAGCGGGTGCGTTGGAGCACTGAACTGCGACCAGAATAACTTTTCCACTTTGTGATCTTTTTGATCTTTGAAAAACTTAGTCGCATCAGCAGCACTCGTTGCCAAGTCCAAGTACGCGTCTACAGAACTCCATAATTGATCCAGAGGGGCATACTTCGGATCTCCAAACTTTGTCCACAACAAAAAGGACTTCCCAGCCGTGATATCTCCGGCTTGACGAAGCTCCTCCTTTGCCGCTCTGATTTTAGAGCGGGTTTCCTTGGTTGCCACCATGGCTTTCTTCAGGTCCGCCGCTTTCGCTTGGCTTTCCTTTTCAAGAAGCTCATACCGTTCGGCGGCGTCCTTCAGCTCAACGGCCATCTTGGCTATTTTATCTTCGCTCTGGCGATGAGCAGCCCGTTCAGCTCTTAACTCTTCGGCCGCCTTTAGGGTGGCCGCATCACTTCTCCTGGCTTGTTCCTTGGCTCGTCCAAGCTCCGCCCGAAGGGTCTCCATGGCGGCAGCTCCACCTGCAGTCAAAGCATGTTATAGATACTAGCATCATGCTCCTATTGATATTTGTTTACCATCGGAGAATACATACCCTGTGCTTCGTCAAGCCGCTTGTTCACAAGCACGATGTCGGCATCTGCCGTATCAAGATGCCGCCTCAGTTCGGCAAACTCAACAGTCCGGCAGCCACCGGACCCTCAGCCGCCTGCACATGCGAGCAGCATGATCATTACCTGGGACTATGATCCTCTGTTTGCCGCCTCTGGACAGCAAGCAGTCTCAGGGGCTGCTATCTGTATAGAGCACACCTAGTGTGTGCGGTACCATCAAAAAAATTATATATTACTTTGCGTACCTCAAAGCCTCTTAGCAGGCTTGTAAAAGCTTCATGCAACCCACTTTTGGTGGATGAGATTATCTCAACCATCGTACCCATTAAAGTACGATACTCCTCTAAGATGGCCGCTTGCTCCAAAAGACCAATCAGTACATCCGGTTGGGCACCAGACAATCCCAGACTCTTTCTGTTGCTCTCCTTAGGAGCTGAATACTCCGGACTTCGGGTGGCAGAAGGGTTACCTTCTAGTCTTGGCGGATCAGGAGAAATCCTCCATGATGACACCTTAGGGTCGTCTGCCCCAGGAGACTGGGAGACAGGGGGAGGCGTTTCGCTCTCCATCATCTCCGGAAGAAGATCCCTCGAAGACGAACTCTGTCGAGAAGGGCTACGATCCGGACTGCAAGACATATGTCTCGGTTATTGTCCTTGGAGATAAAGCAGGATATATTTATCAAAAGTACTCTGGTTCACTTACAGCTCGGTGGAGGGTTGATCCCCTTGCGGGCACTGTGCGGCAAGGATGCCCTCCGGGGCAGGGCCCCCTGGCGAAAGATTCTTCCCTCGTTTGGAAGCCCTCGTTTCCAAGTCCTCAGAGGCGGTCCACTTCTTTCCTTGGGGAGAGGGAACCTTAGATTCTTCTCCCCGGTTATCCTCCTTCGCAGAGACACTAATTACCCCGGTTTGGATGAGTAATGCGTGAGGCCCGCTTTTGGCTTCCTTATTCCTCCCTTTATCTTCCCCTGATGGCACTTGACTAGTACAGGATCCAGTGAGCCTTCGGGAAGGGGGGCTGAACACCTGATCATCTTCGCCTTTCTTATCCAGTCCTGGCCAAAGATCGATTTTTTCAGAATGATGTTGTGATAAATAAAAATATAGCATGTTCGGCCGCAGAATTACTTACATGGGTATCTGGACGATTGCAGTTTAGACCCACATCCTCGGTGGTGTCCAGACACTTTATTCACGATCCGAAGAACAATCCATACATCCCTTCGAGCGTCATGCTGAAGAATTGCTGAATAGTTCACGGTCCTTCTGGGTTGAACTCCCACATACGAAGAGATCGACGTTGGCATGGCAGGACCCGACGAACTAGCATAACCTGCATTACCTTGACGAGACTGACATCCCTCTTGAAGAGATCTCGGATGCGACTTTGCAATGTCGGCATGTCATTAACTGGCCCCCAGTCCAGCCCCTTATTGACCCATGACGCCAGTTGTGGCGGGGGGCGGAAGGCGGGGGCAGCTGCCCACTTCGTACTTCGAGGAGTTGTGATATAAAACCACTCCCGCTGCCATAAGTTGGACACCTCTGGGAAGGAACCCTTGGCCATTAAGCATCGGCACCTTTGCTTATTATGGCACCTCCGCATTCTGCGTGTCTCCCATCGATCATCTTCGGCTTCACATTGAAGGTCTTGATCCATAATCCGAAGTGTGTGGTGATGCGGAGGAAGGCCTCACATACGACAATAAACGATGAGATGTGAAGGATGGAATCTGGAGCTAGATCATGGAAATCGAGCCCGTAATAGAACATAAGCCCTCTAACAAAGGGATCAAGACTAAAGCCTAGCCCTCGGAGGAAGTGGGAAACAAATACGACACTCTTGTTGGGTTAGGGAGTGGGGATGATCTGCCCTTGAGTAGGCAGCCTGTGCGAGATTTCGGCGGTCAGATACCTGGCTTCCCTTAGCTTCTTAGTGTCCTCATCTGTGACAGAGGAAGCCATCCACCAGCCTTGAAGGTTGGATCCGTACATGGTTGAAGGTCCGAAGCGCTTAGCCTGAGCCTTGGGTGTTGGAACTCGGGGTGGGGGAAGGGAAGGATTGAGCGCGAGAAGAAAAGGACAGGCCTTGGCCCCTTTATAAAGAGGGCGAATATCAAGCGTCCTTCGCGTGCCCGTTTGGAACTTGCCTAAAATCGAGGAGTCATATTAACAAGCGTGATTGGGTTACCCACGCCCATATTGATGAGACTCCCGTGATAAGGGGAACACGATCTCTGCTTCAACAAGACATGCCGATAAAACTGCCTCGCAACACGTGCAATGGCAGGCAGGGGAAACGGTTCGTAATGACCGGGCCATGGCAGGACGTCACGTTATGAAAAGTTGTCAGCAGATTGGATTTGTGGAATAATATACTCTCTACGGTGATATGTGCAATTTGTTTTGCAGAGCCGGACACGATCCTTGTGTTCAAAATCTTTTATGGAGTATTTGGAAAAGGGACCCGCCTTGCAATGCTGAAGAAAATCTGCACACCGGACTCATCGCCATTGAAGCCTGGTTCAGGCGCTACTGAGGGAGTCCTGGATTAGGGGGTCCTCGGACAGCCGGACTATATACTTTTGCCAGACTATTGGACTATGAAGATACAAGATTGAAGACTTCGTCCCGTGTCCGGGTGGGACTCTCCTTTGCGTGGAAGGCAAGCTTGGCAATTCGGATATGTAGATCTCCTCCCTTGTAACCGACTCTGTGTAACCGTATCCCCCTCCGGTGTCTATATAAACCGAAGGGTTTAGTCCATAGGACAACAACAACCATAATCATAGGCTAGCTTCTAGGGTTTAGCCTCGATGATCTCGTGGTAGATCAACACTTGTAATACTCATATCATCAAGATCAATCAAGTAGGAAGTAGGGTATTACCTCCATCGAGAGGGCCCGAACCTGGGTAAACATTGTGTCCCCTGCCTCCTGTTACCATCCGCCTTAGACGCACAGTTCGGGACCCCCTACCCGAGATCCGCTGGTTTTGACACCGACACCGTGCTCTAAAAGATATAAGCGAAGCACTAGAGCAAAAACTATATAGCTCAAAAGATATAAGTGAAGCACATAGAGTATTCTAATAAATTCCGATTCATGTGAGTCTCTCTCAAAAGGTGTGTACATAAAGGATGATTGTGATAAACTAAAAATCAAAGACCCAAATCATACAAGACGCTCCAAGCAAAACACATATCATGTGGCGAATAAAAATATAGCTCCAAGTAAAGTTACCGATGGACGAAGATGAAAGAGGGGATGCCTTCCGGGGCATCCCCAAGCTTAGGCTTTTGGTTGTCCTTGGGGTGCCTTGGGCATCCCCAATCTTAGGCTCTTGCCACTCCTTGTTCCATAATCCATCAATTCTTTACCCAAAACTTGAAAACTTCGCAACACAGAACTTAAAAGAAAATCTCCGTGAGCTCCGTTAGTAAAAGAAAACAAACCACCACTTCAAGTTACTGTAATGAACTCATTCTTTATTTATATTGGTGTTAAACCTACTGTATTCCAACTTTTCTATGGTTTATAAACTCCATTACTAGCCATAGATTCATCAAAATAAGCAAACAACACACGAAAAACAGAATCTGTCAAAAACAGAACAGTCTATAGTAATATGTAGGTTTCGAATACTTCTGGAACCCAAAAAATTCTAAAATAAATTGATGGACGTGAGGAATTTATCTATTAATCATCTGAAAAAATAATTAACTAAATATCACTCTCCAATAAAAATGGCAGCAATTCTCGTGAAAGCTAAAGTTTTTGTTTTTTACAGCAAGATCAAAAAGACTTTCCCCAAGTCTTCCCAACGGTTCTACTTGGCACAAACACTAATTAAACACAAAAAACACAACCAAAACATAGGCTGGATAAATTATTTATTACTAAACAGGAACAAAAAACAAGGAATAAAAATAAAATTGGGTTGCCTCCCAACAAGTGCTATCGTTTAATGCCCCTAGCTAGGCATAAAAGCGAGGATAGATCTAGGTATTGCCATCTTTGGTGGGAAATCCATAGGTAGCTCTCATAATAGATTCATATGGTAATTTAATTTTATTTCTAGGGAAGTGTTTCATGCCTTTCCTTAACGTAAATTGGAATCTAATATTCCCTTCCTTCATATCAATAATTGCACCAATCGTTCTAAGGAAAGGTCTACCAAGAATAATAGGACATGAAGGATTGCAATATATATCAAGAACAATGAAATATACAGGCACATAATTACTATTTGCAACAATAATAACATCATTAATTATACCCATAGGTTTCTTAATAGTGGAATCCGCAAGGTGCAAGTTTAAAGAACAATCATCGAATTCACAAAAAGTTTTTGGGATCGTGGAAACACTAGCACCCAAATCACACAAAGCATAGCATTCATGATATTTAATTTTAATTTTAATTCTAATTGTAGGTTCCCACTCATCATAAAGTTTTCTAGGGATAGAAACTTCCAACTCAAGTTTTTTCTTCATAAGATTGCATCAAAGCATCAACGATATGTTTAGTAAAGCTTTATTTTGACTATAAGAATGAGGAGAATTTAGCACGGATTGCAACAAGGAAATACAATATATCAAAGATCAATTATCATAATTAAATTCCTTCAAATCCAATATAGTGGGTTCGTTGCTATCTAAAGTTTTAACCTCTTCAATCCCATTTTTAACAATTTTAGCATCAAGATCTAAAAACTCCGAATTTTTGGGACGCCTTCTAACTAAAGTAGACTCATCTCCAGTCCCATCATTATCAAGATTCATATTGCAAAACAAGTATTTAATATGGGACACATCAATCACTTTTAGATCTTCATCTTTATTCTCATAAAAACTAGAAGAACACGCCTTCACAAAGCAATCTTTCTTAGCATGCATCCTAGCAGTTCTTTCTTTGCACTCATCAATGGAAATTCTCATGGCTTTGAGAGACTAATTGATATCATGCTTAGGTGGAATAGATCTAAGTTTCAAAGAATCAACATCAAGAAAAAATCTAACCACGTTCCTAGCCAACTCATCAATCTTAAGCAATTTTTCTTCAATCAAAGCATTAAAACTCTTTTGCGAAGTAATAAATTCTTTAATACTAGATTCAAAATCAGAGGGCATCTTATTATAATTTCCATAAGAATTGTTGTAGGAATTACCATAATTGTTAGAGGAATTACTAGGACACGGCCTAGAATTAAAACTGCCTCTATACGCATTGTTACCAAAATTGTTCCTACCAACAAAATTCACATCCATAGATTCATTATTATTCTCAATCAAAGTAGAAAAATGCATATCATTAGGATCAGTAGGAGCACTCTTATTAGCAAACAATTTCATAAGGTCATCCATATTTCCACTCAAAACATTAATCTCTTCAATTGCATGCACCTTTTACTACTAGATCTTTCAGTGTGCCATTGAGAATAATTAACCATAATATTATCTAGGAGTTTAGTAGCTTCTCCTAAAGTGATTTCCATAAAAGTGCCTCCCGCGGCCGAATCTAAAAGATTTCTAGAAGCAAAATTCAATTTGGCATAAAAATTTTGTATAATCATCCATAAATTCAAACCATGTGTAGGGCAATTACGTATCATTAATTTCATCCTCTCCCAAGATTGTGCAACATGCTCATGATCAAGTTGTTTAGAATTCATAATATCGTTTCTAAGAGAGATGATCTTAGCGGGAGGAAAATACTTAGAGATAAAAGCATCTTTGCACTTATTCCATGAATCAATACTATTTTTAGGCAAAGACGAAAACCGAGCTTTAGCACGATCTCTAAGCGAAAACAAAAATACCTTAAGTTTAACAATATCATTATACACATCTTTCTTCTTTTGCAAATCACACAAATCAACAAAATTGTTTAGATGGGTAGCGGCATCTTCACTAGGGAGGCCAGAAAACGGATCTTTCATGACAAGATTCAGCAAAGCAGTATTAATTTCACAAGATTCAGCATCGGTAAGAGGAGCAATCGAAGTGCTAATAAAATCATTATTGTTGGTATTGGCAAAGTCACATAATTTAGTATTATCTTGAGCATCGTGACAAGCAAGCAATCCAACACACAAGCAAACAGGAGAAGAAAAGGCGAATGGAAAGAGAGGGCGAATAAAACGGCAAGGGTGAAGTGGGGGAGAGTAAAACGAGAGGCAAATGGCAAATAATGTAATGCGAAGGATAAGAGTTGTGATGGGTACTTGGTATGTCTTGACTTGGCGTAGATCTCCCCAGCAACGGCGCCAGAAATCCTTCTTGCTACCTCTTGAGCACTGCGTTGGTTTTCCCTTGAAGAGGAAAGGGTGATGCAGCAAAGCAGCGTAAGTATTTCCCTTAGTTTTTTAGAACCAAGGTATCAATCCAGTAGGAGACCACGCGTGAGTCACCTCGTACCTACACAAACAAATAAGAACCTCGCAACCAACGCGATAAAGGGGTTGTCAATCCCTTCACGACCACTTGCAAGAGTGAGATCTGATAGAGATAATAATAATAATATAAATATTTTGGTATTTTTATGATATAGATTGAAAGTAAAGATTGCAAAATAAAATAGATTGGGAACTTGTATGATGGAGAATAGACCCGGGGGTCATAGGTTTCACTAGTGGCATCTCTCAAGATAGCATAAGTATTATGGTGGGTGAACAAATTATTGTCGAGCAATTGATAGAAAAGTGAATAATTATGAGAATATCTAGGTATGATCATGTATATAGGCATCACGTCCGTCACAAGTAGACCGACTCCTGCCTGCATCTACTACTATTACTCCACACATCGACCGCTATCCAGCATGCATCTAGAGTATTAAGTTCATAAGAACAGAGTAACGCTTTAAGCAAGATGACATGATGTAGAGGGATAAACTCATGCAATATGATATAAACCCCATATTTTTATCGTAGATGGCAACAATACAATATGTGTCGTTTCCCTTTCTGTCACTGGGATCGAGCACCGCAAGATTGAACCCAAAGCTAAGCACTTCTCCCATTGCAAGAAAGATCAATCTAGTAGGCCAAACCATACTGATAATTCAAAGAGACTTGCAAAGATAACCAATCATACATAAAAGAATTCAAAGAAGATTCAAATTTTTTCATAGATAAACTTGATCATAAACCCACAATTCATCGGATCTCGACAAACACACCGCAAAAGAAGATTACATCGAATAGATATCCAAGAGAATCGAAGAGAAGTTTGTATTAAGATCCAAAGAGAGAGAAGAAGCCATGTAGCTACTAGCTATGGACCCGAAGGTCTAAGGTAAACTACTCACACATCATCGGAGAGGCCATGGAGTTGATGTAGAGGCCCTCCATGATCAATGCCCCCTCCGGCGGAGCTCCAAAGAAGGCCCCGAGATGGGATCTCTTGGGTACAGAAGGTTGCGGCGGTGGAAATAGGATTTTGTGGTGCTCCTGGATGTTTTCGGGGTATATGAATATATATATAGGAGGAAGAAGTAGGTCGGTGGAGCAACGAGGGGCCCACGAGGGTGGAGGACGCGCCCAGGGGGGTAGGCGCGCCCCCCCTGCCTCGTGGCCTCCTCGATTGTTTCTTGACGTCCACTCCAAATCCCCTGGATCACGTTTGTTCCAAAAATCAAGCTTCCGAAGGTTTCATTCCGTTTGGACTCCGTTTGATATTCCTTTTCTGCGAAACACTGAAATAGGCAAAAAACAGCAATTTGGGATGGTCCTCCGATTAATAGGTTAGTCCGAAAAATAATATAAAAGTGTAAAATAAGCCCATTAAACATCCAAAACAGAATATATAATAGCATGGAACAATCTAAAATTATAGATACGTTGGAGACGTATCAACCCCCGCCCCGCCCCCCTCCACACACACACACACACCAAAACCTCCTCGGGCGCGCGCGCACACACACACCCTCCCTCGCTCGAAACCCTAGCAAGGTCCCTGCCGCCGCCGCAAGGCCTCTATTGTCAACATCTACTGGTTTGCCCGTGCAGCTTACCCATCGATCTCCATACCCAGGCCGCCTTGAGTTTCTTAGATAACGTGTGCCAAATGCCCCCTTTCCCACAGATCCCCATCCCCATCCGCCATTCCAGAGCGTCACGGCCTAAGCCTGGCTACGCTTCCTGTGGAGCTCGAGGAGCGACTGGCCCAAAAGAGGTGTATCGCGTTCTCTTCGCCCGACATCACCGAGGAAGCTGACGACTATTACTGGCCGCAGGCACTCAAGCAGCGGACTAAAGTATGCGGGTATGTCTCGGACGCCGGCTACGACATCAAGGTCATCGACAGCGATGGCCTGAGGCGGGCTATGTCACATGTTAAGTGGCCCACCCCCAACCCCTCGGGTTCAACCGCTGTCGATCTCATCCATGTCCCCGCCGCTGATCTCCTCTGGCTCGATGTCAACAATTTGCCATCCTACATCGCCATCGAGCCCCTTTTGTCATTTATGAAGGACATGTTCTGTGACTCTGGCTTGGGATCCACAGCTTCCAAGTCAGACCTCATCGACGGCGACCACGAGGAGGGCACCCTCTCCGGCTCTTCCAAGGGGAAAGAGCACATCTGCTCTTGCAAGGGGAAAGAGCCCGTCTGCGACATCAGGGAGGGCACCTTACAGCCGTACTCTTCCAAGGGGAAGGAGCCCATCTACGACAACATGGAGCGCATCCAGGGTCCATGCTCTTCCCACTAGAACGAGCTCATCTGTGACAAGTGAGGAAACTCATGATTTTTTTGCCGTGCCTCTTCACAGGGGGGAAACCATGATTTGTTTTGTCGAGTCCCTTTTGTAGTGTAGTGAGAATATGTCTAGTTTTAATTGCTATATTTGGTTGTTTGTAGTATGCCTTGTTTATTTCAGTTGTTCACAATGTGATGCTCTATATGTGGAATTATTTACTGTGTAGTATATTTCATCAATCCAGTTTTAAACATACCAATAGGAATGCATATATTTGCTTGCTGTTATGCCCGTTATAGCTAGCATATGCCTCTTTTAAAGTTTTTTGATTGTTCGGTTGTTTCTAGTTAGCAAATGTCCAGTTTCAAATGGTATCTTTGGTTGTTCATAGTATGCCTTATTTATTCCAGTTATTCATAATGTGATGTTCTATATGTGCAAGTATGAACTATGCAGTTCAATTTCATCAGTACAAGTTTCAACAATACCACTATAAATGACTAGATTTGGTTGCTGCATCTTGTAGTTAACACGCCTTTCCATTTTTATTTAATAATTACCAGTGTACTTAGACCGGCACAATACCAGTTTGAATGACTATGTTTGCTTGTTGTTAAATGTTAGGCCCGTTGCAGTTAACACATCTTTTCACTTGTTTTGCTTTACTAGCGTGCTTAAACCTGCACACTGAAGCTATCTTTTGGAGATTATTTTGTCTGCCATGGATAATTTGGTTGATGTTTAGCCTGTTGTGCTTAACATGCCTCTCGATGTACATACACAAGACAATTTTAGGAACGACTGATGTTTTCCATCGAGGTTAGTTTCATCCCATGGCTTATATATACTCACTATTCAGGATATATGTAGCTGGTACCATATAGGCTGGGGGCTGATAAGGGACAAATCGGTGAATCAGACTTTTAACCGAATATATCGGTAACCCATTTATCATTAAGTTAACTAGGGCCATATGTAATATATCTGAGGGTACATAGCAACATGCACTATTATTAATGTCTAAATATGCAATCCTAGGCTACATAGCAATAAGGAAGACTGTTGCCTTAATGTTCTGATGATGTCTAGATATACGTAGAAGAGCAGCAGCAACAACAACACAACCCTATTTGGATACTCAACTTAGCTAGAGGTTAGAGTTAGTTTCTAGCTCATGACTAACCTTGAACTAACTCCATCCAAAGAGGTGTTTGGATGATAGGGTTAGATTGACAATAAATGCACTAGAAGAACTAGCTTCAATTAGCACCTCTTGGGTTGGATATTTTTTGGGGTGGGTTAGATGCAACTAGCTCAAACTAGCCCTCATGTTTGGATATACTTTAGGGCTATTTGAGCCCGAACTAGCTCAAACTAACTCTAACACATGGATACAGCAATAGTTAATCAGCCGATAATTTGTAAGAATGCAATAAACTCCTTCCGGCCCATAATATAATATGTTAATTCATCTAATATGTGAGTATATTAGATGCTATAAGATATTACAAAACAGTGTTGTACTACATCATTGTGCAATTGTTATTTAGCTTCTAATATTAACTTGATACTTTTAGGTATATATGTCATTGGTAAAGATCCGCGCTTCGACCATTTCTGCGTATGGGGCAATGAGATATCGATGAACCAACATCAAGTGAGGAAGCTGATAAAAATTGTTAGTAAAATGGGTCAAAAGATGGCAATTGAACCATTTGTTTACACTTTATTCAAGACAACAGTGAACCGCATGATGGTAAGTAAGAACTCTGCAGCCTTTTTTTTACTGCCCATAATGAGTTGTGTTAGATAACAATGTCTGAATGTTTTTCCTTTGCAGTGGTTGCCAAAAGAGATTACTCAAGATTACCTCTCAAACTACATGATTGGTGGGCATGCAAAGGTTAAAGTATTTCTACCAGAACACGATGATTATCTAGATGTTTTCATGAAGACCGTGAAGGATGGGTCGTCGGCCATCACAAGGGGTTGGACTAGAGTCATGCGTGCCTTCTGGATGGAGGAGGGCACAATATGGGCATTCCGCTTCACCTTGTTAAGCAACCAGAATGTATTTCGCCTCTTTCTTTACCGTCTTTAATAGTACAAGTATACAACTGTGGTTCATCATTATTTATTTGGTTCTTATGTAATTCTTGAACATATGTACCTATGAATTGAATAATGCATTGGCTGTTTGAACCTGATGGATATGAATAAAGCTATAGCATACATTTAAATTCAAATCCGGTACAATTTGAAATGGCAGCAATTAAATTAAGGTGAAATTACGCTCTCCAGGTCGTTACGGCACACACGGTTGGTAAAACACAAACGTTTGCGATATATACCATAATCCGAGACGGTTCACAGAGAGGAAATGTGTGCAATCATGCACACAGTTGCCGTTTGCAAAGCGTGTGTAATGTCAAACAATATCACAAAGGGTGCGGGCAACTAAACGTTTGTGTTAGTTGCCTTTTCATACACGATTCGCAACCATGACCTGTTTCTGATAAAGTATGCATCGTAAAAGTTGCACCATAGAATAGCGTGTGCGATAGTTGGCGTGTACGATGATGTTACTACGGTCCGACGTTTCTAATCTTGTCCGACACTCATACAACGATTAGCTAATCTTCTTAATTAGTTGTCACATACGGTTTGGGAAAAGTGAATGTGTGTGATTATATGCTTATCATGCACGTTCTATATTAATGAAATGTTTGTGATAGGCCGCGCATCGTAAACGTAGCACCATAGAATACCGACTGCGATGGCAATGCGAGCACAAACGAGTAGGAGTACTGCATATGCATCTTGGCTCCTTATCCCCGACGGTTTCTAGGTCGTGTGGGAAGGACCCCCATTAACCAACACCCACTAGGCGACGGTTCCAAATGCCGTCACGGAAAGGGGTTAAAAACCATTTGTATAGCACCGACGCGTATCAGTGTATGTGATGCTACGATAACTAGCTAAGTTACTCAAACTACATCTCTCCTCATTAACTCATTGTCACATAGGCAAATTTACTGAGTTAGACTTGATGTTACTGCTGAAGTTACTCCCACTATGATTAGCCTTATGAAACAACAAGATGGTCGTGTTGACGAACAAGTTCGAAAGTGTATATAATTCAACGGCCGATGTTAGGCCAACTCCAGCACGCGACGCCATCCCGTTCGGTCCCGTCCATTTAGGGTAAGACGGACAGACTCCACGACCCAGCGCGTGATGGCCTGGATCCATCTGGTTCGTTTTGTGTATGGGCCGACCCATTTCGAGAGCAAACGTGCGCCGGGTTTGGGTCACGGCGGAGAACAAACGGACGCGTCGCTCATCCGCTTCGGGGTCGCGTGGCAGGCAGCCACCTACCTCCCACTGCCCAACATTAATGTGCACGCGCGGTCGGCCCCACCTGTCATCCACCCAGGCGAGCGGGCCACGTCCTTCCTAAATGGGAAGCCATGGACCGATCGCAGTCCATGCTCCCACTCTGGTTGCGCGGCCTTCTCGAAACCCGACACCCAAACCCTAGCTTTCCCTTCGCCTTCCTCAAGCTCACCGGCCACCGACAGCCATGGGCTTCTAGAACACCGGCCGCAAGGGGAAGCACGACCGCGAGGCTGGCTCGTCCTCGGGCTGCCGCCGCCGCGGCGTCAAAGAGGAGCCCGCATCACCACCGCGAAGGGCCCCAGTGCCTCCCGCATTCTCCATCGCCCCTACGACCACCGGCGAGCATGACCGGCACTACATCCACGCGGATGCTTGCCGTCGTTACTGGGAGACGAGGACACGACTTCCCTGGAGCGACGTGCACCTGCCCAATAACTGGCATTTGTCCGTGGATCGGGTGTCGATCCCACCGGTCCCGGCGAGCGGTCGAGTGCGCTGCGAGGAGATCGAACACCGCCGCCGCCTCTTGCCAGACGACCTCTACTACGACCCCAGGTACGCCATCGACTCCGACCTCTGGGACACGTGGTTCCAGGACGAGCACGACATGTGGCGTGCCTCCTTCTTCGCCGGCACCTCGTCGGGGCCGTGGCGGCCACGTGAGCACCGTGCACGCGCTTCGAGCCCTCCACAAGTGCGCGGGCTCTGGACATGGCCGACGACCTGGAGGCGTGAACTAGTGCCCCACGCCGCCGCAGTCATCGGAGCGCGAGGCGTCGCCACGGGAGGTGGTGGTGTAGGCACCTCCTGCCTTCCAGCAAGCTCCCGTGTACCAGGCACCGCCGCCCCACCTCTGGACGCCACCGGCCTACGTCGACCTCGTCAGCGACGACAACGACAACGGCGGCCACTGAGAAGATGGCGACGGCCACGCAGGAGCGCGTGGGCGGCGGTTTTCTTTTGTTTTTTTATGTTAATTAAGTCTATGTGAACTGTGGAACTGGACCGTTTTATGGCCGTGATGTTTAATTATGTTTTATGTTTTTATGTTTGTGTTTATTTTATTTTTTCGGCATTTTATTTTAGTTTTTGCATTTTTATCACGTCCATCCCGGACATGATTTGGGATGCAGCCGTGCCTTGGACGCACCGACAATCCAACGGCACAAGCGGACATGAACGATTCCATTGCTGCTCCAAACAGACGAAAACAGGTCAAAACAGACTTCCATTTGAGTTCATACGCTGGAATTGGCCTTACGCGTTGCCGTTGCCCTCGAGTGGCTTGACTAGTTCACTGGACGTTGTCTATGCATGTGGACGCCTGGACGGGTTCGCAAAATTGACCAGTGCACCGGTGCTCCCGTTCTTCATTGAAAGTTACCAAAATGGGTTCGTGAGGCTAATTTCACCACGCGATTCCAAACGGACATTTTTGTGCATGTTTGTCCGATGGGTCGTGGGTGCGTCCAACGCGCGGCCGCACCCCAAAATCTGTTCAGGATGGACATGAATAAAAAAATATAAAAACTTAAATGAAATGATTAAAAAGGTAAATAAACACAGTTAAAAAACGTAAAACATATATAGGGGTCACGGCCACAAAACGGCCCAGTTTCTCAGTCCATTTAAACGGTCCAGTTTCATAATTAACATAAAAAACAAAAATAAAAAAACACCGCCGCCAGCGCGCTCCTGCCCTTACCCGTCGATGTCGTCGCCGTAGCCGTCTTCAGTGGCCGCCGGCGTCGTCGTCGTCGCTGACAAGGTCCACGTAGGCCGGCGGCATCCAGAGGTGGGCCGGCGGTGCGTGGTAGACGGAGGCGGGCTGGACGGCGGGAGGTGCCTGCACGACCTCCTCCCGTGGTGACGCCTCCCACTCCGGTGACCGCGGCGGAGTGGCGCACCAGTTCACGCCCACGACGGCCGCCATCTCCGGTGCAGTGCAGGACCAGCCCCACCCCTGGCCCAGCAGACCCGGGTGGAACGCGGCCACCGGCTCCTCCTCCATCACCTCCTCGGGGATGGCTACCTCGCCGGCGGCGGAGCGGGCCATCATCTCCTCCAGGCCCTCCCATTGCTGCTCATCGTGCGTGTGCATGGGGTCCTCCATGACACGCGCCATGAGACGGGCCTCCTCCTTCTCTGTCATGCGAGGAGGTGGTGGTGGAGATGGCGAAGGCGACGGCGACGGCATGGGCGTGAGGCCGCGCACCAGCCTACGCCTGCGCTCCTAGGGAGCAGGCGCTGCGCGCTCCCGACGTGGCCGCCGCGGCCTAGACGACGTGCCGGCGAAGAAGGGGGCACGCCGCACATAGTGCTCGTCCCTGAGCCAGGTAACCCAGAGGGAGGAGTCCGGGGCGTACCTGTCGTCGTAGTACAGGTCGTCGGGGAGGAGGCGGCGGCGGCGCTCGATCTCTTCACGACACGCACGGCCGCTCGCCGGGACCGGCGGGATTGGCACACGGTCCGCGGATAGGTGCCAATTGTTGGGGAGGTGGACGTCGCTCCAGGGGAGCGGCGTCCTCGTCTCCCAATAACGGCGGCACACCGACGCGCGGATATAGTGCCGGTCGCACTCGCCAGTGAACATGGGGGCGATGGAGAACGCGGGCGCGCAGGGGCCCGGCGTGGTGGTGATGCGGCCTCCTTCACGGAGCCGGCGCGGCGCCCCGACGAGGAGCCGGCCTCGCGGTCGTGCTTCCCCTTGCGGTTCCAGAAGCCCATGGTTTCGAGGTGGCCGGCCGGCGAGCTCGAGGACAAGGGAGGGCTAGGGTTTGGCGCTGTCGGGTTATGAAAAGGCCGCGGGATGGAGTGGGGCAGTGTGGGCGACGACCGGTCCACGGGTTCTCCATTTAAGAAGGGCGGCGACCTTCCACTGGGCCGATGACAGGTGGGACCGGCCACCCGTGCGCATTGATGTTGACAGACGGGAGGTAGGTGGCCGTCCCACCACGCGGCCAGACGCGGACGAGTGGCGCGTCCGTTCGGTGTCCACGGCGACCCAAACCCGGCGCAAAGATGCGCTTGAAATGAACGGCCCGAACACAAAACAGATCGGATAGGTCCGGGCCGTCGCACGCTGGGCCGCCTCGTTTGTCCGTTTTACCCCAAATAAACGAGACCGGATAGAATTGGGTCGCACGGTGGAGTTAGCCTTAAAAGTCAGTGGAATTCAACTCACCAAAATGGACCACCCCGACGACGAGGGCAAAAAAGACTAAACTGCGGTTCCCGCGCTCCGCCAGGGGCAGTTTCGGTATCCAGTTGCTTCGAGGGCACTGCTTCTTCTCCGGTAGGACCAGCGTGCACCGCCAGCCCATCAGTGGCACGTCGCGTCACGTAAACTGCTACACACGTAACGCATCTCGACTGCGAGCCCCACCACAGGAGCCCCACCTGTCACTGACCTGCTGCTTTCATCGCGAGGGTTAGGGCATGTACAACAGTGTACAGTCAGCAGTCTGTAAGAGATGCCAGGTAGGATTTTCAACCACGTGGAAGAGAGAGATAGAGGAGCAGAAGGTGCCCGTCCGTAGAAATAAAGACGGTCGATTCCCAAAAATTTCTCTGCTTGTCAACACCCTTTTTACCGTTGTATGCATAGGTCGTCTGTTACAGTCCTAGAAAATCTCATGTTCCGTTTACTTTACGTGCAAAACTAATCACACGCACAGCCGAAACTCCAGATCGTGGGTGAGTGCTTCAGATAGCCTAATAGACAGCCTATTTTACAAGGTGCCTTTTGTACCGTCTATAAGGTGACGTGGAGGTAGTATATAGACAACAGCTATCTAAACTGATGTACATGCCCTTACGAAAGGTCACTTGCTGCCGACCCGTCGTCCAACCTGGCGGGTCAGCCGACGCGTCATGTCGGGGACGTGGCCAACTCCGAGTGGGCGCAGGGCGGCGTGGGGTGCTGACGTGGTGGACTCGAACGGCGCCCGAGGTGCGAGCATGGACTAGGTCTTCGCAAGGCTGTTTAAAGACGAGGTGACGGCTGAGCGCCGTGTGTATTCATATCGGGCTGGCCTATGGCTATAGACAGACTGTAGAGCGCGCTGGATTACCTTGGCAGGAAAGAAACGTCTCACGGAGAAGTCGAAGCCTGCATTTACTGCGTGCATTGGTCCATACTTGCAGGGTACTCTTACTAGTATACGTAGTAGTACTACTAGAACGTGGATGCTTCTGTCGAATTCACCTTTTTACGGTTTACTTCCTCTGAACTCAAGATATTACTACTTTTTAAAGGTAAAAACTACGAGTCAATCAAGAAAAAAGCTTCTGTTGAACCGACGGATCGGTGCGATTCCATCCGCCTCCTTATACGCGGGCCAACCTTCTTATCTCCAGGAAGGTCCACTGCATCACATCTTATCTTCTCGTTCTACTTGTTCATCTTCGTCGTTGGATCTCGAGCGCCTGCCATGCTCTGCCGCCGCCCCACCGGTGAGAAGCCCCGCCCACCTCCTCTTCTTCTTCATCTCCTCCTCTTCCTCTCTCCTCCCTCTCGTCTAACCTCGCAGCCCCTTCCCAACCAATGTATCGTCGCCGGTGGGCATGCCGATAACCAGGCCTCCGTCAGCCATGCCCCTCCTCTTCTTCTCCTGCCTTCATCCTGCCCAAGTTCCTCCTCCGCCGCATCTCAAACAAGATCTCGAGCCGCGTTTGCCATCCTCGGAGCACCAGCATCTGCGTCCGTCGTCGTCCCGCTGCTCGGGGAGCACCGGCATAGACAGCCATTGGCTCCGCCTCCTCGAGCTCAGTTTTCCTGCAACAAGTTTCCCGCAACAACGGTGCTTCTACAAACCCAGCAGCCACGGAGTGGCGACGCTACTGCTCTGTTGCGGTCGGCGGCGATGTGCTTGACGCATGCAACATGGTAGTTATTTTTGCAACACAGCCGTTGTTTCGGGAATTGTTTCTGCAACCCAGCCGTTGTTTCAGGAATTGTTTCTGCAATCTCTAAATTTTTGCAACATGTTAGTTGTTTCTGCAACGCAGTCGTTGTTTCAGGAATTGTTTCTGCAACGCGATTGTTGTTTCAGAAATTGTTTCTACAACGCGACCGATGTTTCTGCAACTGGTTTGTTGTTTCAGGAATTAATGTGTCGGGAAGGCGACGCGCGCGTGCAAGGAGTTAGATCGGACGGCTCGCGCGCGGAGATCTGACGGCTGTCGAGGTGGTGAATGTTTACTAGACATCTACCGGCGGACGCGTAGCGGCTCCCGTCAATTAATCAACCGTTGGATTACAAAACCACACGCGTAGGCACTATTTAGAGACAATCAGAAGACCACGAGCATGCACCTTGCAAAAAGGACCCATAAAAGATAAACTCAAATGATAAATATCACACATCAAGCGATAACATTTTTCGATGGCAATTTTCAGTGACATACATTAAGTTTCTATCAAAAGTAAGCTGAAACACGAAAGTTGTCATGCTTGTCATCTTCGAGTCACTAAACTTGCAGTCGAAAACGTTCGGAGTTGCCATGTGCTCGTACCTGTCGTTAGTTACTTATCACGATCCAAGATAAAAGTACAACCCAGGGACCTAAGCGAAGACAACCATCCGCCCATCGTATGCCATCGTCGCAAAGCTTTACCGAACATAGGGGAGACACCAACTTGCCCGGAACCAAAGAAGCACCATAGCAGACAATGTTGCGTTGTGAGCCAATGAAGCGGGCCGCTGGACGACCTGAGACAATGTGGTTCGTGGGCTGGGGATTATCCCCACACTCTTTGATCAATGGCCCTGCCGTTCTCAGTTGACATTGTCGAAGAGAAGACCTGAAGCCCACCATGTGTGAAACGAGCAATCTTTGGAAAGATGTCGTTGCCACCATCCTGACCACGATGCTGGAGTAGACGTTGTCGCGACAGCGGGGTCAAAGCACACATAGCATCCACAAAGTAGTCGACGTCGCTACGCCAACCTTGCTTGAACATCGAACCAACCAGATGTTGCAATGAGAATTGAGGATGATGCATTAGACAAAGATCCAAAGACAAATTATTCCCTTCGCCATCCGTCCACCATAGAGGAGACCTTGGACGACCAAAACCCTAGACTCGTGCTACTACATGTCGCGTGCAAGGTCCGGCCCCTCTTCCCGCCGGCGTTGAAAGGTCTTCACGGGAGGAGTCACCGGAGACAATGACGGCAAATGTTTCGCCTCTTTCTCTGCGAGGAAGAGAAGTGCGAAGCGGTTCGTAGAGCAAAGCGCTGTAGATATTACTACTCGTACTCCCGTCAGCCGTGACATCGTTCTACTCTGTCCGTGCGGGTTTATCAGGCTCCATTTTATTTTAAGCCAAAGTTTGACCATAGATTTACTATAAATTATATGTTAGAAAAATTATACTATAGGAAACCTCTTTCAAATACAAGTTCAAATATAATTTTTGTAACGAATATTCATTTATGAGCCCAGGCTCATCTGCACCTGGTCAAGAAAAAAGTCACAAGAAATAAAAAAATTGTTGCATGGTAGATAATTTGGTGCGCGAGGTGCGCTCCAATTTTCAGATCATTTTGACATATGAGTAGCTCTCCGTAAAAAAGACAAATTGGGTTAGAACAATACATGAACAGTAAGCATTTTACAATCCTTAAATTTGTCTTTTTTGCCGAGAGCTATTCGGATGCCCAAATGATCTGAAATTTGAAGCACACCTCACTCATCAAAGTATCTACAGTGCAATTTTTAAAAATATATATAGTATTTGTTTTGATTTTTTTCTTCATCGCGGGTGCAGATGAACCCGGGCACCAAATCACTGCTCTCCTCTTGTAATATATATTCTAAATTTTGTTAGTCATATGGATGGTCAACGTTTGATCAAAAATATGAGGGTGACAGTAAACCCGGTTCGGAGGGAGTAACATATTAGTTGTGTCAATATTTTAAGTGGGAGTACCATCAAAGGAGTAATTCCTATGTATGATGTTTGAGTTTCTTTTTCTTCTGAGGGGACGCCAGAGCTTTTTTCGCTGGACACATGAAAACATTGACACCTAGACACCATGCGAGTTAAATTCGTACCAATTTTTCCTACATTATGAGTGGGGTTCACTATGATTTTAGAAACATTATTAATTAATATAATGGGTGGTTTCAAAAAATCATACCAATTTGGACAATGGTGTTAACTTGAATAGTTTTTGAGGGTTCAGTTGGGATCATTGTTTAGAATGGTGATGCACACTTACCTTTTCTTGTTGTATAGCGTGTATGGCCTCACAAAAAAAGGCGTGCATGCAAGGGAGGTAAAATGTTGGCATATCGTCGTGATGTACCTGAAACCTTAAAAGTGCACGCGTACTTTTTCGTAGAAACGGGTGGCCGGCTTGTTACTCATAAGTGTGTATTTTTTTGTCAGCTAGTGAATATTTTTTGTTAGCATTAAATGCGTAAGTACTAACCTGGGAAACAGATTCACGCACATTTATTTTAACCTTTCAAATTTTTAAAAAGTCATATCTTTTAAACCACGCGTCGGAATTCAGATCCGTTTTCACTGTTGGATTCATCGCGACGAGATCTTTGAAACTAAATTCCGCATGGGTATGTTTCGACGAAATTTTTTTGATGCCAACTTTGATGCTATATAGTGCAACTAAAATACTGCATTGTGCAACTTTAGTACTACATGGTGCAACTTTTTTTAAACCAATTTTAGTACTACATGGTTTGTAATTTAGTCTAGTTGCACACACATTGATGTTTAGTTGGCTTATAATATAGTCTAGTTGCACACATATTGATATTTAGTTGTCAGAAGGACTAGTTGCACACACATATGCTCAGTTGGCTTGTAATTTAGTCTAGTTACACACATATTGATATTTAGTTGGCAGGACACTAGTTGCATACACATATGCGCAATTGGCGCGGCAATGTAGTCTAGTTGCACACACATTGATATTTAGTTGGTAGGACTAGTTACACATATATGCTCAGTTGGCGAGGCAAATATAGTCTAGTTGCACACACATCGATATTTAGTTGGCAGGACTATTGACACACACATATGCTCAGTTGGCGCGGCAATGTAGTCTAGTTGCACACATATTGATGTTTAGTTGGCAGAAGGACTATTGACACACACACATATGCTCAGTTGGCGTGGCATGTACTCTAGTTGCACACATATTGATGTTTAGTTGGCACGAAGACTAGTTCGTCGAAACTCCACCATGTGGGATCTACTTTTAAAGAGCACGTCGCAAGGGTTTCAGCAGTGAAAATGGATCTGAATTTCAACACACGGATTGAAAGTTATGCCTTTTAAAATTTTAAAATCACAAAATAAATATGAACAAACACACGCACATGCATATACATGCACATAAGAAGATGCATATGCACACAGCAGGAAAAGAGACTACTAGATGACTATTCTAATTAAAAAGGAAGAGACAAGAAATTGCCTAAAATGATGGCCGCTCGCTACGCATCCCAGGCGGTCATGCGCTGGCTAGACACGTCCGGTGATGTATTGGGGTATACTAGATGGTACCCTGTACGCTTGTTGCGAAATTGGATAAATAGTTTCTAAATAATATGTAGAATACTAATTCAGTACTTACAATTAAAACTATGTGAGATTTTTTCGCATACGCTAAAAATAATTTTGGCATGAAAGTTGTGCATGTCACAATTACATGCAGTGTGGTTTAAAACACACTTAGAATGCAGTAATGCGTGTTGCATGGTGGAGGATTCAAATGTGTAGATCAGATTTATGCTAATGTATCAAGTTAGTAAATCTAACGGCTACAACAATTTTGATAATTTGGAAGCATGCATGTTGAGATAATTATAAGGGATAATTGATTTTATGCCCTAGTTGTGTCTCACTCAGAAAATTTACCCCTAATTTCCAAAAACATTTGGTTCTACCCAAGCCACTTCGCTCCTCTTATTCTTTTGCCCTTTGATCATTTCACTGTCAATTTGAAAACTTCATAAAAAATTCATACCAACTCAGAAAAATACAAATAAGATATCCAAATGTTCAGAAAAACATCACCTACATGTGCATGTCATTTGCATTCATGAAAAAGTGTTGGAAAGTCCCCATCTTAGTTTGAGCCTATAGGATCTCACCATGAACAGTAAAATCTAAAAATTCATTTAAAAAAAACATTTAGCAATGTTTTGAGTGCTTGCCAAGTTTCATCGAGGAATGACATACGTGGGAGTTGTGAAAAAAATTGATGCTCCAAAACAAAAGCATTTTAGAGTGTTGCTTTTGTTTTTTTTGCCACGACTTCTAGGAATGTCATTCCCTGATGAAACTTTGTAAGAACTCAAAACATTCGTCGATGTTTGCCATAATTTATTTTAGAATTTTTTGAAATTGTTTTCAACTTGTTCAGATTTTACTGTTCAAGCTGAGATCATATGAGCTCAAATTGAGACTGACACTTTCCAACGCTTTTCTCATGAATGCAAATGACATGCACATATAGTTGATGTTTTTCTGAACATTCTGATATTTTATTTGCATTTTTCTGAGTTAGTATGAATTTGTTATGAAGTTTTCAAAGTGACAGTCAAAGGCAAAAGTATAAGAGGAGTGAAGTGCCTTGGGCAGAACCGAGAGCTTTTCAAAATTAGGGGTAAAACTATCGACTGGGACACCGCTAGGGGCATGAAATTAATTATCCCTAATTATAATTAGTGGGAATCAATGTTTTAGGTATATATAGGATTTGCATTAGCACCCGGGAGTATGTATTCCTAGACGTCGAAGGATGTTTTCCAAATTAAAAAGTTTTTCAACAGTTAGATTTGTTAGTGTTCAAGTTACATATATGCCTGTAAAATTTCATGAATTCGAAACATCTCAACAATAGAAATAGAAAATCAATGAATTCGAAGGTATTTTCGGGTGACAATGACAATTGTTTGAACACTTGCACATACGACTCTTTTTGTATTCACTTCAGATATACTACTCATTGTACTATTCGTCTTCGTAGCATGTGGTCCCGCGAGCCCATTTCAATCTCCTTATGACATTTTTCTTTATATTTTGTTTTGTGGATGTTATCAATGATGTTGCGTCCTGGTGTCTTGGCCAATGTTTCTGACAACAACATACATACACCCGTATGACTCCATGGGCTGAGCATAAAGAGAGGATCCATACTTAAACCTTGAATTGACACAAATTAATGTTAAAAAAATAACCTCAAACTTCAAAACCGTGTAAGTTACAACTCTGAATTTTCAAGACAATGCAACGCTTAACCCTGACTGCTCAGACAGGTTTCTAGTTGGCTTGACCAGCTGACCCGCTCAGTCAGTGTCATCACCCCACTTTTTCGACCCAAAAATAAAAGTGTCCAGAAAAAAATGAAAAAAATATGTATAATTAACAAAACCATGCTGATAATTATGTGAAAATTCCAAACTTTTTTCCAAGCAGATAAATTAATACATATTTAGGACTTTTATTGGTAAAATTTTGACTAGAAAATGAAAAGCGCCCCAAACATTGAAACAAATCTCTAAAATGAACACTACAAGTCTGATCATTGTAGGAGAGTTTCAATCTTTTTGAGAAACAGATTAAAAATACAAGGAAAATGCATATTTAGAATCTTTTTTAGTCAAATTTTGACTAGACAATGAAAGTGTCCACAAAAAAGTAAAAACATTTTCTAACATGAACACTATCATGCTAATCGTTTTGGAAAAGTTTCGAACTAATTTTTTCAAACAGACTAAAAATACAAGGAATGTACATATTCACGAGCTTTTTTGGTCAAATTTTGACAAAAATTGAACGTGTCCAGATTTTTTATTTATTCTTATATAAAATGAATGCTATTGCGGTGATCATTCCGGGCAAATTTCAAAAAGAAAATCCAAACATATTGAAAATACAATGATAATGCATATTCATGATCTTTTCTGGTGATGTGGAAGCTGACTGGGCCCGACCCAATCAAACTGACTAGAAACCGGTTTGAGTAGAGTCTGGGTTGAAGGTTGGATGGTATTGAAAGTTTTCGTACCTTAGACAGTTTTGTAGCCCCCCACGTCACCGATGTCTGAGCCACAGGAGCAGGAGGAGCCGGAGAACCCCATCGCAACCGCCATGCTTCTGGCATCCAACATCACCGTCAGGCCGAAGCCATCTTTCGCAAGGCGCAGGCGCAAGTGAAGGAGGCCCAACGTGTGTTCACGATGGCATCGGCGAGCACGCACCATGCCAACCGGCTCGCCTACCACGCTTAGTCCAGCAGCCATGCCCAACGCTTGAGTGTCAAAATCGACGCGGCGCTTGGCCTTTCTGGTGGCGAGGAAGACGAAGGTGTCATTGAGCTTTCGGCTGACGGCTAAGAGAAGAATTAGCTGCGTTGCCGGAATTGCAATGCCGGTGACGAAGAAGAAGAGTTGTATGTCTGAAGAAGAAGTGTCTTTTGTTTTTCTATTGTTTGCGCTTAGTCTAATGGTTGTGCTTAGTTTCCGCTTAATCAATCTTTAATCCATGTTTGTATTTTTATGTAGAAGTATCATATTGTAGTGCTTGTCAGTTCAAGGAAGTTTAAGCGCCAATGAATTCAAGGGGGGTCCATGTAATTTTCTCTCGACAACTGCTCAACGCAGCACCTTCCCTCTCGTCCGGCAATAGGAGCATCTATAACCGGACTTAGCAAATCTGACCTCCTAAACATTTGCGGACGCGCCCGGTCAGTGACCAGACTTGTCCGTTTTCAGCCCTTATTTTTTCATTCATAAATCCACACTTCTCATTTTTCTCCCATATATGTCTGGTCAGTGATTGGTGGAGAGAAGAAAAGAAAGAAAAAGAAAGAATAAATAAAGAGAAAAAGGTGGTCCGGGGTGAGCCACGTTCTACGTGGCGGACTGCCCCAGCGCGCCCGCGAGCGCTTATATCCTTCCTACATTTGTTCTTAATACAAGAGTTTGAAACAGCCCAGACTTATAAAGATAGTATGAGTGTTTGGTTGGGTCACTTTTTTCCTTCTTTCTCCTGTTCAATCACTGAGCGTAGATGCTCTAAGCTAGTGCACATCATGCGATGGATGGATGGTGCTGCATTCCTGCTTGCCAATTTCATGGTGCGGTGACAGATGCCAACCGGCAACGATGGCCGTCCACCTTCTCGGCTCGCCAACGAAACAGTCCCGGAAAGAGCGCTTGAGCTGCCGCGCGCGCGCGCCGGTTTCGGCGGGGCAAGTGGAGTGCCGCGGCCGGAGTCACGGAAAAGGGCATGGGAGCCTTTATCAGGAGCTTCGCCTACGGCCCCATCTTTGCTCCACCGGCGCTCCCATGGTTCGCATAAATCCGGCGGAAATGGAAACGAAAGGCAGTTGTGCTTTGCACGAAAAAGGATACTATCCTGATAAGGTTTTTGGCATACGTGCCTATGGCAAAGACGCCAAAGGTGGCGATCGAGTGCAAGCCCCCTTTTGGCCCATGGATATGACCGAAATCTTTACAGCAATGCACTCCCTCCCTCCTCCGATCCCCTGATCTGTAAGGGCATTTCCAGCCGTTGGCCTCTCGGGACGCATAAAAATCGCCCCCTAAGGGCGAGCCGGCGATACAATCGGCGCTGGGGCGGTTTTGCGCCCAGTCGTCACCCCCAGGCGCCGAAATTGACCCACTTTGCAGCTCAATTTCGGCGAATAAAGGGTCCATATTGGCGAGAATAGACTCATATTCGGCGTAGTTTCGCCGTGTCTCGGCGTTCAATTATCAACACAATTATTTTTTATCACATATTTCATCATAGAAAAATCAAATACTTCAACAAAATAGTACAACAACAAATAGTTCAATACAAATTATATAGTTCAACAAATAAAAACTCGTATTTCATCATACGGCGTCCCCCTTGAGCCTCCATAGGTGCTCAATCAGATCTTTCTGCAGTTGATGATGCACCTGTGGGTCTCGGATCTCCTGACGCATACTGAGATATGCAGTCCAAGTTGCCGGTAGATGGTGATCAACTTCGGCTAGAGGACCCTGCCTGTAGTATGATTCAGTGTCAAACACTGGGTCTTCTTGCTCGCTCTCGATGATCATGTTGTGCAAGATGACATAGCAAGTCATAATCTCCCACATTTGATCTTTGGACCAGGTCTGAGCGGGGTACCGAACAACAGCGAATCGAGATTGGAGCACACCAAATGCCCGCTCGACATCCTTCCTACAAGCCTCCTGAACTTTCGCAAACCGGGCGTTCTTGCCTCCTGCTGCAGGGTTTGAGATCGTCTTCACAAATGTCGACCATCTCGGATAGATGCCATCTGCTAGGTAGTACCCCTTGTTGTATTGGTGCCCATTGATCTCGAAGTTCACCGGAGGAGAATGACCCTCAACGAGCTTGGCAAAAACAGGAGAGCACTGCAGCACGTTGATGTCATTGTGAGTTCCTGGCATACCAAAGAAGGAGTGCCAAATCCAGAGGTCCTGTGTGGCTATCGCCTCAAGCACCATACTGCAACCGCATTTGGCGCCTTTGTACATCCCCTGCCAACCAAATGGGCAATTCTTCCATTTTCAATGCATGCAGTCGATGCTTCCAAGCATCCCAGGAAATCCTCTTGCTGCATTCTGGGCTAGGATCCTACCAGTGTCTTCCGCATTGGGTGTTCTCAAGTATTGTGGCCCAAACACTGCCACCACTGCCCGACAGAACTTGTAGAAACACTCTATGCTGGTGGACTCGGCCATGCGCCCATAGTCGTCGAGTGAATCATTGGGAGCTCCATATGCAAGCATCCTCATTGCTGTCGTGCACTTCTGGATGGAGGTGAATCCAAGAGTGCCAGTGCAATCCATCTTGCACTTGAAGTAGTTGTCGAACTCCCGGATGGAATTCACAATCCTGAGGAAGAGCTTTCGGCTCATCCGATAATGGCGCCGAAATATTTTCTCGCCATGAAGTGGAGCATCGGCGAAGTAGTCGGAGTAGAGCATGCAGTAGCCTTCGAGACGATGCCGGTTCTTTGCTTTCACCCGCCCCGGCGCCGAGCCACCTCGCCGCGGCTTTTCATTGCTCGCCAGCAGCTGGGCGAGGGCGGCGAGCGCCATGAGATGCTCTTCTTCCTGGACGTCGGCCGCGGCTTCCTCCTCCAGCAGCGCGGCGAGCTCTTCCTCGTCATCCGAGTCCATCGCCGAGACAGGTAAAATGCCGAACACCTTGCGCTCGGTGGGCGTGTACCCACCGCTAAACCACGCCTCCGCGACCGGAAACGGCGGCCGGAAACGCCCAATTGCTGTGGGAGGGGCTGCCGCGGCGAAGCGCTGCTATTTTTCGGTGGGGAATGGCTATCTAGCGGAGTAGGGCGGCGGCCGTCGCCTGGATATAGCTAGTGGTGGCCGAGGGCGCGGGGGGTGCGAGGCGAGTCGGGGGAAGAAAACCTTGACTTTTCCCCTGTCGGTGTGGGCCAGGCGTGCTTTTCCCTAGCGCCGGAGCCCCCAACTGCTCCCCAGCGTGCCGGGTTCAGCCTGTGACCGCCGGGCGAAAAAAAGGTCCGAACCGACGATTTTCGGCGTCCTGGGGACACGACCGGACCGTTTTTTCGGCGTCGGCGCCGAAAAAGTGGCCTGGGGGGGTTTGTTGGGAACGCGACTGGAGATGCCCTACTCAGTGGATGGAAGCCACACGCGGGAATAGATCCAAGTTACAGCAAGAATTTGTCACGTACGTACGTAGTACGTATGGGAAAGATCCAGCAAATCCGAGCAAATTTAAGTACCAGCATCTATCCTCTGGCAGCGCAGGTGCGTACTGGAAAACTCTCAAGGACAAAACCCGGTAAAATCCACTAGTAATTTGAGAACCAGCCAGACAGCCGCACTGAATTTCCAGACCATCAGTTCCAATGTGTTTATTACTAGTACGTACTGCTATAGTACTCCAATGGAGAGCTCATTCGTACAAATTTGATGGTATACTTTATATACATAGTAATTTTGTCTATATGAAGGACAAATACATGAAAAAATAAAAGGGAATGAACTCTAATGCAAGAGTCTAGCTATACACGTGTTTCTAGGCTGATACTACCTTCGTCCTGTTTTATTGGTCCTCGTTGTAATCTGTGCCAAATTTTGACCACAAATTTAACTAACAAAATGTTTATACATGTCACAAAAAATTATATCATTATAAACTATGTTCAAATACGAATCCAACGATATAATTTTTGTTGACATGCACTAACATTTTGTCAGTTAAATATTTAGTCAAAGTTTAACACAAATTACATAGGGGACTAATAAACCAGGACGGAGGTAGTACTAAATATGAAGACAAAGATACTCCCTCCATCCACATATAGGGCCTAATATGTTTTCCGAGACTGTCATTGAAAAGCTCCTTTGTAATACAAATTTTGATGGTATACTTTGCGTGACTTGCATGTTATAAATTATTGCACTAACATGTGGTCAAAATTAGTCTCAAAAGTAGATTAGACCCTATATATATGTGGATAGAGGGTTGGTCAACCGTAGCTAATCTTGTTGTATTAATATAATAAGCAACAATTGGCTATACTATTAGAGGATGGTTAATAGTTATACCTGCGTGACCTGCGTGACCTGGGGATATCGGCTATTAGAGTACTACTTTTCTTCGTCTTTTTATCTCTTTCTTCATATTTATTGCAACTATTTAAGAGCATGCATATAGTTAGGCTCTTGCATGAGAGTTCACTTTTCTTAATTTTTTTATATCTCTTTCCTCCACACAGACAAGATTATCATATAAGTGGGCTATAAACCCATTATTATACTTGCTCTTAACTAAGTTCTAAATTAATCCAAGGGCCCAAAGAGAAGATAATGAGGGTACGTCGGCGGAGACTTGACTGAGATGCCTATCCCAGGGCCCAAAGCAAAAATGATAGGAGGCTCCCACCATGTGTTTTTGGCGGTGGATGTCGTGCATTGCTACAGTTTTAAAACTGTGAAAGCGAAGGGCCTGTGCAGTGCACCTATCCATCGCTCATGGGCTTCGAGCCGATATTCCCGCCCACGCAAGGCAGGCTAATGATCTTTAGGAATTTCGAGGCATGGACACGGCCGCCCCGCCCCGCCCCGGCCGGCCGGCGGCATGCATGCATGCATGCACGCACGCACACGCTGCCGACGTCGCCACATGCACGCCGTACGCATGAGACCCCTACCACGACCGGCCCTTCCCTCGCCGTGCACTTCGCAGCTTCGTCCTGCGCTGTCGTAGAGAGGAGGCCTGCTTGTCAGTGACGTTTCGGCCTGAGATATTCGTCTCTTTGACGTACTTGCCCTCGAGCTATTTGCAGCTTGCAAGAAATGCCCTTGGAGAGCTGCCGCTGATATTTTATATACTGTGCTATTTTCCACGCATCTTTTATAGCATGTCGAATCCTGTGACCGTGAGGCGCACCAGCTGGCCGGCCCTTAGGTCAGGTGTCAAGTGGACGCATGCATATCCGTTTACCTGCGCACGTCGTTTTCTACTGTGCCGTAGCCCGTGGAAGATGATGATTATTACGTGGCTTGGCTGGCTTTTAGATATGTCGTGGGCACTGGACTGTTTTGCCGCTTCGGCTTTGGTACTGCCATGCCACTAGTGCACTACAACAATCCACGCATGCCGAACAACTTTGCTGTCACGATTATGATCAGTGCAGTGCTCCTATGCTACAGCTAAGCTAAGTACGTATTCGCTTAGTACCTTCAGAACACAAATTGGTTACAGACAATCTGGTTCGAGATATCCCTCTAAAATATCTTGGAGTTCCTCTTCACTACCTCAAATTAAGGAGAGAAGACATCCAATACATCATAGATAAGATCATCAAAAGGATATGTGGATGGAAGGGGAGATTGCTTAGCTATGAGGCAAAACTAGTCCTCCTTAAGGCATGCGTTGACAGTATCCCCATGTACCTCATGTCAGTTATTAAGTTCCCCAAGTGGGCGATCAAAGCCATCACTTCTCAGATGGCTCACTTTTTCTGAGGGAATGTGGGGGATGAACATAAGTACCATCTTGCTAACTGGGGTTTGATCTCCCAGAAAAAAGACTTTGGTGGTCTGGGGGTATCTAACCTGAGAGAATTCAACATGGCCTTACTAGCCTCTTGGGCTAAAAGGTATTTTATGGACAGTAACAAAAACTGGGTGAAGCTGATGGACCACAAATATAAAACAGCTAAGCCGAATATACTGTGGTCTAGGCGGGGGGTGGGTTCTCCCTTCTGGAAAGGTGTCACCTGGGCTTTGGAGGGGGTTAGACCCTTCTATAAATGGAAACTAGGGAATGGTAATAAAATAAGTTTTTGGGATGACGTTTGGGTGGGGGATTTTTCCCTCAAAACCCAATTCTGGGACGTATATGAAATCTGCCAACAGCAATGTTGCGCAGTTTCTGAGGTATGGGATGGTTCTACTCTCAAACTTACCTTTAACAGATGTGTGGAGCCTGGATTTTTAGATAGATGGCATGAATTGATCCGAATCATCTCTGACATGCCAATAACTGACGCGACGGACCAACTCATTTGGAGATTGGAACCGCCGGGGGTCTATTCAGTTAAGTCATTTTATAACATGATTAATTGGGGAGGGGTGTCTACCCCCATTTGGAGAAAATTCTGGAAGATTGTTGTACCTCACAGATATTTAGTCTTTCTCTGGCTAGCTTCTCATAACAAAATTCTTACCAGGGATAACCTGAATAAGAGGAGAGAGGTGGAAAATCTAAAATGCTTATTTTGTAATGAGGATAAAACTGTCTGTCACCTGTTCTTTGAGTGTATGGTTGCTAAACAAGTTTGGAGTGATATATCTGACTCTTTTGAGTTTAGTATTCCAAATGACATGAAAGAATTATCTTCCTTCTGAAATCTAAATAACAAAAAGTCTGTTACTAATATTGCTTGTGTTGCTACCATTTGGAGCATTTGGACGATGCGTAATGATATGTGCTTTCAGGGCGTACAGTGGACAAGCACGCGTACAATCTTGGCAAGGATCATCTCGTCACTACATCAATGGAAGGTGCTATGTGTGGGCGACCAATCGGTGCTGCTGAGAAGATGCATCCAACTCCTAGATCGGCGAAGAGGCGAGGTGCTCATGATTGCATGGGAGTCGGCCTGAGAGCTTGCAAGAGAAAGATCGAAGAGGAGATGCTGAAGATTCACCCAGAGTGAAAAGTAGAGATAAAAAATAGCAGAGTGATCTGTTTTCAGTTCCCCTGTCATGGTAGATGTATGTCCGTCTTTGCACTTCCTTAGAATGCTGAAATTTGGCTTTTGACTCCATTGTCTCTGGTCCTGCCATTCAGGCAGGTCCCAAATGCTTGTAACGGTCTGCTGTGACTCGCTTTGCTTCGTTTTAATAAAATGGAGCGGGGGGAAACCCCTTTCGATCAAAAAAATCTGGTTCGAGATACTTGGGGCTTCCACTCTCGGTGTGGCAACTCAAGAAAGTGGACTTTCAATTCCTAGAGGACAAGGCGGCGGCTAAGCTCATCCCATGGGAGGGTAACACCACCACCACCATCGGGCGCACCACACTTGTCAAATCTTCACTCGCCTCGCAAGTGGTCTACTACATCACGTCGTTGATTGTCCCCCCGAGCATCCTACACAACACAAACAAGATTGCGAGGGCATTCCTTTGGTCCGGCGCGGACAGGACGACCGGTGCCAAGTGCAAGGTCAACTGGGACATGGTCTGCCGACCTTTTGAGAGGGGAGGACTCGGAGTACTGAACACAACAAAATTTGCAAGAGCCCTAAGACTGAGATGGCCTTGGTTCGAGTGGAAGGAACCAACGAGAATGTGGGTCGGCATGGGAAATCCTTGCGATGAGATGGACCTCAACCTCTTCTACGCATGCACAACAATCACGGTTGGTAATGGGGCGAAGACCCCCTTTTGGGAAGCTCCATGCGTTCAAGACCGGAAGCCTAAGGAAGTCACACCTCTTATCTTCGAGGCATCCTCGAGGAAAAATTGGAAAGTCAAGGATGCGCTCCTCAACGATGCATGGATCTCCAAGATTAAGATCATGATAAGCTTCACCGTCAAGCACATTAGGCAATTCATAAACGTTTGGACTCTCATCAATGGCTTTCATCTTGTGGAGCACGTCGAGGATGAAATCATCTGAAAGCACACTGAGAACGGACAATACTCGTCGGCAAGCGCTTACTTGGCACAATTCATGGGCTCTACACACTCTCCGATGCCACAGGCGGTGTGGAAAGCCTGGGCGCCGCCTAAAGTGAAGTTTTTTGCGTGGTTGGCTATCCGAGATAGGATTTGGACAGCTGACAGACTGGCAAAGCGGGGGTGGCCAAATTGCGACCTTTGCCCCCTATGCAAGCGTGTTCAAGAGTCCGGCGCCCACCTCTTCTACAAATGTAGATTCACCATTCGCCTCTGGAATTTGGTCAATGAATGGCTACCCCTTGAGCACCTTCACACTCCTACGTGGCATCTTGAGCAATCTGTCAAAAATTGGTGGATCAACCGCTCCAACATCTCCATGCCAAATCGCAAGGCCCGGGCTTCCCTTACCATGCTAATATCTTGGTCTATTTGGAATGAACAAAACGGGAGAGTCTTCCGCAACAAGTCCTCTCCGTCAACAATCTTGCTCAACAACATCAAGCTTGAAGCTAAACTCTGGGTCGCCGCAGGCGCAAAAAAGTTAGGGACCATCATTCCGGGAGAGTAAAATCCTTGTAGTTGCGGGCCTGTAACAAAACATTCTTCTCCTTCTTAATTAATATATGCGGCAAATCTTTTGCCCGTTTCAAAAAAAAAAAAAACTTGCAGAGTATCTAGCACTGTTATACCTGCGTGACCTGGCTGGCGATCGGCAGGGAGCACTCGCCATGTTTGCAGCGACCAATCATGCAGAGGAGAGGGGACGCATCTCCACTGCCCGAGACTGAGACGTCGCTGAGAAGGGCAGGCCATGCTGTTCTCTGAGCTCGAATCTTCCTGCACAAGCATACTGTATTCTGTAGACCAAAGTTTTCCACAGTTTACTGAAGAACCCGAACCGTTTGCACACAGCGAATGACCAACGCCAGGCTCTCTCTCTCTCTCTCTCCTTGGTGCTCAGCTGAATCCACCATGCCAACATACCAGTGGCCGCCACGTAGAAAAGGCACCGCCCGATACGACGGGTGCGCGACGCAAGGGATCGGGGAGCGTTGGCATGCACTGCTGCACTTGTCGACCGGGTCACCACTCAGGCCCAACTGCAACGGCACCTAAAACCCCACTCAGCTTTTCACCTCCCCACGTCGCCTTTCTGGTTTTGTTTGCGGGACACATCACCACCGTGTTCCATTGGCTTCTGCCATCGGTTCACGGCCCCTTTTACTCCGTTCCGGTGCGTGCCGCAAGCAATCGAGTTAATGGTCGATCGATGCCATCGGAACACTGCAATTTTGGCTTGCCGTTCACAGCAAGCAAAGGGACCGATCGTAGCCAAGTTTCAACGGACCTGTTTTTCCCTCCTGCTTTAACCATTTCACTACAGAGAGCATCGCAACACTGCCTAAGAAAGGTTCGAAACTGCAGAGGTTTCGGGACAAGAATATCTGAACCAGCGTCGTCCATTCTTCAGGCCTAGTGTCACGGGTCACACCACCCTGGCTGCACCGCCTGGGACAGTAATCTGGCTGGCTACTGCTCGACTTTGGTTCGGCGCCTCTGGTTTCTGTAATCCACCCCCAATAACTCAACCACTGCTTTGTGCTAATAATATGCCTTAAGAAAGGGAAAAGCTTGCGAACAGCCGACTGATCCAGCACGGGCGTCTGCCGCCTTGAGCGCGTGACCCGTGTCCCATGTGTGGCCCACGAACCTCATTATTCTCCCTTATCTCGCTGCGCACTACATTTTTGTTGTAATTTTTTCCGCAACATCATGTGTGTTGCAAAAGTTCCGTTAGTAACAACACCTAATTAGATCACACCTTCACGAAGGTAGGGAATTTTTAGTCAAGCATGTTAGGCGGGAACAAAACTCAGTTAGTCATTTTTTTAGCAAATTTTGGTAGAATAAAGAAGCGCACTGTCGTGTGGCTTTGCTCAGGACCGGACGAGGTGCCTGATCTTTGTAATGCAGACTTGGCCGCCGCTTGATTAATAAATTCTCTTTCTTCTTGGAAAAAAAACAACACCTATTTTGCAAAAACATAAAGACGTAAAAATTCTACAACTAGACCTCTGTTGCAAAAAGATGCAACAAAGACCTTTGTTGTAAAAAAACTTGCAGCACGGTCTCTGTTGAAACTTGCAACACGACCTCTGGTGCAAAAATGAGGACAACGCTCAACCACAAGATTACTTCAGATCTGACGGCTTGTAACCCAACGGATGTTTTAGAAAGATTCGCCGGCCGACGTGTATCACACCCTGTTGAGAAAAGGGATAGTGCTCAAAAATCTTTTATTTGAGGATCCTTGCATTACAACAGACACACTGTTTTTTTAGGATCAGATACAGAGAATTAAGTTTTTTCTTAATCCGCTTTTATAAAATAAAGGTTTTTTTAATCTAAGATACACAACATTAAGTAAGTCAGCAGAGTATATTTACATAAGCAGGTTATTTGGACCATTTTGCACCCGACAAGGACTAGCTGAAACATATCTGGGCTGAGATATTCTGAAGAGACCTCCTATGTAGCGCATAGAGCGCCAGGTGACGTGTAAACTCAGTTTTTCCCTGTTTTCCTTTTGTGTTTTTTTGCATTTCTTTATTCTTAAACATGTTTTCATTAAAAAACTGAATTTAATTATTTTCCAAATTTAAAAAAAGTTCACAAAACTCATAATTGTTCCCATAATTATTTTTAAAATAATGAAGTTAAAAACATGTGAATCACGGGAGGGAGGGGTTGCGCGGGGCGACCCTATGTCTCGCATTAAGCAAGACGGTGGGAACCCTTACAGAAGAAGAGTGGCGCCAGTTGGCCCAGCCCAGGTGCGCGGGAACAACAGCCTCATTTTTTGTCTTTTTTTTCTCACGTCTTTAGTTTCGTTTTTTGCTTTTTTTACTTTTGTTTACACTTCTAAATATTCTAAGCAAATATATTACAGAAATCAATATACATAAAATATTCAAAAAAATATTTACCTTGAATTTTAAAAAAATGTTAAATAGAGAAAATGTTTATCATGTATACAAAAAATCTGTATGAAACAATTTGATCATGTATTTAAAAATGTTAATGAAACATTTTAAAAAAATTGAACAAGTGTTTGCAAAATGTTGATAAAACATTTGTAAACTTAAATGTGTATAGAAAAATTGTTGACCATCTATAATAAAAATGTTGAAAATTAGGTCATGCATAAAAAAATGTTAATCAAGCATTTGAAAAAATGTTGAACAACTATTTCAAAAATTGTAATCAAGATTTTGAAAAATGTTAAATGTGTATAGAAAAATAATGTTAACCTTGTATTAAGAAGTTAGGGAAAATTTTGTTCATATATATAAAAATGTTAATCAAGCATTTGAAAAAACGTTGAACAAGTATTTGAAAACGTTAATCAAGCATTTAAAAAATATTAAACGTCTTTAGAAAAAATGTTGACCACGTTTTAATGAAGCATTTGATTTTTTTTAAAGTGTGCATAGTAAAAATGTTGACCACGTATTAAAAAATTGTTAATATTGTATTTAAAAATGTTAATCAAGAACTATAAAATATTAAAAATATGTATCATTTTTTGTTAATATATTAAAATAGTGTTAAATTTGTGTTTGAAAAATGTTACACATGTATTAGAATAATGTTGCTAACATATACAGGAAAAATGTAGAATGAAACCAAAAGAAACAAAGAAAACTCAAAAGAAAAATGAAAAAGGAGAACAAATAGGAAAACGAAACGAAAATATAAGAAGACGAAAAAAGAAAAGAAAAAACTGAAGAAAAAGAAGGAAAAAAACCTAGTGAAAACCGAGAAAGTAATAAAGAAAATGAAAGAAAAGGGAAACAGTGAAAACAGAAAAAAAATGGTGGAAAACAAAACAAAAAACCTGAAAGAAACGGAGAAAAACATGAAAACGCGGCTCGTGTCGACCTAAGAAGGCCCGACCTACCAGTTCACAACGAACGCGATTCTAGCCGAGTGGCTAGAAGCCTTTGCAATTAACTACGAGACCAAGGTTTTGAATACCCCTGTGCGCTCCTTTTTATTTCTCTTCCTATTTCCTTTGAGTGTTCGCTTTTGGCCTGGTATGTTATTGCAGCTTTCGACGCGAGTGATCATTTCTTCTCGCGTAATGCGAGATATAGTCGCCGCGGGGTGCGTGCTGGTTTGTTGGCCAGCATGGCCGAATATGTCCTCCCAGCGCGCATTCTCCTATTTAGCACCCATCTGCTACGAACAGAATTTGGGCTAGCCCAAACTAGCTCCATTCCAGTTTTCATAAAGGTTGTAGAACATTTTCAGACCGGTATTTTTATTTTTATCGTTTCTCCTTGCTGTTATTCTCTTCTTTTTCCATTTTTCGGTACTTCATTTATTTTTTTCCTTTAATTTTTTTCCTTTATATTTATATTTTTGTTTTTCTTTCATTTGTTCCTTTTCTCTTTGATATTTTTCCTATTTCTTTTTTATTTTCCATATTTCACGTGTATTTTCTGAAATCCGGGAAAATTTTCAAATCGGTGTGAACATTTTTTTCAATTCAATTTTTTTCATCAAACTCAAACAATCTTTATTCTATTTTAAAAATTGCGAAATTTCTAAATTCATCAACATTTTTAAAAGTTCGTGATTTTTTTTCCAATTCACGCAAATTTCTTGAAATTGCATACATTTTTTGGAACTCGTGATCAAGTTTTTGCATAATCAAACATGTTTTTGAAATTTAGGAACAAGTTTTTGAAATTCAGAAACAATTTTATTTGAAAGAGCATTTTTGAAATTCATGAATATTTTTTTGAATCAGCGAACATTTTGGAATTTTTTGCATTTTTATAAAAAATAGGGAATTTTTATTTGAAAGTACGAACATTGTTTTGAATATTTTGAACTTTTTAAAAAATTTCTTGAATATATTTTGAAATCATGAACTTTAACTGAATGCACAAACATATTTATTTTTCATATCACGAACTTTTTATGAATGAATAAATGTTTTTTCAAAATTTATGAACATTTTTGGGATTCAAAAGAATTAGTAAAATTCATGAACATTTTTCAAATCACTTTGTTGCATCATCGAGATACACTATCACTCTCAATTTCGTGGAACCATGAACAATTTTTAAAATCATGATCATTTTTTAAAACTCGTGCACATATTTGAAATCATGAACATTTTTAAAATTGTGAACACTTTTTCAAAGTTTTTAACATTTTCCAAAATCAAGAATATTTTTTGAATTCATGAACATTTTATACTTGCAAACATTTTTTAAAATTGTGAACATTTTTTATTTTATGTGCAAATGGACGAACCAAATGATGGATGAAAATCTGGTAATAAGCAACATATACAAAAAAGGAGTAAGAAACATCCATGTCTTTAATAGAAAAATGAAAGTACTAATTAAGGGTGCAACATAAAAATAATTTTAAAAATAATTAACATGGAAGATAACATTATATTTAGAATGTACAAAATTTTCTGGGCGATTTTCATATTTAGCATGCTAAATTTAAAGTTGGAGTTTGAAAGATATGAATATTTTAAAAAATACTTGAATCTGCAAAAAAAAGTTAAAAGAGAATATTTTGGCCGTATTGTACTGTGTAGACACACTGTTAAGCTACACTTGGCGAGGTAGCTCTATACTACGGCAATTGAAATTCGCGAAAAAAAGGGTGCAAAAATGGGGATGACCAAGTTTCGAACCAAGGTCTCCTGGATTGTGGAGAAGCACCTAGGCCAGTAGGCTGGTTTGTTTGGTTGTGTTTTGTAAGGGAATTTCCTTACATGAACCAAGCTCTATCGGTGGCGGGTTAAGAAAGAAAAAACGAATCGTTTTTCTACTTACGGGTGGCATAGATGGGTAATTTTTACTAACTTAGAGGGTAATTTTAATGACGGACGACCAGAAGCGGTAGCCGCTTTATTAGTAGGTAAAGATTACTTTATCTCCCGCAAAAAAATGAACACATTATGATTTCTGGAATATTTTCCCAAAGTTGACTATTTTTTGAAATTTGGAACCTTTTCTAAAGTCTGAATTATTTTAAAGAAGAAATCAAAAATTAGAAAAAACCAAGAAACAACGAAAAAAAGGAGGTGAGGGATTGCACGCTGACTTGCTCGTCAGCGCGTCAGGCGCAAAATAGGAGCTCCGAACGCATAGTCTGTTATTTGGCGCGTAGGTGGCCTGCGAGCGATCAAGGGCTTACCCCCGCACCCGTTACATACATAATTTGGGTCAGCCGAACTAGCTCTCCATAGTCCACCCCCTACTAGCGCATGTGTAGGAGTCCATCCCTTCAAGGAAAGATGCTACACCTACGTAAATTATTTTCCGTGTTTTACGTAGCAACAAGCGTAATAGTACGGAGGAAGGGGCTCACTATCGTTAAATTCAGGGTAGGGAGAATTAGATTAGGTAGGAAGGAACAGAGTTTTCCCCGAAAACCTAAAACCTCTGGCGGCGCCCGAGGCGATTAAGGTTTCGAGTGAATCCTGGCGGCGGCCGATCAATCTCCCCGACGGCGCGCACCTGTGACTCCAGGACGATGGCGGTTGCGGCAGCCAGTGGTAGCCAGGCGGGATCGGGGGACAAGGCGAGATCAGCTTAGTCTCCCTTGGAGGAAGCTTTGGGAAAGTTGGATATATCTGAGGAAGAAGCTACGCCTCTGATAATTGATGATCGTGAAGAGGGGCCGAAGAAGTGGCTGCTGGCTGGGAAAGTACTTTACCGGAATCAATTTCACATCCAGAGAATAACCAACACTCTTCGGCCGGTGTGGGGAAACCCTAGAGGTCTGAAGTTTGTCTCCACGGGCACCAATACTTTTGTTGCAGAATTTGAAAATCAGCGAGACAGAGATCGGGTCTGGGTTGGTTCCCCTTGGCACATCAGTAAGAACGCTATGATCTTGGCAGAATTCGAGGAGTGTATGCGGCTAGATGAGGTCAAGTTTGATCGACTCAATATCTGGGTTCGGATATTGAACCTTCCTTATCATATGAGGAACAATACTTGGGGTCCGTCAATAGCTGCATAGATCAATAAGGATGCCATCATTCGGGGGCTTCTTGCATTCTCGTGTCTCCATCGAAGTTGACAAGCCCCTCAGAAGCTGGATTGTGATAGATTCCGCGAGAAGGAAGAAGGTCGATCCTTATGGTATTCAATATAAGCAGCTGCCATATTTTTGCTTCTCGTGCGGACGTTTGGGTCACTCAGATCTCCATTCCCCAACTCCGGGCTCTAGGGATGAGTGGGGTAATCTGTAGTGGGGCGCTAATCTCAGGGCACCCGAAGAATACAAGAAACCGGCTTCTGACGAGAACTCCTCCAAAGAGCAAGGGTCGAAAACGAGCAATCACCGTGAATCAAAGAACTCTAGCTCGCACGGAGGGGGAGGTTCTGGGGCATAAGTTAACTCGCCAACAAAGCGGTCATAGCAGCACAAACGGAAGGGGGTCCTCAAGAACAAGTTTACATGCCGGTTGTTAACAAACAACTGATGCTTACTTTGGGAGATGACGTGGGCAACTCCGGCCGGGATGATATGGATAAGATAGCCGCGAAGAAAGGTATGACCGATGAGGATGATTTGGGGACAGAACGTGATCCAAAAAAGAAAAAACCAACACCTGAAAATTCGGTACAGGCTGCTGGACAGCCCTGCCCATCCCAATGACTGTCTTGAGTTGGAACTACCGGGGGCTTGGGAACCCCGAGGTAGTTTGAGAGCTTCACAGTATTATGAAGCAAGAAGTGCCCTTTCTTCTCTTTGTCATGGAGATGAAGATTAGAGGAAGGAGAGTGGAAGAGTTGAAGAATAATTTGGGTTTTGGTGGTTGCTTTGCAGTGAACAGTGTTGGCCTAAGTGGTGGACTAGGCCTCTTCTGGTCCAAAGACATTTTGGTTGAGTTGAAGAATTTTAGCTTAAGCCATATTGATGTTATGGTAAAAAACAATGAACAGAATTCTCGGGCATGGAGATTTACAGGTTTTTACGGGGCACCGCCAGCCGCAAATAGACATCATAGTTGGCGGTTCCTGCGTACACTTCATGCCATGCAACATGAGAAGTGACTTTGTTTCATTAATATCCGGAATAGTTCTGAGAGGTTCCGGAAGCGTTTCGGGGTCACATGAGGGTTTTGGTGAATATCGGATAATACCGGGTATTACTAATTAATATATAGGTGGAAAATGTTCTGGGGTCTGGGGATGTTAAATTATATATATAATGATCTAAAAATGTTTAGAACAAAAATATATTTAATTTAATATCAACGGGCCAAATAAGGCCAAAAGGTGGAGGAGTTGGGCCACAAGGGCCCAACAAGGGAGGCACCACCCCTTTCCTATAGGGGGGAGGTGGTAAGTCCTATTTGGAGGGGGAGTTGTAACGCCCCGGATGTAACTTTCCATAATTGTAACTCCAACTCTTACCATTTCCAGCTATGTGATATGTTATTATCCTTCGTGGTTGGGTTTTAGCCTTTCATTTTGCATTTTATTCATGTCATGCATTTCATATCATGTCATCATGTGCATCTCATTTGCATTCGTGTTCGTCTCATGCATCCGGACATTTTCTCCGTTGTCCGTTTCGGAATCCGACACTCCTACATGCACCTGTTACACCTCTCAGATCTCGTTTCGTGAGCGGGAGAACAAAGTTCTCAGAATGGGCCGAGATTTGTCGAGTGGCCTTGGTACATCACCGGTAGGCCGCCTGTCAAATTCCGTTCCATTTGAAGGTCGTTGATGCCCCAACAGTTAACTGGTAACCGCAAAAGCCCCTCTGTCTTTGCAGCCCAACACCCCTCCAAAACAGCACACTAACCCATCGAAACCCCCTCCATGCTCTCCGTCATTGGATCATGATCATGTGGGCGAAAACCACATCTCATTTGGACTCTCGTAGTCCCCTACCTATAAATATGCCCTCTCCCCCGAAATTCACGGGCAAACCCTAACCCCTCTCCCTCTCGGCCGCCGGACATGTCCGCCCGCCGCCGGACACGCCCGCGCCGCCGCCCCGAGCCAGTGGCACGCCGGCACATGGCCACCTCCGCCGCCACCCGCCGCGGGCCCGCCGAAGCCCGTGCCAGGCCCCCCGGCCCGGCTCGCTTGTGCCGCCGCCTCCCGCGCTCCACCGCCCGCACCGCCGCCGGCTCGCTCGCGCCGCCGCAACCACCTCGCCGCGCCGCCTCAACTCCACCCCGCCGCACCTCGTTGTTTGACGCCGGTCGCCACCTCGTCGTCCCGCGCCGCCCGCGCCACCTCTTCGCCGCCCGTAACCGCCTCGCCGGCACCGGCCGACCCCGGATCCGGTCACCTCCGCCCTCGCCAGCCTCTCCCTCGAGCTCCGGCCATCGTCTCCCCCAAGTCCGGCGACTTCTCCAGCCATCCTCGAACTCCACGCCGGGCCAAACCCTAGATCTGAGAGGGGTATATTTTTCTAAGTCCCCAATTTCCCACATCATGTGCTCATGTTCGTCATGCCATATCTTCATGCATATAGCTCCGATTTGCGCATATGATATATCGAAATGTTCATCTCGTGATGCTCTTGATGTTAGTGTCACTTGCATGCATGTTACTGTCCATATTGATGCCCTAATCTCCGTTGCAAAAGTGCTATATGATGTTGTCTGCTGGAATTCCTCACAACTTGCTGATTTGTCATTTTCATTGCATTTTGTGCGTGCATCCTATGAGCATCATGTGTACATATTTTAGGAGCATCTCCATGCCATACTTACAGTGGTGCAAGCCTTGTATTTTTATGAGCTCCATGGTGACTAGCACAAGCATGCAAAGTAGGCTATATAATGTTGCTGATTTCAGATAGTAATTTGCTGTCTTTTCCTGTTACATTATGATGCTATGTAGTATTGTTGTTAGAGTCGATCCATGCATATTTTGAGGTAGTTCAGTAAGAGTGTTTTGAATATATGGTTATGCTCTATCCGTTCATGCCTCTGGTTGTAATTGTGGAGTAGTGTAGCTCGTCATTACCATGCTCTACTTTTGCTAAATATTGTTGTTGGCAGATTGTTAACATGAAGTTCATTTTTGCCATGTGTTTTGCTAGTGACCCATGCACCCTATAAACTTGCTCTTGCCATTTTTAGCTTCATAAATGTGTCTTATTACTGTTGGTTACCTTGTCATGCCATCTAATGCTTGGTGGTGAGTGGCATGAGCTTGCAAAGTTGCTATCATGAATCTGTTTCTGCCATGTCATGTTTTTCTTCTAAGTCTGAAACTGATCATATCACTTGCCATGTTTTCATGGGTGCTACCGCGTTTTCTGTGCATCTTTGGCTAAAGTTCAGTAAGGGAGTTTTGTTCTTTGCCTTTAGTACTAGCATGCCATGCCTTTGTTTGCCATGATATGTTCCTGTAGCATATTGTTTGCTAGCTCTAAACATTGCTACCTGATGTTGTTTATGACATGTTTAGTATTTTCACTAAGTCTGTGAAGCTGTTATCATTTGCATTTTTGCCATGCTATTTTAGACTTATTCTAGTGAGTTCTACCAGGAGCTCAGTGTTCATGATTTGTAGAGCTTCACCTGTACTTCATGGCCATGTGCTTTGTAGCTATGTTGGAGTGCTGCAACATAGTTTCTTGATGCATTAAGCGCAGTGTTGCATCGTTCTTGTTTTGCTCATCTTTTGCAAACCGTGCATCCATTTCCGATGATCCTTATATCAATTTCAACCGAAATCACTCAATCTTTCCAGTGGCATGCTTGGTTTGCCAAGTTGATGCCTTGATCATCCTTTCCCTTCCGGACTACCCATATGCATTGCACATCATGTCTTGCATTCCATGCCATGTCTTGCATCATGTTGCTTGTGCATTGCACCATGATTGATTGTTGTTCCATTGCTTGCGTTCTTGCTTTGGGTAGAGTCGAGAGACGAGTTCGTGAACGAGGAACCTGTTGAGTACGTTTACGAGGAGCAAGCTTACGACAACCCTGAGAACTTTGTAGGCAAGATGATCAATACCCTCGATATCACTTCTATCTTTGCTTGCTAGTTGTTCGTTCTATCGCTATGTCACGATGCCTACCACTTGTTTAACATGCCTCCCATATTGCTATGTTATCGCTTTTGCTCAACCCCTATTATAGCGTTGGTAGTTGTAGTTACCTTGCAGGTTGTTCCATGTTGGAAGATGGTTTTGTTGGGATATCACAATATCTCTTATTTTAATTAATGCATCTATATACGTGGTGAAGGGTGGAAGGCTTGGCCTTTTGCTTGGTGTTTTGTTCCACTCTTTCTGCCCTAGTTTCTGTCATACCGGTGTTATGTTTCTTGATTTTGCGTTCCTTACGCGGTTGGGGTTATGGGACCCCCTTGACAGTTTGCTTTGAATAAAGCTCATCCAGCAAGGCCCAACATTGGTTTTACCATTTGCTTAATAACAACTAAAACTTGTCTAGGGACTTTCCGGACCTTGAGGATTTTCTTAATTCAACCCCCCGGGCCAGTGCTCCTCTGAGTGTTGGTCCGAACCGGGCAGCCTGTGGGGCCACATCGGGGAAACTCGAGGGTTGGTTTTACTCATAGCTTGTCCCATCCGGTGTGCCTTGAGAACGAGATATGTGCAACTCCTATCGGAATTTGTCGGTGCATTGGGCGGTCTTGCTGATCTTGTTTTACCATGGTCGAAATGTCTTGTAACCGGGATTCCAAGACTGATCGGGTTATTCCGGAGTAATATCCTTCGTTGATCGTGAGAGCTTGTGATGGGCTAAGTTGGGACACCCCTGCAGGGTATAAACTTTCGAGAGCTGTGCCCGCGGTTATGTGGCAGATGGGAATTTGTTAATATTCGGTTGTAGAGAACTTGACACTTGACTTTATTAAAATGCATCAACCGCGTGTGTGGCCGTGATGGTCTCTTTTCGGTGGAGTCCGGGAAGTGAACACGGTTGGGTTATGTATGAACGTAAGTAGTTCAGGATCACTTCTTGATCACCTCTAGTCTTATGACCGTTGCATAGTTTCTCATCTTACTCTTGTACTCGTAAGTTAGCCACCATATTTGCTTAGTGCTTGCTGCAACTCCACCTCATAACCACATCCCACCCATAAGCTTAAATAGTTTTGATCTCGTGGGTTTTGAGATTGCTGAGTCCTCGTGACTCCCAGATACTACCAAAACAGTTGCAGGTGCCGATGATACCAGTGCAGGTGATGCTACCGAACTCAAGTGGGAGTTCGACGAGGACCTTGGCCGTTACTACGTATCTTTTCCGGATGATTAGTAGTGGTGCCCAGTTGGGATGATCGGGATCTAGCATTTGGGGTTATCTTATTTTCATTTGGATTTGTCCGTAGTCGGACTATGTGTGTAATCTGAATGATGTATGACTTATTTGAGCATTGTGTGATGTGGCGACTGTTAGCCAACTATTTATCCCTTTCTTGTTCATTACATGGGATTGTGTGAAGATGACTCTTCTTGCGACAAAACCAAAATGCGGTTATGCCTCTAAGTCATGCCTCGACACGTGGGAGATATAGCCGCATCTTGGGCGTTACAAGTTGGTAATCAGAGCCATCCCTGACTTAGGAGCCCCCTGCTTGATCAAATCGCTGACGTTGTTGAGTCTAGAACAAAAATGTTTTGAGTCTTAGGATTATATATACCGGAGAGTAGGATTATTTTTACTCCTCAGTCCCCTTCATCGCTCTGGTGAGGCCTCCTGATGTAGATGTTTTGACTTTCCTCTCCTCAGTTTCACTAAAAAAAATTAGGATCACGCGGGTATCTTGGGATCGTTCCGATATTCTTGTGACGAGAACATTGTTCTTGGTGCCTCCTGACATTTAGAGGTTGTGGCAGTGTCCCGGGGAGTTGAGCTCTGAGGTATTGTCGTCACAATTTTATCATTGCAGTTCTGGAATACCTGAGTTCGCTGACATCAAAAATCTATTTTATGCAGTTAGTGATGAGATAACCTCGACGCCACCCAGTACCAAGGAGGAAGTTCGGGAGTATTACCACAGCTCGTATAACGAATGCTTTTCGAGGGTTGAGGTACATGATTTCCGGAGTTTTCTTGGTTATGTGTTGACGGATGGATACAGTTGGAGCATAGGGCTTGTTAGTTGTGTGATATATATTGTGCCTCCCTGTATCCCCAACACCAGATTGCATAACCAGAACGTTTTGGGAGTTTATAGGTGGGAATTCAAGTAGCTCTAGTTATTCTTCCGCAGATATTTGGTATGTGATTGGGTGATCCTTACCACTTATTTGTTCCAATCATACCTTGTTGTTTCATTCATCAACCTTTTATCTAAGTGGCTTCTCACCTTAATGGTCGTGTAATGTTAACTTTGGAATTCATTCGTTCAATCTTTGTTCGAATGTTTATTGTGAAGACTATATGTTGCAATTTCTATCCGTTGATTCAACTTGTCTATCTGTATATTATGGTTCTAACGGATGTCACCCTCTTCAGGATGGCTCCTCCAACGCGTCTGAATCCGCAACATAATGATGGAGATCATGCGAACCCTCCGCCTCCGGAGGCATGGCAAGCTGTCATGGCAGCCACCAACGCCAATACCCAGATGCTTTTGCAACTCTTGCAAGAGCTCAACCAAAGCCAAGGAAACCAAGGGAACCAAGGTCAAGGGCAATTTAACAATCAGCCTCAGTTTGCTACCCTCAATCAGTTCCTTGCAAATGAGCCAAAGTCTTTCAGCAACTGCGTCGAGGCCATGGATGCCGATGATTGGCTCATGGACATCAGCAAGCATTTTGAATGTAGCAATGTCAGGCCTGAGGACTACGTCAAGTTCTCTTCTTTTCAGCTCAAGGACCAAGCTGCTGATTGGTATCAGCAATACAAAGATTCCAGAGGAGGTCGAGTGATTACCTGGGATGACTTATGCCGGGATTTTAAAGCTCATCACATTCCAACAAGTGTTGTTGAGAGCAAGCGTGAGGAATTACGCAATATCAAGCAAGGAAGCATGTCCGTGTATCAATACAACATCCAGTTTCAACTTGCTCGCTTCGCAAGGCAGGACGTTCCTGATGAAAAGAGCATGATCTATCACTTCAGGGGTGGCCTAAGAGAGGATCTATAGTTAGCGCTCATTCTTGTTGAGCCTACTCAGTTCGATCAGTTCTATAACATGGCCCTCAAGCAAGAAGGTGCTCAGCTCAAGTGTGAGGCTTCAAAGAAGAGAATCTGGGATGCAGTCCAGTCTTCTTCTTCCACACAAGTGGCAGCTAAGCAACAGAAGTTTTGGCTTCCTCCACCTCCTCTGTTTCGTCAGCCCTACTAGAAGAAGAACAAAGGTCGCCATGGATCTTCCCACCCACCCAACCCAGGCTATCAGAACAAGTCTCAGACTCAAGCTCCGAAGACAGGTGCTCCCACTCCTTATCATCGTCCGCTCTCAGAGGTTACTTGCAACAAGTGTCAGCAGAAAGGTCACTATGCAAACAAGTGCTTCAACCAAAGGCGCCTTCCGCCTCCTCCTCCTGTGAGGTCTTCAAGCAATGCAGTGGTCAAGCATAATCCCAAGTCTGCAAGGGTGAACATGATGAATGCAGCTCAAGCAGAGGATTCTTCAGAAGTGATCATGGGTAATCTTCCAGTTAATGATATTCCTGCAAAAGTCTTATTTGATACTGGTGCATCGCATTCTTTCATGTCATATCCTTTTGCATCGAAGCACAATTTTGACACGGAGGTATTACCTAGAGCATTGCAAGTTGTTTCTCCGGCTAAGCGTTTGAGCTCTAGCATGTTGGTTCCGAATGTCGGTATCAAGATGGGCAACCATAAATTTCTGGCTTCTCCAATTGTTCTCGGCGACTTTGATATTGATCTAATTCTTGGCATGGATTGGCTTTCTAAGCACAAGGCCTTCCTTGATTGTGCTGCCAGGGAGATTAATTTGACACACTCTTCTGAGGATGTGATCATCTATGACGCTCGTGACGAAACCATTCGGTTGTTCTCTCTCAATGAGAAGGGTGAGTTAGACGCTATTTCTCCGATCCCAGTTGTTTGCGAGTACCAAGATGTCTTTCCAGAAGAGCTTCCGGGTATGCCTCCTCACCAGCCAATTGAGTTCGTTATCGATCTTGAGCCCAGTACCGAACCCGTTTGCAAGCGTCCATACAAACTTGGACCAAAGGAGCTGAAGGAATTGAAGAAACAACTCAATGAACAAGAGCGTCTGGGTTTGATCAGACCGAGTTCATCTCCGTGGGGTTGTGGTGTTCTTTTTGTCCAGAAGAAGGATGGCATGGGCCAACTTTGCATCGATTACCGTCCATTGAACAAGAAGACAATCAAGAACAAGTATCCACTTCCCAACATTAATGAGCTATTCGAGCAACTTAAAGGTGCAAAGGTGTTCTCCAAGCTTGACCTCCGTATGGGTTATCATCAGATTCGCATTCGTGAAGAAGATATCCCCAAGACAACATTTAGAACTAGCTTTGGTTCTTATGAATATACTGTCATGTCTTTAGGCCTTGTCAATGCTCCTCCAACATTCTCTCGTATGATGAACTTCATCTTCAACCCCTGTGCAAATGAATTCGTCCTGGTGTATCTCGATGATATCTTCGTGTTCTCCAAGAATAAGAAGGATCATGCCAAACATTTGCGATTGGTGCTCGACAAGCTTAGAGAGTATCAATTCTACGCGAAGTTCTCCAAATGTGAGTTTTGGCTTGATGAAGTTCTTTAACTTGGCCACATCATCTCTGCTAAGGGCATTGCTGTTAATCCGGAGAAGGTTTCTGCAATTGTAAATTGGGAACCTCCTCGGAATGTCAAGCAGCTCCGCCGTTTCCTTGGGCTTGCAAGCTATTGCCGAAGATTCGTTGAGAATTTCTCAAAGATTGCAAAGCCTCTTTCCAACCTCCTCCAGAAGCATGTCAAGTATTCCTGGACACCTGAGTGTGACATTTCTTTCAACACTCTCAAAGAGAAACTCGTCACAGCTCCCGTCTTAACTCCTCCTGATGAATCCAAGCCATTCGAAGTTTTTCTGTGATGCCTCATTGCAAGGTCTCGGTGCTGTGTTAATGCAAGAGAAGAAAGTTATGGCCTATATCTCTCGTCAGTTGAATCCCAACGAAAGGAACTACCCCACTCACGATCTTGAGTTGCGGTAGTTGTCCATGCATTAATAACATGGATACATCTCTTGTTGGGAAGGTAAGTGGACATTTTCACCGATCACAAGAGCCTCAAGTATATGTTCACTCAACCCAACCTCAACCTATGGCAAACTCGTTGGGTCGAAATGATTCGAGAGTACAACCCAAGTATCGTATATACTCCAGGCAAGGCGAATGTGATTGTAGATGCTTTGAGCAGAAAGGCTTATTGCAACAGCTTAATTCTCAAGCCATTCCAATCGGATCTTTGTGTATCTTTCCACAAGCTCAACCTCCAAGTTGTTCCTCAAGGTTTTCTTGCCAACCTTCAAGTCACTCCAACTTTGGAAGATCAAATTCGTGAGGCACAACTCCTTGACACCATGGTGAAGAAGGTGAAACACGGTATTGCCAAGGGCCTACCCAAATACAAGTGCTATCGCATTGATGACAAGGACACCTTATTCTTCGAGGACTGGATTGTGGTTCCTAAAGGTGTTCTAAGGAAGGTCATAATGAACGAAGCACACAATTCTCTTCTTTCCATTCATCCAAGCAGTTCGAAGATGTACCATGACCTCAAGTAGTCATATTGGTGGACTCGAATGAAGCGAGAAATTGCTCAATTCGTTAATGAATGTGATGTCTGTTGAAGCGTGAAAGCAAAACACCAATGACCAGCTGGTCTCCTCCAACCTCTTGCTATTCCAGAATGGAAGTTTGATCATATCGAAATGGACTTTGTCACTGGATTTCCCAAGTCCAAGCGTGGGAATGATGCTATCTTCGTTGTCATTGACAAGCTTACAAAAGTGGCTCATTTCTTTCCAACCAAAGAATCTATCACAACAGCTCAGCTGGCAGAGCTATACACCTCCAGAATTGTCTCGTTGCATGGAATTCCGCAATTGATCTCTTCAGACCGCGGAACATTTTCACTTCTAAGTTCTGGGACTCCTTCCAGAAGGCCATGGGCACCGACATTCACTTCAACATGGTTTTCCATCCTCAAACAAGTGGCCAAGTCAAGCGAGTCAATCAAATCCTCGAAGATATGCTCAGAGCTTGTGTCATCTCTTTCGGTATGAAGTGGGAAGATTGTCTCCCATATGTTGAGTTCTCCTACAACAACAGCTTCGAAGCAAGTTCGGGCAAGGCCCCATTTGAAATTCTATATGGCAGAAAGTGCCGTACTCCTCTCAATTGGTTTGAGACTGGTGAACGCCAACTTCTTGGCAATGACTTGATCACAGAAGCTGAAGAAATGTGTAAATTCATCCATGAAAATCTCAAAGCCGCACAATCGCGCGAGAAGAGTTACTATGATAGCAAGCATCGTGACTTGGCTTTCGAGATCGGAGACCATGTCTACCTCGGCATCTCTCCAATGAAAGGCACTCGACGCTTCAGTATCAAAGGGAAGTTTGCCCCGAGATACGTGGGTCCTTTCAAGATCATTGGCAAAAGAGGCGACCTCGCCTATCAACTCGAGCTTCCGTCCAACTTCGCAAATGTGCATGATGTGTTTCACGTGTCACAGCCTCACAAGTGCTTCAGGACGCCTGCGCACTATCAACTTCGAAGGGATTGACCTCCAAGAGGATTTGTCTTATCATGAGCATCCCGTTGCCATTCTTCAAGAAACCAAGCGCAAAACTCGCAATAAGTCGATCAAATTCCTGAAAGTTAAGTGGTCGCACCATTCCGACCGTGAAGCCACCTGGGAGCGCGAGGATCACCTCCGTTCCGAATATCCGGAGTTCTTCCAGTCCTAGATCTCGGGTCGAGATCCTCTTGTAGTGGTGGAGAGTTGTAACGCTCCGGATGTAACTTTCCATAATTGTAACTGCAACTCTTACCATTTTCGGCTATGTGATATGTTATTATCCTTCGTGGTTGGGTTTTTGCCTTTCTTTTTGCATTTTGTTCATGTCATGCACTTCATATCATGTCATCATGTGCATCTCATTTGCATTCGTGTTCGTCTCATGCATCCGGACATTTTCTCCGTTGTCCGTTTCAGAATCCGACACTCCCACATGCACCGGTTGCACCTCTCAGATCTCGTTTCGTGAGCAGGAGAAAAACATTCTCGGAATGGGCCGAGATTTGTCGAGTGGCCTTGGTATATCACTGGTAGGCCGTCTGTAAAATTTCGTTCCATTTGGAGGTCGTTTGATGCCCCAACGGTTAACCGGGTAACCGCAAAAGCCACTTTCTCTTTGCAGCCCGACACCCCTCCAAAACAGCCCACTAACCCATCTAAACCCCATCCATGCTCTCCGTCGTTAGATCACGATCGTGTGGGCGAAAACCGCACCTCATTTGGACTCTCGTAGCTCCCCCTACCTATAAATATGCCCTCTCCCCCGAAATTCATGGGCAAACCCTAAGTCCTCTCCCTCTCGGCCGTCGGACGTGTCTGCCCGCCTCCGGACACGCCCGGGCCGCCGCCCCGAGCCAGTGGCATGTCGCCATGTGGCCACCTCCGCCGCCACCCGCCGCGGGCCCACCGAAGCCCGTGCCAGGCCCTCCCGGCCTGGCTCGCTCGCGCCGTCACCG
>NC_041382.1:637381078-637436762 GCF_002162155.2 Triticum dicoccoides | reverse complement strand
GGCACCGGCCGGCCCCGGATCCGGTCACCTCCGCCCTCGCCGGCCTCTCCCTCGAGCTCCGACCGCCGTCTCCCCCAAGTCCGATGACTTCTCCGGCCATCCTCGAACTCCGGGTCGGGTCAAATCCTAGATCTGAGAGGGGTATATTTTTCTAAGTCCCCAATTTCTCACATCACGTGCTCATGTTCGTCATGCCATATCTCCATGCATATAGCTCCAATTTTCGCATATGATATATCAAAATGTTCATGTCGTGATGCTCTTCGTGTTATTTTCATTTGCATGCATGTTACTGTCCATATTGATTCCCTAATCTCTGTTGCAAAAGTGATATATGATGTTGTCTACTGGAATTCATCACAACTTGTTGATTTGTCATTTTCATTGCATTTTGTGTGTGCATCCTATGAGCATAATGTCTATATGTTTTAGGAGCATCTCCATGCCATATTTACACTGGTGCAAGCCTTGTATTTCTATGAGCTCTGTGGTGACTAGCACAAGCATGCAAACTAGGCTATACGATGTTGCTGATTTCAGACTCAATAATTTTGCTAAGTCTTTTCCTGTTACATTATGATGCTATGTAGTCTTGTTGTCACAAGTATGTCCATGCATATTTTGAGGTATTTCATTAAGAGTGTTTTGAAGATATTGTTATGCTCTATCCTTTCATTCCTCTGGTTGTAATTATGGAGTAGTGCAGCTTGTCATTACCATGCTCTACATTTTCTAAATATTGTTGCTGGCAGATTGTTAACATGAAGTTCATTTTTGCGATGTGTTTTGCTAGTGATCCATGCACCCTATGAACCTGCTCTTGCCATGTTTAGCTTCATAAATGTGTCTTCTTACTATTGGTTACCTTTTCATGCCATGTAATGCTTGGTGGGGAGTGGCATGAGCTTGCAAAGTTGCTATCATGAATCTGTTTCTGTCATGTCATGTTTTTCTTTTGTCTGAAACTGATCATATCACTTGCCATGTTTGCATGGGTGCTACCTCATTTTTTGTGCATCTTTGGCTAAAGTTCAGTAAGGGAGTTTTGTTCTTTGCTTTTATTACTAGCATGCCATGCCTTTGTTTGCCATGATGTGTTCCTGTAGAATGTTGTTTGCTAGCTCTAAACATTGCTACCTGATGCTGTTTATGACATGTTTAGTATTTTCACTAAGTCGGTGAAGCTATTATCATTTGCATTTTTGTCATGTTATTTTAGGCTTGTTCTAGTGAGTTCTACCAGGAGCTCAGTGTTCATGATTTGTAGAGCTTTACCTGTACTTCATGGCCATGTGCTTTGTTGCTATGTTGGAGTGTTGTAGCATAGTTTTTCTATGCATTTGAAGTGCTATGACGCTGTTAAGTGCAGTGTTGCATCGTTCTTGTTTTGCTCATCTTTTGCAAACCGTGCATCCATTTCCGATGATCCTTATATCGATTTCGACCGAAATCACTCCATCTTTCCAGCGGCATGCTTAGTTTGCCAAGTTGATGCCTTGATCATCCTTTCCCTTCCGGAGTACCCATATGCATTGCACATCATGTCTTGCATTCCATGTCATGTGTTGCATCATGTTGCTTGTGCATTGCACCGTGATTGATTGTTGTTCCGTTGTTTGTGTTCTTGTTTTGGGTAGATCTGGGAGACGAGTTCATGAACGAGTAACCTATTGAGTATGTTTATGAGGAGCAAGCTTACGAAAACCCTGAGAACTTTGCAGGCAAGATGATCAATACCCTCGATATCACTTCTATCTTTGCTTGCTAGTTGTTTGTTCTATCGCTATGTCGCGCTACCTACCCCTACCACTTGTTTATCATGCCTCCCATATTGCCATGTCAAACCTCTAACCCACCTTCCTAGCAAACCGTTGTTTGTCTATGTTACCGCTTTTGCTCAGCCCCTCTTATAACGTTGCTAGTTGCAGGTGCCTTGCAGGTTGTTCCATGTTGGAACATGGTTTTGTTGGGATATCACAATATCTCTTATTTTAATTAATGCATCTATATACTTTGTGAAGGACCTTTTGCTTGGTGTTTTGTTCTACTCTTGCCGCCCTAGTTTCCATCATACCGGTGTTATGTTCCTTGATTTTGCGTTCCCTACGCGGTTGGGGTTATGGGACCCCCTTGACAGTTCGCTTTGAATAAAACTCCTCCAGCAAGGCCCAACCTTGGTTTTACCATTTACTTAATAACAACAAAAACTTGCCTCGGGACTTTTCGGACCCCGAGGATTTTCTTAATTCAACCCTCCCGGGCCAGTGCTCCTCTGAGTGTTGGTCCGAACCGGGCAGCCTGCGGGGCCACCTCGGGGAAACTCGAGGGTTGGTTTTACTCATAGCTTGTCCTATCCGGTGTGCCCTAAGAACGAGATATGTGCAGCTCCTATCGGGATTTGTCGGTGCACCGGGCGGTCTTGCTGGTCTTGTTTTACCGTTGTCGAAATGTCTTGTAATCGGGATTCCGAGACTGATCGGGTTATTCCAGGAAAAGGAATATCCTTCATTGATCTTGAGAGCTTGTGATGGGCTAAGTTGGGACACCCCTGCAGGGTATAAACTTTCGAGAGCTGTGCCCGCGGTTATGTGGCAGATGTGAATTTGTTAATATCCAGTTGTAGAGAACTTGACACTTGACTTAATTAAAATGCATCAACCGCATGTGTGGCCGTGATGGTCTCTTTCTGGCAGAGTCCGGGAAGTGAACACAGTTGGGTTATGTATGAACGTAAGTAGTTCAGGATCACTCCTTGATCACCTCTAGTCTTACGACCGTTGCGTAGTTTCTCATCTTACTCTTGTACTCGTACGTTAGCCACCATATTTGCTTAGAGCTTTCTGCAGCTCCACCTCATAACCACATCCTACCCATAAGCTTAAATAGTCTTGATCTTGTGGGTTTTGAGATTGCTGAGTCCTCGTGACTCACAGATACTACCAAAACATTTGCAGGTGCCGATGATACCAGTGCAGGTGATGCTACCGAACTCAAGTGGGAGTTCAACGAGGACCTTGGCTGTTACTACGTGTCTTTTCCGGATGATCAGTAGTGGTGCCCTATTGGGACGATCGGGATCTAGCATTTGGGGTTATCTTCTTTTCATTTGGATTTGTCCGTAGTCGGACTATGTGTGTACTCTGAATGATGTATGACTTATTTGAGAATTGTGTGACATGGCGACTGTAAGCCAACTATTTATCCCTTTCTTATTCATTACATGGGATTGTGTGAAGATGACCCTTCTTGCGACAAAACCAAAATGCGGTTATGCCTCTAAGTCGTGCCTCGACACGTGGGAGATATAGCCGCATCTTGGGCGTTACAGGAGTCCTATCCCCCTCCCTTGGCCGGTACCCCAAGGGGCTCTTTCCCCCTTGGTGGCAGCCCCCTCTTCCCCCCTAATCCTATATATACTAGAGGATTTCCACCCTATTGTAAGATTAGTTTTGGAGCCTCCTCTAGTTGATCTAGTGCATGTTCTAGTTGGTCCTAGTGTCGGGGAACATAGCATGCAATTTCAAAAAAAATCCTACGCTCACGGAAGATCTATCTAGGAGATGCATAGCAACGATACGGGGAGAGTGTGTCTATGTACCCTCATAGACCGTTAAGGGGTAGCGTTTATCAACGCGGTTGATGTAGTCGTACACCTTCACGATTCATGCTGATCAAGTACCGAACGTATGGCACCTCCGCGTTCAGCACACGTTCAGCTCGACGACGTCCTCACCTTCTTGATCCAGCAAGAGGGGTTAAGTAGTAGATGAGTTCCAGCAGCACGACGGCATGGTGACGGTGTTGGTGAAGAACAATCTCCACAGGGATTCACCTAAGCACTACAAAAACTATGACGGAGGATAAACTAGAGGGGATGGGGTTGCCGGCACATAACTTGGTGTTTCCTGATGTGTCTTGGGTTCTAGCCCCGCCCCTCTATTTATATGTTGAACCTTGGGGTTGAAACTTGGAGTAAAAGCCTCCACAAAGTCGGTTTCACTCGAAAGGCAAGAGTCCTCCTCGGACTCCAGGGCTAGACGCCAGGGTTCCCGATGTGTGGACAGGTCCCTGGCGTCTGGTCCCTGGACTCCGCAAAACTTCCTTTTGCGCTTTCCAAAAACCTTGTGGGCTTTCCCTTTTGGCCCAAATAAAGTGTTCTCGTACCCAAACATTTCGGGAAACATCCAGAACCCCTTCAGGTGAATTCCGGAACCCTTCCAGAGACCAAACACCATTATCCCATATATCAATTTTTATCTCCGGACCATTCCGGAGTTCCTCGTCATGTCCATGATCTTATCCGGAACTCCGAACAACATTCGGTCACCAACATACATAACTCATATAATACTATATCGTCAATGAACGTTAAGCATGCGGACCCTATGGGTTCAAGAACTATGTAGACCTGACCGAGACATTTCTCTTGTCAATAACCAATAGCGGAACCTGGATGCCCATATTGGTTCCTACATATTCTATGAAGATCTTTATCGGCCGAACCTTAATGACAACATACGTTGTTCCCTTTGTCATCGGTATGTTACTTGCCCGAGATTCGATCGTCGGTATCTTCATACCTAGTTCAATGTCGTTACCGTCAAGTCTCTTTACTCATTCCGTAATGCATCATCCCGTAACTAACTCATTAGTCACATTGCTTGCAAGGCTTATAGTGATGTGCATTACCGAGAGGGCCCAGAGATACCTCTCCGATACACGGAGTGACAAATCCTAATCTCGATCTATGCCAACCCAACAAACACCTTCGGAGACACCTATAGAGCATCTTTATAATCACCCAGTTATGTTGTAACGTTTGTTAGCACACAAGGTGTTCCTCCGGTATTCGGGAGTTGCATAATCTCATAGTCAGAGGAACATGTATGTCATGAAGAAAGCAATAGCAATAAAGCTTAACGAACATTATGCTAAGCTAACGGATGGGTCTTGTCCATCACATCATTCTCTAATGATGTGATCCCGTTCATCAAATGACAACACATGTCTATGGTTAGGAAACTTAACCATCTTTGATTAACGAGCTAGTCTAGTAGAGGCATACTAGGGACACTCTGTTTGTCTATGTATTCACACGTGTACTAAGTTTCTGGTTAACACAATTCTAGCATGAATAATAAAAATTTCTCATGATATAAGGAAATATAAATAACAACTTTATTATTGCCTCTAGGGCATATTTCCTTTAGTCTCCACTTGCACTAGAGTCAATAATCTAGTTCACATCGTCATGTGATTTAACACCAATAGTTCACAGCTTTATGTGATTAGTTCACATCTCCATGTGACTAACACCCAAAGGGTTTACTAGAGTCAATAATCTAGTTCACATCGCTATGTGATTAACACCCAAAGAGTACTAAGGTGTGATCATGTTTTGCTTGTGAGAGAAGTTTAGTCAACGGGTCTGCCACATTCAGAGCCGTATGTATTTTGCAAATTTTCTATGTCTACAATGCTCTGCATGGAGCTACTCTAGCTAATTGCTCCCACTTTCAATATGTATCCGGATTGAGACTTAGTGTAACACCCCGGATATGACTTTCCCAATTTGTACTCCAACTCTTGCCGTTTCCGGCGTTAAGTTATTTTATTTTCTCGGGTTCGGGTTTTTGTCTCCGTGTGTTATTGTCGTTTTCATGCATCTCATATCATGTCATCATGTGCATTGCATTTGCATATGAGTTCATCTCATGCATTCGAGCATTTTCCCCGTTGTCCGTTTTGCATTCCGGCGCTTCGTTCTCCTCCGGTGGTCATTTCTACCTTTCTTTCGTGTGTGGGGATTAAACGTTTCCGGATTGGACCGAGACTTGCCAGGTGGCCTTGGTTTACTACCGGTAGACCGCCTGTCAAGTTTCGTACCATTTGGACTTCGTTTGATGCTCCAACGGTTAACCGAGGGACCGAAAAGGCCTCGTGTGTGTTGCACCCCAACACCCCTCCAAGTTGGCCCAAAACCCACCAAAAACCTCTCCATCATCTAGAGCGTTCGATCATGATCGCGTGGCCGCAAACCGCACCTCATTTGGACTCTCCTAGCTCCCTCCATGTCTATATAAAGACCCCCCATTCGAAATCCCGGATCCAAACCCTAGATCCATCTTCGTCCGCCGCCGCCGGACAAAAACCTCAGCCGACGGACGTGTCCGACTTCCACCCCGCCGCCACGTGTCGCCGCCCGAGTCGCCGCCGCCTCCACCTACCGCACCGGCCCGGCGAGCCCGCGGGAGGCCCTCCTCGCCCGGTTCCCGCGCGCCGCCGCCCGCGCCCGACATCCTCTTTCTCCTTCGCCGCGCCGCCTCCCCGCCTCCTCTCGCCGGACCTCCGCCGACGCGCCATTGCCGGCCGGAGGAGAGCTCCAGCCCGGCCGCCGCGTCCTTCCTCCGCCGCCCGCGCGCCCCAAGGTGCCGGCCACCCTCGCCGACCTCGCTCCCGCGCCGCTCCGGCCCCTCACCGCCCGGATCCGGCGCCCCGGCAAGTTCCTCGACGATTCCGGCGAAGTTCCGGCGAACCTCATTTCGCGTGAAGCCCCGGATCTGGATCTGAGATTTAAATCTCGGTTGACTTTCTCCCGAAACCCTAGTTCATATTGCCATGTTCATCGTGCTATAACTTTGCATCCGTAACTCCGTTTTGGGCATATAGCATATCAAAATGTTCTTCTCAGAGAGTACATCATTTCATTCCATTGCATCATTTTCATTTGAGTTCATCTTGATGCCCGAAATGCTGTTGGAAGAGTGCTACTTGAGATATTTGTCAGATCTGCTACTTCATTTAGATATTTGTCATTTTTGCCATGATTATTGTGTGCATGATATGCCCATGAGCTCTACATATGTTTTGTTAAGGGTTTTGCCATCTTTCCAGAGGTGCAACCCATGTATTTTTGTGATGTGTGTGGTGACTAGCACAAGCTTGTAAAGTGAGGCACTTGGTAATGCTGATTTCAGGGACTTAGCATTTCCACTAAGTCCTTGATCTGTTTATCTCATGTTGCCATATGTTCATGTTGTTTCCTAGTGATCCGTGCCTCTTTTGAGGATGATCAGTAAGGATGTTTTGTTAATCTTGTAGTGCTCTATCCATCCATGTCTTTTTTGCAATTATGGAGCACCCTAGCTTGAGTCAATCGAGCTCTACTTTTTCTACTTCGTGAATCTGGGCAGATTGTCTACTTGTTAGCGATTTTGCCGATGATGTTGTAGTTGATCCGTGCATGCTATGTTATTGTTCTTGCCATGTCTAGCTTGCATTTTGTGTATTCTTGATGGGTATATGCTTAGATTATCTTGACTTGCTCCGTAGTGAGTGCATCGAGCTCGTAAACATGCCTACTTGATATCTGTTTCAGCATGCTCCAGTTTTCACTAAGTCTGTGATCCGATTATGTTTTTGCCATGTTCACATGCTTGCAATTGTATTTTCTGATCCCTTTTGGCTCAAGGTCACTAAGGGACTTTTCTTAAGCTCTTTGAGTAGCTCCATGCCATGCTTTACTTTACCATGTTCAGGTCCTGTAGCATGTAGTGTTGTTGCTCCGAAGAGTGCTATCTGATCTGAAATTCCAGACAAGTGTTAATTTCACTAAGTCTGAGATCTGTTTACCATATGCATTTTTGCCATGCTTGTTTGAACCTATTAATGGATGTATTGGCCGTAGCTCAGTGCTAGACTTTTGTTAAGCGTCATGAATGCATCCCTGCCATGTATTTTGTTGCCATGTTTGGGTGATGTAGCTTGTTCATCTCATTGCATTTAGATGGCTACTTGCTATAAATCACAGAACGTGGTCATATTTGAATTGCTTGCCATTTCCAAACCGTAACTCCGATTCCGGCGTTGTTTATATCGTTTTCAAGCGATTTCATCTCATCTTTCCAGTGGAACACTTGGATTTCCATGTTGAGGCCAGGTTCATGCATTCCCTGTCAAATCTTGCATATGCATCCCGCATCGCATCCCGCATAGCATACCATCCTTGCATCCTATTGTTTTATCCTTGCACGTGGTTGATTGTGTCCTTGTTGCTTGTTTGTCTTGTTTGGGTAGAGCCAGGAGACGAGTTTGCTAACGAGGATCCCGTTGAGTTTGCTTTCGAGGATCCAGTCAACTCTGACAACTTTGCAGGCAAGATGATCATACCCTCGAAATCACTACTATCTTTGCTTTGCTAGATGCTCGCTCTTTTGCTATGCCAATGCTACGATGCCTACCACTTGCTTTCAAGCCTCCCAAATTGCCATGTCAAACCTCTAACCCACCATGTCCTAGCAAACCGTTGATTGGCTATGTTACCGCTTTGCTCAGCCCCTCTTATAGCGTTGATAGTTGCAGGTGAAGATTAGAGACCGTTCCTTGTTGGAACATTATTTACTTGTTGGGATATCATTATATTGCCATGTTATCTTAATGCATCTATATACTTGGTAAAGGGTGGAAGGCTCGGCCTCTCGCCTAGTGTTTTGTTCCACTCTTGCCGCCCTAGTTTCCGTCATATCGGTGTTATGTTCCCGGATTTTGCGTTCCTTACGCGGTTGGGTTATAATGGGAACCCCTTGACAGCCCGCCTTGAATAAAACTCCTCCAGCAATGCCCAACCTTGGTTTTACCATTTGCCACCTAGCCTTTTCCCTTGGGTTTCGCGGACTCAAGGGTCATCTTATTTTAAACCCCCGGGCCAGTGCTCCTCTGAGCGTTGGTCCAACCTAGAGCACCGTGCGGGGCCGTCCCTTGGCAACTTGGGTTACGTTGGCTCACGTATGCTTAGCTTATCCGGTGTGCCCTGAGAACGAGATATGTGCAGCTCCTATCGGGATTTGTCGGCACAGCGGGTGGTGTTGCTGGACTTGTTTTACCATTGTCGGAGTTGTCTTGAAGAACCGGGATGCCGAGTCTGATCGGAATGTCTCGGGAGGAGGTCTATTCCTTCGTTGACCGTGAGAGCTTGTCATGGGCTAAGTTGGGACTCCCCTGCAGGGATTTGAACTTCCGAAAGCCGTGCCCGCGGTTATGGGCAGATGGGAATTTGTTAATGCCCGGTTGTAGATAACTTAAACCTTAACTTAATTAAAATGAATCAATTGAGTGTGTTACCGTGATGGCCTCTTCTCGGCGGAGTCCGGGAAGTGGACACGGTGTTGGAGTAATGTTTGCCGCAGGTTTTGCCCTTTAGTTACTCGTTCGCGCTTTGCTTCCTCTTCTCACTCTCTTTTGTGAACAGGATAGCCACCATTTTTGCTACTCGCTTGCTGCAGCTCCACATATTTACCTTGCCTTACCTATAAGCTTAAATAGTCTTGATCGCGAGGGTGCGAGATTGCTGAGTCCCTATGGCTCATAGATTACTTCCAAACCAGATGCAGGGCCTGATGATTCCGCTCCAGATGATGCGCTTGAGCTCAAGTGGGAGTTCGACGAGGACTCTCAATGATACTATGTTTCTTTTCCTGATGATTAGTAGTGGTGCCCAGTTGGGGTGATCGGGACCGTGTCGCTTGTTGGATTATCTTTTATTTTGGTGCCGTAGTCGGGCCATGAGTGTTTGGATGATGTAATGTTATTTATGTACTTGATTGACGTGGCGAGTGTAAGCCAACTACGTTATCTCCCCTTTTATTATCTATATTACATGGGATGTTGTGAAGATTGCCTAACTTGCGACTTATGCCTTCAATGCGATTATGTCTCTAAGTCGTGCCTCGACACGTGGGAGCTATAGTCGCATCAAGGGTGTTACAAGTTGGTAATCAGAGCCTTCCCCGACCTTAGGAGCCCCATTGCTTGATCGTTTTTAGCAGCCGAGTTGTGTCTAGAAAAAAATGTTTTGAGTCATTTAGGAATTATATATCGGAGAGTTTAGGAATTCTTTTTTACTTCCCAGTCTCCTCATCGCTCTGGTAAGGCATCCTGACGTAGAGTTTTGACTCTTCTCTTCTCAAATTTCACTAAAAAGTTTTAGGATCACGCGGGTATCTTGGAATCGTTCCGATGGTTTTATGATGAGAACATTGTCTTGGTGCCTCCTGTCAGGGGTTTTGTGGAAGTGTCCCGGGGAGTTGAGCTCTGAGGTGTTGTCGTCATAATTTTATCGTTGCAGTTCTGGAATACCTGAGTTTAGTACGCCGACATCGAAAATCTCTTTTATGCAGTTCGTTGGTGAGATAACCTCGACGCCACCCAGTACTGGGGCGGGAGTTCGGGAGTATCGCCATAACTTGTATAATGGATGCTTTTTGAAGGTTGAGGTAGATGGTTTCCGAAGTTTTCTCGGTTATGTGTTAAAGGATAGATATAGCTGGATGTAGGATTTGCTAGATTTGGGTGAGATATTATGCTTCCCCTATATCCCCAACACCTGATTGCATAACCGAAAAGGTTTGGGAGTTTCATAGGTGGGAACTCAAGTAGCTCTAGTTCTTCTTCCACGGATAGTTGGTTTGAGATTGGGATTTCTTACCGATTATTCATTCTTGATCCGTACCTTGTTGATTTATTTCTCTACCTAAATTCTAAGTGGCTTCTCAATTTATGGATATGTGACCATTTCAAGAGGAATGCATTCGTTCATTTTGTTCGGATGTGAAGACTTTATGTTGCAATTTTCATTCCGTTGGATTCAGCTTCATTTTATCTGTCTATGTGCTAACGGTGGTCAACCTCTTCAGGATGGCTCCTCCAACGCGCACGACTTTGAATCCTGATCCGCCACCACCTCCACCTCCTCCGGAGGCATGGCAAGCTGTGATGGCCGCAACCAATGCAAACACACAGTTGATCATGCAAATTCTCCAAGAGCGCAATCAAGGCAACCAAGGGAACCAAGGCAACAATCAGAATCACTTTGCTACACTCAACCAGTTCCTTGCTAAGGGGCCAAAGACTTTCAGCAATTGTGTTGAGGCAACCGATGCTGACGACTGGCTTGTGGATCTGTGCAAGCATTTCGAGTGCAGTAACGTCAGGCCTGAGGACTTCGTCAAGTTCACTTCCTTCCAACTCAAACATCAAGCTGCAGAATGGTTCCAGCAGTACAAGGATTCCAGAGGTGGACGTGTAATTACCTGGGATGAATTCCGTCAAGATTTCAGAGCTCATCATATCCCTAAGAGCGTGGTTGAAAGCAAGCGTGAGGAATTCTGCAACCTGAAGCAAGGCTCTTTGTCTGTCTATGACTACAACAAGTTGTTTCAGAAGCTCGCCCGCTTTGCCAAGCAGGACATACCTGATGAGAAGAGCATGATATACCAGTTCAGGGGTGGTCTCAGAGAAGAAATTCAGCTAGCTCTTGTTCTCTTCGAGCCCTTGAGATACAATGAGTTCTACAACATGGCACTGAAGCAAGAGGCCGCTCAACTGAGGTGTGATGCTTCCAAGAAGCAAGTCAGAGATGTTACTCCTTCTTCCTCTACTCAAGTGGCCAAGTAGCAGAAGTATTGGCTTCCTCCTCCTCCATTCCGGCAGCCGTATCAGTAGAAGAGCAAAAGTGGCAGTGGATCTTCCCACCCACCCAACCCTAACTTTCAGAACAAGACTTCGTCTCAACCTCCAAGATCGAGTGCTCCGTATCACCGTCCGCTTTCAGAGGTCACGTGCAACAAGTGCCAACAGAAGGGTCACTATGCCAACAAGTGTTTCAACCAGAGGCGTCTTCCTCCTCCTCCTCCTGTCAGATCGGCAAGTACAGCTGTGGTCAAGCATATCCCCAAGCACACTAAGGTCAACTTGCTGAATGCAGCTCAGGCAGAGGACTCATCAGATGTCATCATGGGTAACTTTCCAGTTAACTCTTTTCCCGCAAAAGTTCTTTTTGACACTGGTGCATCGCATTGTTTCATGTCAAGATCATTTGTTTCCAAGCATGACTTCATTTCACAAATGTTGGGTAAACCTATGGGAGTGGTTTCTCCGGCTAAGTCTATGAGGGCTACTTCAATAGTCCCGGATGTTTCTATCATGTTGGGTGACTTCAAGTTTCTGGCTTCTCCAATGGTTCTGGGTAACTCGGATATTGATCTTATTCTCGGGATGGATTGGCTTTCTAAGCACAAGGCTCAGCTTGATTGTGCAGCCAGACAGATTCAATTGACTCGTTCGTCTGAGGATGTAATTGTGTTTGCCGCTCGTGATGATACCATCCGTCTGTTTTCTCTCAATGAGAAGGGTGAACTCGATGCCATCTCACAAATTCTAGTCGTTTGCGAATATCAAGACGTCTTTCTAGAAGAGCTTCCAGGAATGCCTTCGCACCGGCCAGTTGAATTCGTTATTGCTCTTGAGCCTGGCACGGAACCAGTGTGCAAGCGTCCTTACAAGCTCGGACCTGAAGAGTTGAAGGAGCTGAAGAAGCAACTCGATATTCAAGAGAGAATGGGTCTCATCCGGCCTAGTTCTTCTCCATGGGGTTGTGGTGTTCTTTTTGTGAAGAAGAAGGATGGAACGGACCGACTTTGTGTTGATTACCGTCCATTGAACAAGAAGACCATCAAGAACAAATACCCACTTCCCAACATCAATGAGCTGTTCGAACAACTCAAAGGTGCCCAAGTATTCTCCAAGCTTGATCTCCGTATGGGTTATCATCAGATTCGAATCTGTGAGCAAGATATTCCCAAGACGGCTTTCAGGACAAGCTATGATTCATATGAATACACTGTCATGTGTTTTGGCCTCGTCAACGCTCCTCCGACTTTCTCTCGCATGATGAACTTCATCTTCAACGCCTACACCAATGACTTTGTTTTGGTCTATCTCGATGACATTCTGGTTTTCTCGAAGAACAAGGAAGATCATGCCAAGCACTTGTGTTTGGTACTCGATAAGCTCAGAGAACACAAGTTCTACGCCAAGTTCTCCAAGTGTGAATTTTGGCTCGATGAGGTTCTTTATCTTGGTCATATCATCTCTGCCAAGGGCATTGCGGTGAATCCTGAGAAGGTGTCTGCAATTGTGAATTGGGAACCTCCTCAGAACATGAAGCAACTCCGTAGCTTCCTCGATCTCGCAAGCTACTGCCGAAGATTCGTTGAAAACTTTTCTAAGATCGCGAAGCCTCTCTCAAATCTTCTCCAGAAGCACGTCAAGTACGTTTGGTCTCCGGAGTGTGACATTGCTTTCAACACTTTGAAAGAGAAATTGATCACTGCTCCAGTTCTGACTCCGCCTAATGAATCCAAGCCGTACGAGGTCTTTTGTGATGCCTCTCTCCAAGGTCTTGGCGCAGTGTTGATGCAAGAGAAGAAAGTTGTTGCTTATACCTCTCGCCAGTTGAAGCCCAATGAGAAGAACTACCCCACTCATGATCTCGAGTTGGCGGCAGTTGTGCATGCTCTTTTGACTTGGAGACATCTCTTATTGGGAAGAAAAGTGGACATTTTCACTGATCACAAGAGTCTCAAGTACATTTTCACTCAGCCTAATCTCAACCTCAGGCAAACTCGATGGGTCAAAATGATTCAAGAGTATAATCCGAGTATCGAGTATACTCCAGGCAAGGCCAATGTGATTGTTGATGCATTGAGCAGAAAGGCTTATTGCAACAGTCTGATTCTCAAGCCTTATCAACCCGAGCTTTGTGAAGCTTTCCGCAAACTTAACCTACAAGTTGTTCCTCAAGGTTTCCTCGCCAACCTTCAAGTCTCTCCTACCTTGGAAGACCAGATTCGCCAAGCCCAGCTTCTTGACGCTATGGTGAAAAAGGTGAAGATTGGGATTGCCAAGAGTAAACCCAAGTACAAGTGTTACCGCCTTGATGACAAGGACACTCTCTTCTTCGAGGATCGTATTGTTGTGCCCAAAGGTGACCTTCGTAAAGTGATCATGAACGAGGCTCACAATTCTCTCCTCTCTATCCACCCTAGGAGCACGAAGATGTATCAGGACCTTAAGCAGGCTTATTGGTGGGCTCGAATGAAGCGTGAGATTGCTCAATTCGTGAATGAATGTGATGTCTGTAGAAGAGTGAAGGCAGAACACCAAAGGCCAGCTGGTCTCCTCCAACCTCTTGCCATTCCAGAATGGAAGTTTGACCACATTGAGATGGACTTCATGACTGGGTTTCCAAAGTCCAAGCATGGCAATGATGCTATATTCGTTGTCATCGACAAACTCACCAAAGTGGCTCACTTTTTGCCTATCAAAGAGTCAATCACTGCAGCTCAATTGGCGGAACTCTATACCTCTCGAATTGTCTCTCTGCACGGTATTCCTCAAGTGATCTCTTCAGACCATGGCAGCATCTTTACCTCCAAGTTTTGGGATTCTTTTCAGAAGGCCATGGGCACCAACATCCGCTTCAGCACAGCTTTCCATCCTCAAACTAGCGGTCAAGTCGAGCGTGTCAACCAGATTCTTGAAGATATGCTCAGGGCTTGTGTGATCTCCTTCGGCATGAAGTGGGAGGATTGTCTTCCTTATGCTGAATTCTCCTACAACAACAGTTTTCAAGCAAGCTCGGGCAAGGCCCCATTTGAAATTCTGTATGGAGGAAGTGCAGTACCCCTCTCAACTGGTCTGAAACCGGTGAACGTCAGCTTCTCGGAAATGACTTAATCACAGAGGCAGAGGAAATGTGCAAAGTCATTCGAGATAACCTCAAAGCAGCCCAATCCCGCCAGAAGAGCTACTATGACAGTAAGCACCGTGATTTGGCTTTCGAGATCGGAGATCATGTTTACCTCCGCGTCTCTCCTATGAAAGGTACTCGTCACTTCGGTATCAAAGGGAAGCTTGCCCCCAGATACGTGGGACCTTTCAAGATTGTCCGCAAGAGAGGCGATCTCGCCTATCAACTCGAGCTTCCTTCAAACTTTGCAAATGTTCATGATGTGTTCCATTTCTCTCAGCTCCGAAAGTGCTTCAAGACTCCTGACCGCACCGTCAGCTTCAAGGACATTGAGCTCCAAGAAGATCTCTCCTATCGTGAGGACCCCGTTGCTATTCTTGAAAAGACCAAACGCAAGACTCGCAACAAGTCAATCAAATTCCTCAAAGTCAAGTGGTCACACCATTCCGACCGTGAAGCTACCTGGGAACGCGAGGATCACCTCCGTTCTGAGTACCCGGTGTTCTTTCAGTCCTAGATCTCGGGACGAGATCCTTTCGTAGTGGTGGAGTGTTGTAACACCCCGGATATGACTTTCCCAATTTGTACTCCAACTCTTGCCGTTTCCGGAGTTAAGTTATTTTATTTTCTTGGGTTCGGGTTTTTGTCTCTGTGTGTTGTTATCGTTGTCATGCATCTCATATCATGTCATCATGTGCATTGCATTTGCATACGTGTTCATCTCATGCATTCGAGCATTTTCCCCGTTGTCCGTTTTGCATTCCGGCGCTTCGTTCTCCTCTGGTGGTCATTTCTACCTTTCTTTCATGTGTGGGGATTAAACATTTCCGGATTGGACCGAGACTTGCCAGGCGGCCTTGGTTTACTACCGGTAGACCGCCTGTCAAGTTTCGTACCATTTGGACTTCGTTTGATGCTCCAACGGTTAACCAAGGGACCGAAAAGTCCTCGTGTGTGTTGCAGCCCAACACCCCTCCAAGTTGGCCCAAAACCCACCAAAAACCTCTCCATCATCTAGAGCGTTCGATCATGATCACGTGGCCGCAAATCGCACCTCATTTGGACTCTCCTAGCTCCCTCCATGTCTATATAAAGACCCCCCATTCGAAATCCTGGATCCAAACCCTAGATCCATCTTCGTCCGCCGCCGCCGGACAAAAACCTCAGCCGACGGACGTGTCCGACTTCCACCCCGCCGCCATGTGTTGCCGCCCGAGTCGCCGCCGCCTCCACCTACCGCGCCGGCCCGGCGAGCCCGCGGGAGGCCCTCCTGGCCCGGTTCCCGCGCGCCGCCGCCCACGCCCGACGTCCTCTTTCTCCTTCGCCGCGCCGCCTCCCCGCCTCCTCTCGCCGGACCTCCGCCGCCGCGCCATTGCCGGCCGGAGGAGAGCTCCAGCCCAGCCGCCGCGTCCTTCCTCCGCCGCCCGCGTGCCCCAAGGCACCGGCCACCCTCACCGACCTCGCTCCCGCGCCGCTCCGGCCCCTCACCGCCCGGATCCGGCGCCCCGGCGAGTTCCTTGATGATTTCGGCGAAGTTCCCGCGAACCTCGTTTCGCGTGAAGCCCCGGATCTGGATCTGAGATTTAAATCTTGGTTGACTTTCTCCCGAAACCCTAGTTCATATTGCCATGTTCATCTTGCTATAACTTTGCATCCGTAACTCCGTTTTGGGCATATAGCGTATCAAAATGTTCGCCTCAGAGAGTACATCATTTCATTCCATTGCATCATTTTCATTTGAGTTCATCTTGATGCCCGAAATGTTGTTGGAAGAGTGCTACTTGAGATATTTGTCAGATCTGCTACTCCATTTAGATATTTGTCATTTTTGCCATGATTATTGTGTGCATGATATGCCCATGAGCTCTACATATGTTTTGTTAAGGGTTTTGCCATCTTTCCAGAGGTGCAACCCATGTATTTTTGTGATGTGTGTGGTGACTAGCACAAGTTTGCAAAGTGAGGCACTTGGTAATGCTGATTTCAGGGACTTAGCATTTCCACTAAGTCCTTGATCTGTTTATCTCATGTTGCCATATGTTCATGTTGTTTCCTAGTGATCCGTGCCTCTTTTGAGGATGATCAGTAAGGATGTTTTGTTAATATTGTAGTGCTCTATCCATCCATGTCTTTTTTTGCAATTATGGAGCACCCTAGCTTGAGTCAATCGAGCTCTACTTTTGCTACTTCGTGAATCTGGGCAGATTGTCTACTTGTTAGCGATTTTGCAGATGATGTTGTAGTTGATCCGTGCATGCTATATTATTGTTCTTGCCATTTCTAGATTGCATTTTGTGTATTCTTGATGGGTGTATGCTTAGATTATCTTGACTTGCTCCGTAGTGAGTGCATCGAGCTCGTAAACATGCCTACTTGATATCTGTTTCAGCATGCTCCAGTTTTCACTAAGTCTGTGATCTGATTATGTTTTTGCCATGTTCACATGCTTGCAATTGTATTTTCTGATCCCTTTTGGCTCAAAGTCACTAAGGGACTTTTGTTAAGCTCTTTGAGTAGCTCCATGCCATGCTTTACTTTACCATGTTCAGGTCCTGTAGCATGTAGTGTTGTTGCTCCGAAGAGTGCTATCTGATCTGAAATTCCAGACAAGTGTTAATTTCACTAAGTCTGAGATCTGTTTACCATATGCATTTTTGCCATGCTTGTTTGAACCTGTTAATGGATGAATTGGCCATAGCTCAATGCTAGACTTTTGTTAAGAATCATGAATGCATCCCTGCCATGTATTTTGTTGCCATGTTTGGGTGCTGTAGCTTGTTCATCTCATTGCATTTAGATGGCTACTTGCTGTAAATCGCAGAACGTGGTCATATTTGAATTGCTTGCCATTTCCAAACCGTAACTCCGATTCCGGCGTTGTTTATATCGTTTTCAAGCGATTTCATCTCATATTTCCAGTGGCACACTTGGATTTCCAAGTTGAGGCTAGGTTCATGCATTCCTTGTCAAATCTTGCATATGCATCCCGCATCGCATCCCGCATAGCATACCATCCTTGCATCCTATTGTTTGATCCTTGCACGTGGTTAATTGTGTCCTTGTTGCTTGTTTGTCTTGTTTGGGTAGAGCCAGGAGACGAGTTTGCTAACGAGGAGCCCGTTGAGTTTTCTTTCGAGGATCCAGTCAACTTTGACAACTTTGCAGGCAAGATGATCATACCCTCGAAATCACTACTATCTTTGCTTTGCTAGATGCTCGCTCTTTTACTATGCCAATGCTACGATGCCTACCACTTGCTTTCAAGCCTCCCAAATTGCCATGTCAAACCTCTAACCCACCATGTCCTAGCAAACCGTTGATTGGCTATGTTACCGCTTTGCTCAGCCCCTCTTATAGCGTTGATAGTTGCAGGTGAAGATTGGAGACCGTTCCTTGTTGGAACATTATTTACTTGTTGGGATATCATTATATTGCCATGTTATCTTAATGCATCTATATACTTGGTAAAGGGTGGAAGGCTCGGCCTCTCGCCTAGTGTTTTGTTCCACTCTTGCCGCCCTAGTTTCCGTCATATCGGTGTTATGTTCCCGGATTTTGCGTTCCTTACGCGATTGGGTTATAATGGGAACCCCTTGACAGTCCGCTTTGAATAAAACTCCTCCAGCAATGCCCAACCTTGGTTTTACCATTTGCCACCTAGCCTTTTCCCTTGGGTTTCGCGGACTCAAGGGTCATCTTATTTTAAACCCCCGGGCCAGTGCTCCTCTGAGCGTTGGTCCAACCTAGAGCACCGTGCGGGGCCGTCCCTTGGCAACTTGGGTTACGTTGGCTCCCGTACGCTTAGCTTATCCGGTGTGCCCTGAGAACGAGATATGTGCAGCTCCTATCGGGATTTGTCGACACAGGGGTGCTGTTGCTGGACTTGTTTTACCATTGTCGGAGTTGTCTTGAAGAACCGGGATGCCGAGTCTGATCGGAATGTCTCGGGAGGAGGTCTATTCCTTCGTTGACCGTGAGAGCTTGTCATGGGCTAAGTTGGGACTCCCCTGCAGGGATTTGAACTTTCGAAAGCCGTGCCCGCGGTTATGGGCAGATGGGAATTTGTTAATGTCCGATTGTAGATAACTTAAACCTTAACTTAATTAAAATGAATCAACTGAGTGTGTTACCATGATGGCCTCTTCTCGACGGAGTCCGGGAAGTGGACACGGTGTTGGAGTAATGTTTGCCGCAGGTTTTGCCCTTTAGTTACTCGTTCGCGCTTTGCTTCCTCTTCTCGCTCTCTTTTGCGAACAGGATAGCCACCATTTTTGCTAGTCGCTTGCTGTAACTCCACATATTTACCTTGCCTTACCTATAAGCTTAAATAGTCTTAATCGCGAGGGTGCGAGATTGTTGAGTCCCTGTGCCTCACAGATTACTTCCAAACCAGATGCAGGGCCTGATGATTCCGCTCCAGATGACGCACTTGAGCTCAAGTGGGAGTTCGACGAGGACTCTCAACGATACTATGTTTCTTTTCCTGATGATCAGTAGTGGTGCCCAGTTGGGGTGATCGGGACCGTGTCGCTTGTTGGATTATCTTTTATTTTGGTGCCGTAGTCGGGCCATGAGTGTTTGGATGATGTAATGTTATTTATGTACTTGATTGATGTGGCGAGTGTAAGCCAACTACGTTATCTCCCCTTTTATTATCTATATTACATGGGATGTTGTGAAGATTGCCTAACTTGCAACTTATGCCTTCAATGCGATTATGTCTCTAAGTCGTGCCTCGACACGTGGGAGCTATAGTCGCATTGAGGGTGTTACACTTAGAGTCATCCAGATCAGTGTCAAAGCTTGCATCAACGTAACACTTTACGACGAACTTTTTGTCACCTCCATAATCGAGAAACATGTCCTTATTCCACTAAGGATAGTTTTGACCGATGTCTAGTGATCCACTCCTGGATCACTATTGTACCCTCTTGCCAAACTCATGGTGAGGTACACAATAGGTATGGTACACGGCATAGCATACTTTATAGAACCTATGACTGAGGCATAGGGAATGACTTTTCATTCTCTTTCTATTTTCTGTCGTGGTCGGGTTTTTGAGTCTTTACTCAACTTCACACCTTGTAACACAGGCAAGAACTCCTCCTTTGACTGTTCCATTTTGAACTACTTAAAAAAACTTGTCAAGGTATGTACTCATTGAAAAAACTTATCAAGCATCTTGATCTATATCTATATATCTTGATGCTTAATATGTAAGCAGCTTCACCAAGGTCTTTCTTTGAAAAACTCCTTTCAAACACTCCTTTATGCTTTCCAGAAAATTCTACATCATTTTCGATCAACAATATGTCATTTACATATACTAATTAGAAAGGCTGTAGTGCTCCCACTCACTTTCTTCTAAATACAGGCTTCACCGCAAGTTTGTATAAAACTATATGCTTTAATCACCTTATCAAAGCGTATATTCCAACTCCGAGATGCCTGCACCAGTCCATAGATGGATCGCTGGAGTTTGCACACTTTGTTAGCACCTTTAGGATTGACAAAACCTTCTTGTTGCATCATATACAACTCTTCTTCAAGAAATCCATTAAGGAATGTAGTTTTGACATCCTTTTGCCAGATTTCATAAAATGTGGCAATTGCTAACATGATTGGACAGACTTAAGCATCGCTACGAGTGATAAAATCTTGTCGTAGTCAACACCTTGAACTTGCCGAAAACTTTTTGAGACAATTCGAGCTTTGTAGATAGTAACACTACTATCAGCGTCCGTCTTCCTCTTGAAGATCCATTTATTCTCATTGGCTCACCGATCATCGGGCAAGTCAATCAAATTCCATAATTTGTTCTCATACATGGATACCATCTGAGATTTCATGGCCTCAAACCATTTCGCGGAATCTAGGCTCACCATCACTTTCTCATAGTTCGTAGGTTCGTCATGGTCCAGTAACATGACCTCCAAAATAGGATTACCGTACCACTCTGGTGCGGATCATACTCTGGTTGACCTACGAGGTTCAGTAGTATATTGATCTGAAGTTTCATGATCATCATCATTAACTTCCTCACTAATTGGTGTAGGAATCACTGGAACCGATTTCTGTGACGAACTACTTTCCAATTCGGGAGTAGGTACAATTACCTCATCTAGTTCTACTTTCCTCCCACTCACTTCTTTCGAGAGAAACTCCTTCTCTAGAAAGGATCCATTCTTAGCAACGAATATCTTGCCTTCGGATCTGAGATAGAAGGTGTACCCAACAGTCTCCTTTGGGTATCCTATGAAGACACATTTCTCCAATTTGGGTTCGAGCTTATCAGGTTGAAACTTTTTCATATAAGCATCACATCCCCAAACTTTAAGAAACGACAGCTTGGGTTTCTTGCTAAACCACAGTTCATATGGTGTCATCTCAACGGATTTAGATGGTGCCCTATTTAACGTGAATGCATTTGTCTCTAATGCATAACCCCAAAACGATATTGATAAATCGGTAAGAGACATCATAGATTGCACCATATCTAATAAAGTACGGTTACGACGTTCAGACACCATTACGCTGTGGTGTTCCACGTGGCATGAGTTCCGAAACTATTCCACATTGTTGCAAATGAAGGCCAAACTCGTAACTCAAATATTCGCCTCCATGATCAGATTGTAGAAACTTTATTTTCTTGTTACGATGATTCTCAACTTCACTCTGAAATTCTTTGAACTTTTCAAATGTTTCAGACTTGTGTTTCACTAAGTAGATATACCCATATCTGCACAAATCATCTGTGAAGGTCAGAAAATAACGATACCTGCCGCGAGCCTCAACACTCATTGGACCGCATACATCGGTATGTATTATTTCCAACAAGTCAGTTGCTCGCTCCAATGTTCTGGAGAACGGAGTCTTAGTCATCTTGCCCATGAGGCATGGTTCGCAATCATCAAGTGATTCCAAAAGTCCATCAGCATGGAGTTTCTTCATGCGCTTTACACCAATATGACCTAAACGGCAGTGCGACAAATATGTTGTACTATCATTATCAACTTTGCATCTTTTGGCATCAATATTATGAATATGCATATCACTATGATCGAGATTCAGTAAACCATTCACCTTGGGTGTATGACCACAGAAGGTTTTATTCATGTAAACAGAATAACAATTATTCTTTGACTTAAATGAATAACCGTATTGCAATAAACATGATCCAATCATATTATGCTCAATGCAAACACCAAATAACATTTATTTTAGGTTCAACACTAATCCTGAAGGTAAAGGGAGTGTGCGATGATGATCTTACCAACCTTGGAATCACTTCCAACACACATCGTCACCTTGCCCTCAACTAGTCTCTATTCATTTTCTAACTCCCGTTTCAAGTTACTAATCATAGCAACTGAACCAGTATCAAATACCCAGGGGCTACTATGAACACTAGTAAAGTACACATCAATAACATGTATATCATATATACTTTCGTTCACTTTGCCATCCTTCTTATCCGCCAAGTATTTGGGGGAGTTCCGCTTCCAGTGAGCATTTCCTTTGCAGTAGAAGCACTCAGTATCAGGCTTGGGTCTAGCTTTGGGCTTCTTCATGGGAGTAGCAACTTTCTTGCCATTCTTCTTGAAGTTCCCTTTCTTTCCCTTGCCCTTTTACTTGAAACTAGTGGTCTTGTCAACCATCAACACTTGATGCTTTTCTTGATTTCTACCTTCGCCGATTTCAGCATCGCGAAGAGCTCGGGGGATCGTTTTCATCATCCCTTGCATATTATAGTTCATCTCGAAGTTCCAGTAACTTGGTGAAAGTGACTAGAGAACTCTATCAATCACTATCTTATCTGGAAGATTAACCCCCACTTGATTCAAGCAATTATAGTACTCATACATTCTGAGCACATGCTCACTGGTTGAGCTATTCTCCTCCATCTTGTAGGCAAAATACTCGTCAGAGGTCTCGTACCTCTTAACACGGGCACGAGTCTGAAATATCATTTTCAGCTCTTGGAACATGTCATATGCTCCATGTCATTCAAAACATTTTTGAAGTCCTGGCTCTAAGCCGTAAAGCATGGTGCACTAAACTATCAAGTAGTAATCATACCAAGCTTGTCAAATGTTCATAACATCTGCATCTGCTCATGCATTAGGTCTGTCACCTAGCAGTGCATCAAGGACATAATTCTTCTGCACAACAATGAGGATAATCATCAGATCACGGACCTAGTCCGCATCATTGCTACTATCATCTTTCAAATCATTTTTCTCTAGGTACATATCAAAAATAAACAGGGAGCTATCGCGCAAGCTATTGATCTACAACATAGGTATGCAAATACTATCAGGACTAAGTTCATGATAAATTAAATTTCAATTAATCATATTACTTAATAACTCCCACTTAGATAGACATCCCTCTAGTCATGTAAATGATCACGTGATCCATATCAACAAAACCATGTCCGATCATCACGTGAGATGGAGTAGTTTTCAATGGTGAACATCACTATGTTGATCATATCTACTATATGATTCACGCTTGACCTTTCGGTCTCAGGGTTCCGAGGCCATATCTACATATGCTAGGCTCGTCAAGTTTAACCCGAGTATTCCGCGTGTGCAAAACTGGCTTGCACCCGTTGTATGTGAACGTAGAGCTTATCACACCCGATCATCACGTGGTGTCTCTGCACGAGGAACTGTCGCAACGGTGCATACTCAGGGAGAACACTTATACCTTGAAATTTAGTGAGAGATCATCTTATAATGCTACCGTCGTACTAAGCAAAATAAGATGGATAAACATCACATGCAATCAAAATAAGTGATATGATATGGCCATCATCATCTTGTGCCTTTGATCTCCATCTCCAAAGCACCGTCATGATCACCATCGTCACCGGCTTAACACCTTGATCTCCAGCATAGCATCATTGTCGTCTCGCCAACTATTGCTTCTACGACTATCGCTACCGCTTAGAGATAAAAGTAAAGCAATTACATGCCGATTGCATTTCATACATAAAGTGACAACCATATGGCTCCTGCCAGTTGCCGATAACTGTTACAAAACATGATCATCTCATACAACAATTTATATATCATTACGTCTTAACCATATTACATCACAATAAGCGCTGCAAAAACAAGTTAGACGTCCTCTACTTTGTTGTTGCAAGTTTTACGTGGCTGCTACGGTCTTCTAGCAAGAACCGTTGTTACCTACGCATCAAAACCACAACGATTTTTCGTCAAGTGTGTTGTTTTAACCTTCAACAAGGACCGTGCATAGTCAAACTCGATTCAACTAAAGCTGGAGAAACAGACACCCGCTAGCCACCTGTGTGCGAAGCACGTCAGTAGAACTAGTCTCATGAACGCAGTCATGCAATGTCGGTCTGGGACGCTTCATCCAACAATACCGCCGAATCAAAGTAAGATGTTGCTGGTAAGCAATATGACTATTATCGCCCACAACTCATTGTGTTCTACTCGTGCATATAACATCTACGCATAGACCTGGCTCGGATGCCATTGTTGGGGAACGTAGCATGCAATTTCAAAAAAATTCCCACGCTCACGCAAGATCTATCTAGGAGATGCATAGCAAGGAGAGGGGGATAGTGTGTCTACCTACCCTCGTAGACCGTTAAGAAGAAGCGTTTATCAACGCGGCTGATGTAGTCGTACACCTTCACAATTCGTCCCGATCAAGTACCGTACGTACGACACCTCCGCGTTCAGCACATGTTCAGCTCGATGACGTCCTCGCCTTCTTGATCCAGCAAGAGGGGTGAAGTAGTAGATGAGTTCCGGTAGCATGACGGCGTGGTGACGGTGTTGGTGAAGAACAATCTCTGCAGGGCTTCGCCTAATTACTATGAAAACTATGATGGAAGATAAAGTAGAGGGGACGGGGTTGCTGGCACACGGTTTGGTGTTTCTTGATGTGTCTTGGGTGCTAGTCCTGCCCCTCTATTTATATGTTGACCCTTGGGGTCAAATCTTGGAGTAAAAGCCTCCACAAAGTCAGTTTCATCCGGAAGGCAAGAGTCTTTCTCGGACTCCAGGGCCAGACACCAGGGTTCCTGATGTCTGGACCCAGACGCCAGGGACCCTGGCATCTGGCCCCTGGACTTCCGCAAAACTTCCTTTTGCGCTTCCCAAAAACCTTGTGGGCTTTCCCTTTTGGCCCAAATAAAGTGTTCTCGTATGCAAACATTTCGAGAAACATCTAGAACCCCTTCCGGTGAATTCCGGAACCCTTCCAAAGACCAAACACCATTATCCCATATATCAATTTTCATCTCCGGACCATTCCGTAGTTCCTCGTCATGTCCGTGATCTTATCCTAAACTCCAAACAACATTCGGTCACCAACATACATAACTCATATAATACTATATCGTCAACGAACGTTAAGCGTGCGGACCCTACGGGTTCGAGAACTATGTAGACATGACCGAGACATTTCTCTGGTCAATAACCAATAGCGGAACCTGGATGCCCATATTGGTTCCTACATATTCTATGAAGATCTTGATCGGTCGAACCTTAATGACAACATAGGTTGTTCCCTTTTGCTACCTCTTGAGCATGCGTTGGTTTTACCTTGAAGAGGAAAGGGTGATGCAACAAAGTAGCGTAAGTATTTCCCTAGTACATGCACAAAAAATCAAGAACCTTGCAACCAACGCGATAAAGGGGTTGTCAATCCCTTCACGGTCACTCGCAAAAGTGGGATCTAATAGAGATAGTAAAGTAAATATTTTTGGTATTTTTGTTGTATAGATTGGAAAGTAAATATTGCAAAATAGTAAACGAGACGCAATGTATATAAAAGAGATGTAATATAATAGGAAAGAGACCCGGGGGCCATAGGTTTCACTAGTGGCTTCTCTCAAGATAGCATGTATTACGGTGGGTGAACAAATTACTGCCGAGCAATTGATAGAAACGCGCATAGTTATGAAGATATCTAAGGCAATGATCATGAATATAGGCATCACGTCCGTGTCAAGTATATCGAAACGATTCTGCATCTACTACTATTACTCCACACATCGACCGCCATCCAGGATGCATCTAGAGTATTAAGTTCATAAGAATGGAGTAACGCATTAAGCAAGATGATATGATGTAGAGGGATAAACTCAAGCAATATGATATAAACCCCATCTTTTTATCCTCGATGGCAACAATACAATACGTGCCTTACTGCCCCTACTGTCACCGGGAAAGGACACCGCGATATTGAACCCAAAGCTAAGCACTTCTCCCATTACAAGAAAGATCAATCTAAACCGATAATTTGAAGAGACTTGCAAAGATATCAAATCATGCATATAAGAATTTAGAGAAGAACCAAATAATATTCATAGATAATCTTGTTCATAAATCCACAATTCATCGGATCTCGACAAACACACCGCAAAAGAGTATTACATCTAATAGATCTCCAAGAACATAGAGGAGAACTTTGTATTGAGAATCAAAGAGAGATAAGAAGCCATCTAGCTAATAACTATGGACCCGAAGGTCTGTGGTAACCTACTCACGCTTCATCGGAGAGGCAATGGTGTTGATGTAGAAGCCCTCCGTGATCGATTCCCCCTCCGGCAGATCGCTGGAAAAGGCCCCGAGATGGGATCTCATGGGTACAAAAGGTTGCGATGGTGGAAAAGTGGTTTCGTGGCTCTCCCTGGTGTTTCTAGGGTCTAAGAGTATATATAGGCGAAAGAAGTACGTCGATGGAGCTACGAGGGGCCCACTAGGGTGGGGGCGTGCCCTCCTGCCTCGTGGCTTCCTCGTGGAGTTCCATACTTCGACTCCAAGTCTTTAGGATTGCTTTCGGTCCAAGAAAGATCATCGAGAAGGTTTCATTCCGTTTGGACTCCGTTTGGTATTCCTTTTTTGCAAAACTCTAAAATAGGCAAAAAAAAATAGAAACTAGCACTGGGCCTCCGGTTAATAGGTTAGTCCCAAAAATAATATAAAAGAGCATATTAAAGCCCATTAAACATCCAAAACAGATAATATAATAGCATGGAACAATCACAAATTATCGATACGTTGGAGACGTATCAAGCATCCCCAAGCTTAATTCTTGCTCGTCCTCGAGTAGGTAAATGATAAAAATAGAATTTTTGATGTGGAATGCTACCTAACATAATTACCAATGTAATTTTCTTTATTGTGGCATGAATGTTCAGATCCGAAAGATTCAAGACAAAAGTTTAATATTGACATAAAAACAATAATACTTCAAGCATACTAACAAAGCAATCATGTCTTCTTAAAATAACATGGCCAAAGAAAGCTATCCCTACAAAATCATATAGTCTAGCTATGCTCTATCTTCATCACACAAAATATTTAATCATGCACAACCCCGATGATAAGCCAAGCAATTGTTTCATACTTTTGATGTTCTCAAACCTTTTCAATCTTCACGCAATACATGAGCGTGAGCCATGGATATAGCACTATAGGTGGAATAGAGGGGTGGTTGTGGAGAAGACAAAATGGAGAAGATAGTCTCACATCAACTAGGCGTATCAACGGGCTATGGAGATGCCCATCAATAGATATCAATGTGAGTGAGTAGGGATTTCCATGCAACGGATGCACTAGAGCTATAAGTGTATGAAAGCTCAAAAAGAAACTAAGTGGGTGTGCATCCAACTTGCTTGCTCACGAAGACTGTCGGGGAAACTGATCCACCAACACCTATGGGGACAGGGCCCCTTTCGGTTCGGAGGGGGGCGGAGGCCGCACAAAGAGCGGATCGAGGCAGTACACGCGAGCAGTTTTACCCAGCTTCGGGCCGCACGGATGCGTAAAACCCAACTGCTGCTTGTTTGTGTGTATTGAATTCTTGCTCAGGAGCGATGGACGCTGCCAGACCGAGCGTGAGAGTGTTCCTGATGTTTCGAATGAGCCGAACCTCCTCTACGTTGCGCTTGGGCCTCCTTTTATACTTTCAAGGGGTCACCGACAGGTGGCAACGTAGACTAGAAGGGTAAAAATGGAAAAGGATGCGATAGGTGTAGCTACCGCTACTGTGGACACAGTGCACCCTACCTAACTCTGACGGCAGGGGACAAGGTCATTGAATGCCCGTCTGAGTTGCCTAAACAGTGCAAAAAGTGACCGTTAGGAGCGCCACCGTTTGCCACGATGGCCTTCTCTTCATCTCCGCTTGCCACCGCGTACCCCTGGCTGCACAGGCTCCCGCCACGCGCCCCTGAGGAAGCCTCATGGCGACACGCGGGTGGGTGCGCTGGAGCATGGGTACAGAGTGGCAGCGGGCCCCCAACAAGTACCTTGTCGGGGTCGTCGTCTTGTCGAGTCCAGAAGCGTGTCGCTCACCGGACCTTGCCGGGACGTGCGGTGCATCATGGCAAGTTTCTTGAAGTGCCGTGGTTGGCCTTCCCGGCAAGCTCCTCTTGCCGGGGCCTTATCCCTTCCCGGCAAGATCCTCTTGCCGGGGCCTTGTCTCTTCATCTTGAATGCTTTGTTCTTGGAGGGGCTCCAAGGGAACCCACAGAGGACCCTGGCGGTCGTCCGGCAAGCCTTGCCGCGGGGCGCTGCAACTGCCCGTGCACGAGTTCAGGATACTAGGGTACCCCTACTCTAGTACACCGACAGGAGCCCCCGGGCCTGGGCCATACATGGTGCCGAGCGCTGTTGGGCCAGGCCCAAAACAGGGCACGGGCACGCGCGGGCCTGGGGTATGCCGAATCTAACTCCGTATCCACCGCACCCCCCCGCAACGGCATGCGTCAATCACGGCGCCATGGGGGGAGATCGTGGGTGGTTCTTTATTCGGAAAGAGCGCAACGTCCGCCCCCTCCTCCTTATAAGCAGGGGAAACAGGGGTATTTCCCCTATCTTTGTCATTCGCTGCTGCAATCGCAGAAACCTCCGCCGCCCTCCTCCGCTTCCAAAGTCGAAAGAGAGCAGCGCTCCGCTCCCGTCGCCGCCGCCACTACTAGCGCCGTCGATCTCCCCCACCGCCTCCGCCATGGCTCCGAAGCCCGGAAAGGGGAAGGCCGCGAAAGCTGTGAAGTCGACCGAAGTGCAACGGCTTGAGGCGCTGCGGAAGGAGCAGGCCACTTTCCCCCCGAGCTCTCCGTGAAGGAGCTGAGGGAGTGGTACTATCTCTTCTGGTCGACGGAGACGCGGGCGCATCCGCGCACGAAGGTACTCTTCGCCGTCGCCTCGCAAGTAGCTCCAGTTGGCGGATATCCTTTTTTCGCCGTGTTCTTCTACTGTGGGCTCTGCCCGCCATTCTTTGATTTCTTTTGCGACGTCATGAACACCTACGGGCTCCACCTCCTTGATTTTACCCCAAACGCCGTCTTGACCATGGCAGTTTTCGCCCATCTATGCGAAAACTTTGTCGGAGTCCACTCCAACGTAGCTCTCTTCCGCCATTTCTTCATGCCCTGTGTCGAGAGAGGGGAAACCCTTGCCGGGGGGATCGCCTGGATCTCGTGAGCCGGCAAGAAGGAGACCTATCTAGAGGGGGAGCTCCGCAGCAAGTGGGACGAGTGGAGAGCAGATTGGTGTTGGGTTGTAGAAGAGAGCCCGCAGCCGTTCACCGCCCCGCGCCAAGCCCCAGCAGTGCGTGGCAATGACTGGAGCACTCTGTCCGTGGACGACGACAAGCTGAAGATCGCCACCACTCGGATCTTGCGTCTCAGGCTTGCCGGGCTGACTGTAGGAGCTGTCGGTGCAGATTTCCTTCGCCGGCTCATCGCCCCTCTGCAGGCGAGGGGGAGACCCACCTAGGAATTCAGAGGCCCGGCAGATATTATGAGGTTGCGCCCAGGCTTCAACTTCAATTTCACCGTCATAGAGTTGGACGGGATACTCAAGGAGATATTCAAGCATGACCCACAGCATCCCGAGTGGTTCAGGTTGCCGGCAGGCATCGTTCCTCTGTGCAACAACTCCTCGCGCGACCGCATCTGCGCCATGATGCCGTTGTGTGACTCGCACGGGATCGCTCCAACTTGGCAAGAGCCCGCCGGCGACGTCGTGCAGCAGTTCTTCGACAGCCTAGTGGAGGTGGCGGTCAATGCTGACGAGAAGAAGCTCCTCACCCGCGACACCACTGATCAAGAGATGGAGCGCATCGCCACCAGGGCGGAAGAGGCGGCGGCAGCCGCAGCCACGGGTGAATTTGGGTTCACGGTGGAGGAAGCGGACGCGGCATCGGCGATGAGTCTTGCTGAGCGGGAGTGGCCCGAAGACGAAGAAGAGCTTGCCGCGCCCGACGCCGAGTTGAGCGAGCCCGCCGAGGGTACGAGCGGCCCGCCATCTCCGGGGAGCTTGCCGGGAACAGGCCCCGGAACGCAGCCCCCAGTGCAGCCAAGAAGGCGCCTCCGCAGGATCGGGGACGCAGCAGGGCGGCAAGCTGGTCAACAGCCACAGCGCCGCGCGACGCGCTCCGCCGCGGCAAGTACGGTTGCCGCGGGTGCGCCTCCCGCCGCAGTGGCAACTGGGGCGGGGTCATCTCGGGCTGGCACCGCAGTCCCCGCCAAGCGGCCAAGGGATCCCACCCCTCCACCTCGTCGCACCGGGGGTGGGCCGAACTTCGACCTCTTCGCGCTCAGCTCCGACGAGGAAGAGGAAGAAGAGTAAGATTCCCTTGTTGTTCTTGTAGTTCTTCAACTTGCCATTCCTGTCTTGCATCTGATCTGACCCACCCTGGACTCTCCCTTTTCAGGACTCTGGCCCAGAGGGCGGCGAAGAGGGCCAAGGCTCAGGTGGTGGTCATCGAGGAAGAGCCCACTGCGACGACAGGAGGCGCGCCCGAGACCGCCTTGCCGGATCCGGCCATCACTTTGCAGAGCAGCCCCCAGCGCAGCCCCCAACGTAAGCATATGGTTTACTTTCTGCTTCTGGGTGCGCGTGGTTGCTCTTTTCCTTTGTTGACATCTGATCACTGGTTTGTTTGTGCAGGAGCAGAATAGCTTCATCAGGAGGGCATGGTGATCTCCTCCGACTCGTCGTCTGCTTTGACTACGCCGCCAAGGGCTGACTCCTCGGCAAGGGAGCGTTCTCCGGTAAGGGAGGAGCTTCCGGCAAGGGAGGAGTCTCCGGCAAGGGACAGCGCTAACGATCCGCCGGTGGTGGAGCTTATGACAGCGGATCCCAGCACAGGTAATCCTTCCTGCCCAAAACTTTCTTTGTATTCTTCTGCTGATTTTTCTTCTTGAGTGCTTGTTTGACTTCTCATTCTTCTCCGGTCGTCAGGTCCACCCTCCGCGGATCCGATGGAGACCGAGGCGGGCGGCGGAGAGGACGCGCGCGGCAACACTGATGATGCCGCGGCCGCCGAAGACGGAGCTGGTGCTGATGTGCCTGCCGGTGAAGAGGCCGCCAAGGCTGCCGCCGAGGAAGCTGGCGGGGGATCTGGCGATCGCATTGACGGCCCTGAGGCCGCAGGAGCGTCAGGCGCTGCATCGACCGCCGATCCCTCTGCCGCTGCCGCAGCGTCAGGCTCCGAGGAGCCCCAGCCCGACGCCTATCTAAAGGCTGGCGAGGGCATCTTCATCAGGCTCCCTTGAGCGTCAAGCTCTAAGGCGCCGGTGGAAGGAGAAGTTTTGGATGGGGAGGTGCTCGCCTCCGCCGGGTTGTCGATCGTTGACGCGCCGGGAAGCAGCAGTGACGAGCCCGAGGAGGAGCGGCTGCTGCGGAGGCTGCTGGCGCTCTATCGCGCCTGCCAAGTCAAGTTGGAGTCCCGGGAAGCGCTTGTCGCGAGGGCGAGCGTGGACATAGAGAAGCGTGCGGAGGAGCTCCGGGGTCTTCGCCAAGAAACTCTCCGGGCCTTGGCGGAGGAACGGGAGCAGCTTGCTGAGGAGCGGAAGGCCTTCCTCCTTGAGAAGGCTGAGGCTGAAGAGCAGCAGCGGCTCACCGGCGAGAAGCTGTACGCGCGAGAAGGCGAGCTGACTCAGCGGAAAGTGAACCTCGACAGCCACGAAGAGGAGCTTGCTACGCGCGAACGGGCACTTGGCGGGACGCTCCAAGAGGCAAAGGATGCGGCTGCGGCTGCCGCGGCCGCCAAGAAAGAATTGGAGGCAAAGGTGGCGCAGCTAGAAGCTGATCTGAAGGTTGGTGGCGAAGAGCTTGCCGCGCTCAAGCTAGAGCGCGAGAAGGACGCCCTTGCCCACGGTGAGCTGCAGGGCCGACTCGCCGAGAGGGGCAAGGAACTGAGCGCCGCCAAGGATTCCAACGCCGATCTGACGCTGAAGCTGGCCACCTTGACGGAGACGTTGGACAGCGCCAGGAAACGGGAGGCAGACTTGAAGAAAGACATTAAGGCCAACGATGCGCTGCTGGCGAGGGCCGCCGAAACCCAGAATCTCCTCAGAGATACCGTGGCGCTCTGGACGGAGGGCCTCGTGAACGTTGCTGCAGTCATTGAAGAGGAGCTGGTGCAGTTGGGGGTGGAAGGCTTCGGGTATTCCTCCGACGAGAATCTCCAACCCAGCGCCAAGCTCACTCTGTTCTTCAAGGGCATGGCGACGGCTCTCCAGCAACTCCGGGAACGGATCCCAAAGCAGCTGGCCGATGAGTCGCGCACGATTTGCGCCGGAGTTCTGGAGAAGGTGCTGATGAAGGTGGCCTTCCGCAATCCGGGCCTCTGCCTCACCAATATCCTCAGGACCTTGCCGCCAGAAGCTGATCTGGAGGAGCTCAAAGCCCTTGTCGCACCCATTGTGGACAAGGTGAGCGGAATCAAGAGGGTCGAAGGCGATCGCGTAGATTAGGCCGCCCACTTCTTCTTTCCTTGTCGCTGCCAGCCATGTCACGGGAACACTTTATTAGAGGCGCGACAAGTTATTTTTGTAATATAGCTTTGTTCTATGGAATGATTGCAATGTTATTCCCTTTACTTGATCCCTCCCTTTGTATGTCTTTTTACCCTACGCTTTTAGGGAACTTGCTGATGCAGACACCTGGGCCGCGAGCGCTGAGTGCGGGACGTCAGCAGCCTGCTGGCGGTGCCGCTACCGGCAAGAAACCTTGTCGCAACTAGTTGCAGCTTACTTAAGTTGCTGAGCGAACTCGAAACAAAGTAAGGGCGCTAGCGGCTCACTTAAGTTGCTGAGCGGACTCGAAGCAAAGTAAGGGCGCTAGCAGCTCACTTAAGTTGTTGAGCAGACTCGAAACAAAGTAAAGGCGCAACTAGCTACGAGTTGGTTCCTCCGCGCACAGGTTTTCCATACAAAGTGCGGTCGTTCAAGGGAGATAACTTAAAGAATTTAAAAAAATTTGATTGCTCAAACTTTGGCAACTTAGCTTTTCTGTCATCTGCTTCCCGGCAAGGAGAAACTTTCTTGAACGGCCTGGTCCACACCATTATCTTCTCCTTCCCCCCCGGTAAACCTTGTGGGCGAGGGAACCTTCCTTCTTTTGAGAAAGAAACAGAGAAAAAAAAGTAATGATATGGAGCCTTGGGCTCGCTATCGCTTACCGGGATCTGATGCTGCACAAAGTGTCAGATAACATATGCGAAAAAGGATTATAGCATAAAAAAGCTGACAAGATGTGCGGGGCACATGAACTTTACTGGTGCATGGGGTCTGCGCCCGGCTTTGTACAAAGGATTACATGCAACAGCGGCAAGACTTGTACAAAAGGTGGTTGCCGAAAAAGCTTCCGACAACCGCGCCCTACGGGTAAAACTTACGAAGATGTTCTATGTTCCAGGAGTTGCTCACCGAAATGCCATCTTCAGTCTCAAGGCGGACAGCGCCGGGCCTAGTGACTCGTTTCACCCGATAAGGGCCTTCCCACTTCGGCGTCAACTTGTTGGAATTCTTGGCGGACTGAACACGCCGAAGAACAAGGTCGCCTTCCTCGAAGCTCCTGGCTTTAACTTTGCGGCTATGGTAGCAACGCAAAGCTTGCTGGTAGCGAGCGGCTCGCACAGCAGCCTGAAGACGGTCTTCCTCAAGGAGCAGCGCGTCATCTTGCCGCAGCTGCTCTTGCTCAAGCTCATCATAAGCGAGCACTCGAGGTGACCCGTATACGAGTTCCGTGGGGAGAACTGCCTCTGCTCCATAGACTAGAGCGAAAGGTGTCTGGCCAGTGGCTCGATTTGGTGTCGTTCTGATCGACCAAAGAACCACCGGCAGCTCCTCGATCCAGTTTCTTCCGCACTTGTGCAGCCTGTTGAAAGTTCTGGTCTTGAGGCCCCGCAGCACTTCAGCGTTTGCCCTCTCCGCTTGACCGTTGCTTCTCGGGTGAGCAACAGAAGCGAAGCAGACCTTGGCGCCAAGATCTTGGACATATTGCATGAAGGTGCGGCTCGTAAATTGCGTGCCGTTGTCGGTGATGATCCTGTTAGGAACCCCGAAACGACAAACAATCGACCTGAAGAACTTGACTGCTGACTGTGCTGTCACCTTCCTCACTGGTTCCACTTCCGGCCACTTTGTGAACTTGTCGATTGCAACGTACAAGAACTCAAAGCCCCCGACAGCTCGGGGGAAGGGGCCGAGGATGTCGAGCCCCCAGACCGAAAATGGCCAGGATAAAGGGATCGTCTGGAGAGCTTGAGCTGGTTGGTGTATCTGCTTGGAAAGGAACTGGCACGCTTCACACTTGGTTACTTGTGCAGTTGCATCCTGGAGGGCTGTCGGCCAGAAGAAGCCTTGCTAGAATGCTTTGCCGGCAAGTGCTCTTGCGCCAATGTGGTGACCACATATGCCTCCATGTATCTCTGCCAACAGCTGTTGTCCATCTTCCCGGCAAATGCACTTTAATTTCACACCGTTGAGTCTTATTCTGTACAGTGTGCTGTCGACAAACTTGTACATACTTGACTGCCGGGCTACTTTTTCAGCTTCTTCTTGCTCTTCGGGAAGCTCTCCTGTCTGAAGGAAACGGACAATCTGCTGCGCCCATGCTGGAGCTTGTGGCTCGACAACAAGGACTAAAGGCGTATTTGCTGCTGCAGGAACATCCGCTTCTACGGCAAGGACTTGCGGCCCTGCCGGAGCTTGATGTTCCCCGGCAAGCTCGCCGGAGCAAAACTTGTCGGGAGCGTTTGCTTCGACGGAACAAACCATGAGGTTTGCCGGAGCAGACTGCCCCTCAGCATCCTTGGTGTTGATCTTGGGGACTTTCTTGGCGGCGGCTTCGGGGAGCTCTGCCGGAAAGTAGTCACCGGAAACCAACTTCCTCCTCTTGCTTTGTCCAGTTGATGGTGTTATGGATGGTTGAGTCAACTTGAGCACAAAGATCCCTGGTTCCACAGGTACTTTTAGTGCGGCGCACTTTGACAGGCCATCAGCAATGTCATTCTAAGCTCGCGGAACATGTTCCATTTGCAGGCCGTCAAAGTGTTCTTCTAGATTTCTCACTTCATCAACATAAGCTTCCATCAATGGACTCTGGTAGTTCTTGTTCACTTGGCGGACGACAAGCTGTGAGTCACCTCTGACAATGAGCTTCTTGATCCCAAGGTCGGCTGCGATTCTGAGGCCGGCAAGCAAACCTTCATACTCTGCGGTATTGTTGGTTGCTTGCTCTTTGGGAAAGTGCATCTGGACTACGTACCTGAGGTGCTCTCCGGTGGGTGCGACAAGCAGCACGCCTGCACCGGCGCCTTACAGCGAGAAGGCACCATCAAAGTACATCAGCCACTCCTTGCTTGTCTCCTTGACGGGGATGCTCGTCTCTGGAATTTGTTCGTCTGGGGTTGGCGTCCATTCTGCTATGAACTCTGCCAATGCTCTGCTCTGTATAGTGGAAGTACTCTCAAACTTGAGGCCAAAGCTTGACAGTTCCAGTGCCCACTCGACAATCCTGCCTGTTGCTTCTGGATTCTGCAATATCCTCTTCAACGGAAAGCGAGTGACAACTGTTATCTCATGTGCCTAGAAGTAATGGCGCAGCTTTCTCGAGGCCATGAGAAGGCCGAAAAGCAATTTCTGCACGCTAGAGTACCTCGACCTAGCCCCCTGGAGAAGGGAGCTGACAAAGTAAACTGGGCGCTGCACCATCTTCTTCTGCACCTCCTTGCACGTCTGCGTAGATTCATCTTTGTCGGGACCAGAGCTTGTCGGAGAAGCCCCCTGCTTGTCGCTGGATTCACTTGTCGCGGTCGCTGGCTCATCATCCGCCTCCCTCTCTGCTACTAACGCAGCACTAACCACTTGATTGGTTGCCGCTAGGTACAGCAGCAACTTCTCTTGTGGCTTAGGTGCGACAAGTATTGGAGTGGAGGACAGGTACCTCTTCAAGTCTTGTAGCGCGGCCTCCGCTTCTGGAGTCCATTTCATCGGACCTGCCTTTTTCAATATTTTGAAAAACGGCAGGGCGCGCTCAGCAGACTTAGAGATAAACCTGCTGAGAGCAGCCACGCAACCGGCAAGCCTTCGCACATCCTTGACGCGCTTCGGTGCTTCAATCTGCTCGATGGCCTTGATCTTGTCGGGGTTGGCTTCAATTCCCCGCTGAGACACAAAGAACCCGAGAAGCTTGCCGGAAGGGACTCCAAACACGCACTTCTCGGGGTTGAGCTTGAGGTTGATCTTGCGCAGATTTGCAAAAGTTTCTTCTAAATCTTGGATCAGGGTAGCCTTGTCCTTGCTCTTGACCACTATATCATCCATGTAGGCTTCCACATTTCTGTGTATCTGTGGCTCAAAAGCGACATGGACTACCCTTGCAAATGTTGAACCAGCATTCTTCAACCCAAAGGGCATCCGTACAAAACAGGATTGGCCAACCACGTGGGATGGAGCACTCCTCTGACAAGGCCTGCTGCTTCCAACTTCTTGATTTCTTCTGCGATGAATTCTTGGCGCTCCACTGCCTGCTTTCTGACTCTCTGCTTGACGGGCCGCGCATGAGGACAGACGGCGAGGTGGTGCTCAATCACTTTCCTGGGAACACCGGGGATGTCAGACGGTTGCCACGCAAACACGTCGACATTCACCCGCAGGAAAGCAACGAGCGCGCTTTCCTATTTGGGGTCAAGAGTGGCGCTGATGGTGAAGGTACCACCAGTGCCATCCTCCTTGGCGGACACCTTCTTAGTCTCAGGTGGAGCTGCCATTGCCTTCTTACACTTTCCGGTGGAGCTCGATGGTGCGTCCTCGACGGTAGCGCAGCACTCCGAAGAGGTGCGCTTGCCGGAGTGGGCATCAGAGTTCTTGCCGGACTTGGTCTTCTTCTTCCCTCCGGGAGCTTCAGCGGCAAGTTTCTTGCGCTCTGCTGCGGCTGTCGCTTCCCGGTAGATCTTGTCGGCACAGATAAGAGCATCCTTCTTGTCGCCAGGGGCAGAGATGACACTTATTGGGCCTGGCATTTTCAGTATGTTGTACGCATAGTGAGATGCTGCCATGAACTTGGCGAGTGCCAGACGGCCAAGGATTCCATTGTAAGGTAATGGAAAGTCGGCAACGTCAAACGTGACCCTCTCAGTCCTGAATCAGCTCGCTGCCAAATGTGACCGGCAGTGTGATCTTTCCCTTCGGCTTGCTTCTTCCCGGGCTGATTCCTTGGAATGTGCCGGTCTCCTCGAGCTCGCTGTCAGGGATCTGAAGTTTCTGGAGGACCGCGGAGGATATCAGGTTCAAGCCGGCCCCGCCGTCAACTAGCATCTTCGTGACCTTGAGGTTGCGGATAGTTGGTGAAACCAACATCGGCAAGCACCCGACCGCAGTTACGCGATCAGGGTGATCCTCAATGTCGAAGATGATAGGCGTGCTGGACCATTTCAGAGGCTTGCGTGACTCTACGGATGGTTCCGCTGCATTAACCTCCCGCATCCACTGCTTGAGTTGGCGATGCGAAGTATGCAGAGAAGCACCACCGTCAACGCACAGGACCTCTGTGGCTTTCTGAAATTCCTGCTCGTCGGCCTCGTCATCATCCATGTCTTCGTCATCGTCGTCATCTTCATCCTTGTCGCGGCCGCGGGGAGGTTTGTCCCCTTGCCGCTGCTTGGCCTTGCCGCGGCGTCCTCCTCGGCCGGGATGTTTCTTGCCGAATCCACTAGTTCCTTCCTGGGCCTTCTCCTTGTCGCGCCGCTCGTACTCAGCTTTCTGTTGCTCAACAAGCTGTTCGACTTTCTTGCAGTTCTGGAGATCATGACCCTTGGTGAGGTGAATCTTACAATACTGCTTGCCGGAGCTGTCCTGCTTGTCGGCGGCCGCCACAGGCTGGGCCTCCTTGTCGGAGCCACCAGCTTTAGCTTCCTTGGCGCCACCTCCTTTGCCGGTCTGCTCGACATCTAGCACTTCCTTGCCCTTTTTCCTTCTGTTGTTCCGCCGCCGGTCTTTCCTTGTCGGGGCAGCATCCTCAGTGTCGGATCCTCCTGCTCCTATACTCTCTCCGGGGAGCCTCCTCCCCTCTTCAGCGCGTGCACACTTGTCGGCCAGGGCGTAAAGCTCACTGACGTCTCTGATCTTACACATCGCCATCTCCTCCCTCATCCTTCGGTTTCGCACGTTCTGATGGAACACGCTGATGATCGCGGCGGGGTGGACGTCTGGGATGTTGTGCTGTACATGGCTGAATCTCTAAATGTACTTGCGCAGTGGCTCTCCTTCCTTCTGGGCGAGCAGATGAAGATCGCTCTCTTGGCCATGTGGCTTGTGGCCGCCTGTAAAGGCGCCGACAAACTGATGGCATAAATCTGCCCAAGAGGAGATGGAATTGTCTGGCAAGTGCATGAGCCAGGACCTGACGTTGGGCTTGAGTACCAGCGGGAAGTAGTTGGCAAGGATCTTGTCGTCCCGTCCCTCGGCAGCCTGCACCATGATGGTGTAGATGCTGAGAAACTCCGACGGATGCGTCTTGCTGTCGTACTTCTCTGGTACGTCTGGTTTGAAATTCTTTGTGCTGGGCCACTGGACTTGCCGCAGCTCACGGGTGAACGCAGGACAACCTACCGCGTACGGCAGATCGCCTGGTTCCCCTGGCGCATGCATGTCAACAGAGGGCCAGCGCGCTTGTCGGATTGACGTCGCGCTTCTCTTTGGCGCTCGATGCGGGTTCGGGCGTCTTCTTGTTGTCGTTCATGGAGAACTTGACGCTGGTCGTGACGAGCTCGTGGGTCCGACGACGCGGTGGAGCCGCTGTCGGGGTGGACCCGGCGAGTCGGCGATTTTGGCCTTTGTAGTGGAGAGTGCATGGAAGTCGCACCTCCCCCGGTCTTGTTGCCATCGGCTCGCGTCCGGCTATCCTGCCGCGGCAGCGAGGTGCTTGGTTGCCGCGCAGTGTCGCCGTTGGCGAAGCCGATGAGGCTCTGGATAGTGGCCCTCCATTCGTCGGTCTTGTCCGCCGTCGGAGGATAGTCTAGGAGCAGTTGAGCTCGCGCCAAGGCTTCTGCTGGAGTGGTGGGCGGCAGAGGTGAACGGTGCGAGGAGTGAGGCGTGCTCGGACTCCTAACCACGTTAGAAGGAGCAGTGCCCCGTCCAGGCGACCGTACTTCGCTCGAGCCAGCATGTTGACGTGCATGTTGGTCTTGAGCGCCACGAGAACCACCAGCTTGATCTTGGCCCAGCGGACGTATGGCGCTGCGAACGCCATGACGCTGCTGGTCCCGCGCCTCCTGAGAGGGGCGCGGTGCGCGCATGGACGCCGAGGTCTGTGCCGCCTTGTCCTTGGACTTGGCCGCACTGAGGGCTCCCTCGTCGACGCCCATTCTTCCGCCGGCGTCCACTCCACCACCCGTTTGCTCCGGAGGCGGTGAAAGCGACATAGATGGAACAGCTGCCTCCGAATCCTTCTTCTTCGGTGGCATGTCGATGAAGACGATGAAGATTTAGCTCGCGTGCACGCTGGATCGGGTTCGCACAATCTCGACGCCCCCTACCTGGCGCGCCAAAGATGTCGGGGAAACTGATCCACCAACACCTATGGGGACAGGGCCCCTTTCGGTTCGGAGGGGGGCGGAGGCCGCACAAAGAGCGGATCGAGGCAGTACACGCGAGCAGTTTTACCCAGCTTCGGGCCGCACGGATGCGTAAAACCCTACTGCTGCTTGTTTGTGTGTATTGAATTCTTGCTCAGGAGCGATGGACGCTGCCAGACCGAGCGTGAGAGTGTTCCTGATGTTTCAAATGAGCCGAACCTCCTCTACGTTGCGCTTGGGCCTCCTTTTATACTTTCAAGGGGTCACCGACAGGTGGCAACGTAGACTAGAAGGGTAAAAATGGAAAAGGATGCGGTAGGTGCAGCTACTGCTACTGTGGACACAGTGCACCCTACCTAACTCTGATGGCAGGGGACAAGGTCATTGAATGCCCGTCTGAGTTGCCTAAAAAGTGCAAAAAGTGACCGTTAGGAGCGCCACCGTTTGCCACGATGGCCTTCTCTTCATCTCCGCTTGCCACCGCGTACCCCTGGCTGCACAGGCTCCCGCCACGCGCCCCTGAGGAAGCCTCATGGCGACACGCGGGTGGGTGCGCTGGAGCGTGGGTACAGAGTGGCAGCGGGCCCCCGGCGAGTACCTTGTCGGGGTATCGTCTTGTCGAGTCCAGAAGCTTGTCGCTCACCGGACCTTGCCGGGACGTGCGGTGCATCGTGGCAAGTTTCTTGAAGTGCCGTGGTTGGCCTTCCCGGCAAGCTCCTCTTGCCGGGGCCTTATCCCTTCCCGGCAAGATCCTCTTGCCGGGGCCTTGTCTCTTCATCTTGAATGCTTTGTTCTTGGAGGGGCTCCAAGGGAACCCACGGAGGACCCTGGCGGTCGTCCGGCAAGCCTTGCCGCGGGGCGCTGCAACTGCCCGTGCACGAGTTCGGGATACTAGGGTACCCCTACTCTAGTACACCGACAAAGACCTAGGGCATTTTGAGTAAGCCCATCATTGGAATATACAAGCCAAGTTTTATAATGAAAAATTCCCACTAGTATATGAAAGTGACAAAATAGGAGACTCTCTATCATGAAGATCATGGTGCTACTTTGAAGCACAAGTGTGGAAACGGATAGTAGCATTGTCCCTTCTCTCATTTTTTTTGTTTTTTTTGTTTTTTGGGGCCCTCTCTTTTTTTTGCCTCCTTTTTTTATCTTTTTCGTCTGGAGTCTCATCCCGACTTGTGGGGGAAGCATAGTCTCCATCATCCTTTCCTCACCGGGACAATGCTCTAATAATGATGATCATCACACTTTTATTTACTTACAACTCAAGAATTACAACTTGATACTTAGAACAAAATATGACTCTATGTGGATGCCTCCGACGGTGTACTGGGATGTGCAAAGAATTAAGAGTAACATGTATGAAATAATTATGAATGGTGGCTTTGCCACAAATACGATGTCAACTACATGATCATGCAAGGCAATACGACAATGATGGAGCGTGTCATAATAAATGGAACGGTGGAAAGTTGCATGGCAATATATCTCGGAATGGCTATGGAAATGCCATAATAGGTAGGTATGGTGGTTGTTTTGAGGAACCTAAATGGTGGGTTTATGGTACCGGCGAAAGTTGCACGGTACTAGAGAGGCTAGCAATGGTGGAAGGGTGAGAGTGCGTATAATCCATGGACTCAACATTAGTCATAAAGAACTCACATACTTATTGCAAAAATCTATTAGTTATCGAAACAAAGTACTACATGCATGCTCCTAGGGGGATAGATTGGTAGGAAAAGACCATCGCTCGTCCCCGACCGCCACTCATAAGGAAGACAATCAATAAATAGATCATGCTCCAACTTCATCACATAACGGTTCACCATACGTGCATCCTATGGGATTCACAAACTTTAACACAAGTATCTCTCAAATTCACAACTACTCTACTAGCATGACTCTAATATCACCATCTTCATATCTCAAAACAATCATAAAGAATAAAACTTCTCATAGTATTCATCGCACTTTATATGAAAGTTTTTATTATACACATCTGGATGCCCATCATATTAGGACTAGTTTTATAGCCAAAGCAAATTACCATGCTGTTCTAAAAGACTCTCAAAATAATGTAAGTGAAGCATGAGAGATCAATAATTTCTATAAAATAAAACCACCACCGTGCTCTAAAAAGATATAAATGAAGCACTGGAGCAAAATTATCTAGCTCAAAAGATATAAGTGAAGCACATAGAGTATTATAATAAATTCCGATTCATGCGCGTCTCTCCCAAAAGGTGTGTACAGCAAGGATGTTTGTGGTAAACTAAAAAGCAAAGGCTCAAATCATACAAGACTCTCCAACCAAAACACATATCATGTGGTGAATAAAAATATAGCCTCTAGTAAAGTTACCGATAGACAAAGACGAAAGAGGGGATGCCTTCCGGGGCATCCCCAAGCTTAGGCTTTTGGTTGTCCTTGAATTTTACCTTGGGGGTGCCTTGGGCATCCCCAAGCTTAGGATCTTGCCACTCCTTATTCCAAAATCCATCAAATCTTTACCCAAAAACTTGAAAACTTCACAACACAAAACTTCAACAGAAAATCTCATGAGCTCCGTTAATATAAGAAAATAGACCACCAATTTAAGTTACTATAATGAACTCATTCTTCATATAAAAAGGTGTTAAACCTACTGTATTCCAACTTCTCTATTGTTCATACCCCCCGATACTACTCATAGATTCATGAAAATAAGAAAACAACACACGAAAAATAGAATCTGTCAAAAACAGAACAATCTATAGCAATCTGTAACTTTTGAATACTTCTGTAACTCCAAAAATTCTGAAAAATTAGGACGGCCTGAGAAATTTGTATATTGATCTACTGCAAGGGGAGTAGGTATTTTATCGTTCACTGGTAAAAAATGAAAATTAATGTTGTAAGCATAAAAGTTTATGCTTTTTACAGCAAGATCTAACAACAATCACCCAAGAAGATCCTAAAGGCTTTACTTGGCACAAACACTAATTAAAACACACACAAAATACATCTAACCAGAGGCTAGATGATTTATTCAATGCAAAACATGACCTAAAAAGCAAGAACAAAAATAAAATTGGGTTGCCTCCCAACAAGCGCTATTCTTTAAAGCCATTAAGATAGGCATCTATAATTTTAATGTTGCTCACATGAAAGATAGCAATTGAAACACAAAGGGAGCATCATGAAGCATATGAAAATCACATCTAAGTCTAACATACTTCCTATGCATAGGCATTATATAAGCAAACAAATTATCAAGACAAGCAAAGACTAGCATATGCAAGGAAGGAGAAAGAAACAATAGCAATCTCAACATAACGAGAGGTAATTTAGTGACACAAAAATTTCTACAACCATATTTTTCTCTCTCATAATAATTACATGTAGGATCATAAGCAAATTCAACAATATAGCTATCACAAAACATATTCTCAACACGATCCACATGTATGAAAAGTTGACACTCTTCCAAAATAGTAGGATTAACATTAACTAAAGTCATGACCTCTCCAAACCCACTTTTATCAAAAACTTCATAAGATTGAACATTCTCCAAATATGTGGGATCTAAAGTTGACACTCTTCCAAACCCACTTTCGGTATTATTCCAAACATTATTACCAATCTCATATTAATCATGGGGCTTAAATAAATTTTCAAGATCATAAGAAGAATCACCCCAATCATGATCATTGCAACAAATAGTAGTCATAGCAAAACTAGCATCCCCAAGCTTGAGGTTTTGCATATCATTAACACAATTGACATTAAGAGAATTTATAATAACATCATTGCAATCATGATTTTCATCAAAGGAACTATCAAGTATGGGTGCAATAGCAACGACCTCATGTTTAACATAAGGAATTATAGCAAATTCATCTTCATAAATATTGGCATCATGGCCACAAGAATAGCAAGCATCATGGTCATCAAGGGATATTTTAATCAAATCATCGGAATCATAATTATCTATAGATTCATGCATATCATTATTTTCTTCCAAAGTTGTGGTCATTCTTTCAATAAATTCTTTGACATAGACATTATGAGCATAGTTTTCATAGAAATATTTAAGTATGTCAAAAATTTCAGATTCGTAGAGAGTAATATCATACTTTTCAATCAAAGAAGCAACTTCATAAGCACCCTTAAAAGCAACAAATTCTTCAATTTGTTTGATATCGTAGTAACTATAAACACCCTTTGCATAAGAAGATAAGATTTCATTATCATTAAACACACATAGCTAGGGGGTGTTTGTCGGTGTCAAAACCGGCGGATCTCGGGTAGGGGGTCCCGAACTGTGCGTCTAAGGCGAATGGTAACAGGAGGCAGGGGACACGATGTTTACCCAGGTTCGGGCCCTCTTGATGGAGGTAATACCCTACGTCCTGCTTGATTGTTCTTGATGATATGAGTATTATAAGAGTTGATCTACCACGAGATCAAAGAGGCTAAACCCTAGAAGCTAGCCTATGGTATGATTGTATGTTGTCCTACGGACTAAACCCTCTGGTTTATATAGACACCGGAGGGGGCTAGGGTTACACAAGGTCGGTTACAAAGGAGGAGATATACATATCCGTATTGCCTAGCTTGCCTTCCATGCAAAGTAGAGTCCCATCCGGACACGGGACAAAGTCTTCAATCTCGTATCTTCATAGTCCAACAGTCCGGCTGTCCGGAGACCCCCTAATCCAGGACTCCCTCAGTAGCCCCTGAACCAGGCTTCAATGACGATGAGTTCGGTGCACAGTGTTGTCTTCAGCATTGCAAGGTGGGTTGTTCTCCAAATCTTGAATGTCTGTTAAGTAGTGTCTGACCCCATAAATGTTCGACTTCTTGGCTTCTGTGCTCAATAAGGGCTATCTTCCACGCGTCGAACGAACACGAGGAGCTAGGGAATTTTTACATTCGCCCCCTAGCCAGATAAATAAATTGTCTATTAAAGGGATGGGGATTCTTAGATCCAATCCATACCATCCTCCCACGGCGAGAATCCATCGGAGCGTGCTTCGGAAAAATCCACTCCAACATGGTCGACCACTGCAGCTCCTCCTCCCGCCCCCGTAGCCCTAAGCCCGGTGATTGGGAGAGGTGTTTAGTCCCACAAAGTCGATTAGTAGATCTGCAGACTCGTGGATTTCTCCCTCTAGCGTATATGGTCCCCGTCCGAGCCGGGCTCGCCACCTATAATGGTGGGGAGCAAGCGGAGAGCTTCCCCAGCCCCTCTAAGGGGGAGCGGGTGTGCCGTGCTCCTTACTTTCTAAGGGGACTCGGATTTCCAATTCATCCGTTCCTCTGTGGGCTCCTGGAGTTTTACGGTCTCCAACTGCATAATTTCACCCCTGCTTCCATATTACACATCATCGGCTACGTTGCCCTTTGCGAGCTATTTCTGGGCTACGAGGCTCATTTTGAGCTGTGGAAAAGGTTATTTTGCCTTGTGCCCCGCACACAGAAGGGGTCACTTTATCAAGTGGGCGGAGCCGAAATATGGTGCATCGCCGAAACCGGATACCTGTCCGGTACTCCGAAGAAGACGTCCGAAGACTGGCCTTCGGAGTGGTTTTATATGGATGACGTCCCCCTTCCAGACCCTGTTTGGTGGGGTATTCCTGAGTTCAACAATGCTCCTCTGAAGAAACACCGAAGCTGGCGCCCATGGAGCCCCTAGGAGGAAGACAACGGAGAAGTACTTTACCTGATGAACCGGATTAAAGCGCTGGCTCAATCAGGATTGACAATAATCGAGGTTATGTCAATATGCATAACACGGGGAGTGCAGCCACTTCAATATCGAGGGCACCCCCTGTGGTGTTTTAACGGGGAAGATGATGCCACCCATTGCGGGTGTAAGGGACCAGACTCTGCTGGTGCTTTAGCAAAAATTCTGTCCGAGTTGTTCAAGGGAGAGGAAGAGGAGTTCATCCGTATCAAGCCACGGGATGGATTCTCCATGTACAACCATCCAAGCTGGGTGAGTTATACCTCTTTACTCCCATTCTTCCCGCATTCTTCATCGTAGGTACTCACCTTGCCATTTTACGACAGGAACTGCGAAAAGCTGTAAGGGAGGTCAACAACCCATCTCCACAACCAGAGGACCCTGACCGGGCCCTCGGTCCCGGACTCGAAGAGGATCCGGACATATTCGTGGAGCTGATAGACAGACAATTCTATCAATTGAGCTGCGATGACGCCATGGTGGCCATAATGGACGACTATCCCGTACTACTCCCTGTGTCGCACGTAAGAAAAACCAAAATCCCAACTCCAAAAATAGGATCCCCTTTTAGACACTTCACCTACCGTACACATGGTGTTTTACAGGGAAGGCATTCGGGACGCCGTGCCAACCCGCAGCAACTCGCCAGCAAGAGGCACCAAAGCTGGGTAGGCCAAAAAGGAAGGCGGTCAAGACGGAGACGCCGGCGCAGAGGTATGACACAAAACCTTGCTCCGTGGTTGTCGTCTTTCTCAAAATGTAATGACGTCCATGCTTCTTTAATAGAAAAAACGCTCACCGGAGTATATCCGGAGAGGCTGCCGATCACGCCTCCACCAGTCGGGCTCCAGGGCCGGAGATACAGGCGGAAGCCAACATGGGGCGGACGCCGGATGCTCCTCCTACAGAGGATGCGGATAGACTATCCGCTACAAATTCAGAAGTGGAGAGCGCCATGAATCATAGGCGTCGTTGGGCCGTACTCCGTGACGCTTGCTTCTCACCAGAGGCATTTGATGCCTTCAATTCTGGAGACGCGTACCTCCGTGCTGCTCAAAATGGTCTAGCCAGAGACACGGATCAGTATGTAAGGGATGTACGGGTAAGCAAATCTGACGATTATATGTATCAGTAGCCCCTGAGAGTTGAGACAGTTTATGCAACTGATTTAAGGGTCATTATTAGTGCAGGTTCTTACGGAGAAGAATTCCCAATTGTCTCAAGAGCTGGACGAGTGCAAGGCCCAGCTGGAAGCCGCTGTTGCCACATTGAAGGAGTCCAAAAGGGTCCCCTTGGTAACTCTTTTGTCTATTGCAAAGAATATCGGTACCAGGTACTATGCGGCATGTATGCACACCTAACAATAGATGTTGCAGGTGGCCCCGGAGTGAATCCGGAGGCCGTGGAGGCGGATACGGTGCGTGATGATCGACAACGAAATGTTGGCGAGCGCGTGCTAACGCGAGTCAGGCAGGAGAAAAATGATCTCCAAGATGCCAATATCTGGCTGGGCGTGGAACTGAAGGATGTCCGAGCCCAGCTTGCGGACTCCATGAAGGAGAATAAACGGCTTCAGCGCAGCAGTTTTAGTAAGTGCTTGAACAAACTTTTTAAAGGAGTTCGGCGAAGAAGCCTGCTAACAGCGTTATGTCTACAGGTATGCTAACGGGTCATCCCGCGGAGGAGATGCCCGGGTCTTCGGGTGATTGATGTCTACTACACAACCTTCTTCTTGTAGACGTTGTTGGGCCTCCAAGTGCAGAGGTTTGTAGGACAGTAGCAAATTTCCCTCAAGTGGATGACCTAAGGTTTATCAATCCGTAGGAGGTGTAGGATGAAGATGGTCTCTCTCAAGCAACCCCACAACCAAATAACAAAGAGTCTCTTGTGTCCCCAACACACCCAATACAATGGTAAATTGTATAGGTGCACTAGTTCGGCGAAGAGATGGTGATACAAGTGGTATATGGATAGTAGATAATAGTTTTTTTAATCTGAAATAATAAAAACAGCAAGGTAACTAATGATAAAAGTGAGTGTAAACGGTATTGCAATGATAGGAAACAAGGCCTAGGGTTCATACTTTCGCTAGTGTAAGTTCCCTCAATAATACTAACATAATTGGATCATAAAACTATCCCTCAACATGCAACAAAGAGTCACTCCAAAGTCACTAATAGCAGAGAACAAACGAAGAGATTATGGTACGGTACGAAACCACCTTAAAGTTATTCTTTCCAATCAATCCGTTGGGCTATTCCTATAAGTGTCACAAACAGCCCTAGAGTTCGTACTAGAATAACACCTTAAGACACAAATCAATCAAAACCCTAATGTCACATAGATACTCCAATGTCACCTCAAGTATCCGTGGGTATGATTATACGATATGCGTCACACAATCTCAGATTCATCTATTCAACCAACACAAAGGACCTCAAAGAGTGCCCCAAAGTTCTACCGGAGAATCACGACGAAAACGTTTGCCAACCCCTATGCATAGGTTCATGGGCGGAACTCGCAAGTTGATCACCAAAACATACATAAAGTGAATCACATGATATCCCATTGTCACCATAGATATCCACGGCAAGACATACATCAAGTGTTCTCAAATCTATAAAGACTCAATCCGATAAGATAACTTCAAAGGGGAAACTCAATTCATTACAAGAGAGCAGAGGGGGAAAGAAACATCATAGGATCCAAATATAATAGCAAAGCTCACGATACATCAAGATCGTATCATCTCAAGAACACGAGAGAGAGAGATCAAACACATAGCTACTGGTACATACCCTCAGCCCCGATGGAGAACTACTCCCTCCTCGTCATGGAGAGCACCGGGATGATGAAGATGGCCACCGAAGAAGGATTTCCCCCTCCGGCAGGGTGCCGGAACGGGTCTAGATTGGTTTTTGGTGGCTATGGAGGCTTCTGGCGGCGGAACTCCCGATCTATTGTGCGTTTTGGATGTTTTACGATACGTAGGTATATATAGGTGCAGGGGGTACGTCGGAGGAGCTACGGGGGCCCCACGAGGTAGGGGGTGCGCCCTAGGGGGGCGCCCCCCACCCTCATGAGCACCTCCCGTATCTCCTGACGTGGAGTCCAAGTCTATCCGGTGGCTTTCGTTCCAAAAATAACTTCTCTAGTTGATTTCGTTCCGTTTTGACTCCGTTTGATATTCCTTTTCTTCGAAACACTGAAATAGGCATAAAACAACAAATCTGGGTTGGGCCTCCAGTTAATAGGTTAGTCACAAAAGTAATATAAAAGTGGATAATAAAGCCCAATATTGCCTAAACAGTAGATAGTATAGCATGGAGCAATCAAAAATTATAGATACGTTGGAGACGTATCAAGCATCCCGAAGCTTAATTCCTGCTCGTCCTCGAGTAGGTAAATGATAAAAAGATAATTTTTGATGTGGAATGCTAGTTGGCATAATTTCAATGTAATTCTTCTTAATTGTGGCATGAATATTCAGATCCATAAGATTCTAGACAAAAGTTCATATTGACATAAAAATAATAATACTTCAAGCATACTAACTAAGCAATTATGTCTTCTCAAAATAACATGGCCAAAGAAAGCTATCCCTACAAAATCATATAGTCTGGCTATGATCCATCTTCACCACACAACATATTTAAATCATGCACAACCCCGATGACAAGCCAAGCAATTGTTTCATACTTTTGATGTTCTCAAACTTTTTCAATCTTCACGCAATACATGAGCGTGAGCCATGGATATAGCACTATAGGTGGAATAGAATGGTGGTTGTGGAGAAGACAAAAAGGGAGAAGATAGTCTCACATCAACTAGGCGTATCAACGGGCTATGGAGATGCCCATCAATAGATATCAATGTGAGTGAGTAGGGATTTCCATGCAACGGATGCACTAGAGCTATAAATGTATGGAAGCTCAACAAAAGAAACTAGTGGGTGTGCATCCAACTCGCTTGCTCACGAAGACCTAGGGCATTTTGAGGAAGCCCATCATTGGAATATACAAGCCAAGTTCTATAATGAAAAATTCCCACTAGTATATGAAAGTGACAGAACAAGAGACTCTCTATCATAAAGATCATGGTGCTACTTTGAAGCACAAGTGTGGTAAAAGGATAGTAGCATTGTCCCCTTTGTTTATTTATTTGGCCTTTCTTTTTCTTTTTTTAATTTGGCCTTTCCTTTTTTTATTTGGCCTTTTTTTTGGGACAATACTCTATGAATGATGATCATCACACTTCTATTTATTTACAACTCAATGATTACAACTCGATACTAGAACAAAGTATGACTCTATATGAATGCCTCCGGCAGTGTACCAGGATTGCGATGAATCAAGAGCGACATGTATGAAGAAAATGGTGGCTTTGCCACAAATACAATGTCAACTACATGATCATGCAAAGCAATATGACAATGATGGAGCGTGTCATAATAAACGGAATGGTGGAGAGTTGCATGGCAATATATCTCGGAATGGCTATGGAAATGCCATAATATGTAGGTATGGTGGCTGTTTTGAGGAAGGTAAATGGTGGGTTTATGGTACCGGCGAAAGTTGCGCGGTACTAGAGAGGTTAGCAATGATGGAAGGGTGAGAGTGCGTATAATCCATGGACTCAACATTAGTCATAAAGAACTCACATACTTATTGCAAAAATCTATTAATTATCAAAACAAAGTACTACGCGCATGCTCCTAGGGGGATAGATTGGTAGGAAAAGACCATCGCTCGTCCCCGACCGCCACTCATAAGGAAGGCAATCAATAAATAAATAATGCTCCGACTTCATCGCACAACGGTTCACCATACGCACATGCTATGGGAATCACAAACTTCAACACAAGTATTTCTCAAATTCACAACTACTCAACTAGCATGACTCTAATATCACCATCTCCATATCTCAAAACAATCATCAAGCATCAAACTTCTCTTAGTATCCAATACTCTATATGAAAGTTTTTACTAATCTTGTATACCTAGCATATTAGGATTTTAAGAAAATTACCATGCTATTTAAGACTCCCAAAATAATCTAAGTGAAGCATGAGAGTTCATCTATTTCTTCAAAATAAAACTACCACCATGCTCTAAAAGATATAAGTGAAGCACTAGAGCAAATGACAAACTACTCTGAAAGATATAAGTAAAGATCAATGAGTAGTTGAATAATTATGCAACCATGTGAAGACTCTCTAACAATTAATAATTTCAGATCCTGATAATTTATTCAAACAGCAAGCAAAGCAAAATAAAATGACATCTAAGAACAGCAAACATCATGTGAAGAAGCAAAAACTTAGGATCAACCGATACTAACCGATAGTTGTTGAAGAAGAAAGGTGGGATGCCAACCAGGGCATCCCCAAGCTTAGACGCTTGAGACTTCTTGAAATATTATCTTGGGGTGCCTTGGGCATCCCCAAGCTTGAGCCTTTGTGTCTTCTTAATTCCTCTCATATCACGGTCCCCCTAAACCTCAAAAGCTTCATCCACACAAAACTCAACAAGGACTCGTGAGATAAGTTAGTATAAACCATTGACAAAACCTTATCATACTCCACTGTAGCAAATCCCTAAAATTATTATTAAACATTTAATACTAAATGCCTATGCATATTTAATAGTCCTATCCTCAAATAGAATCATTAAAGAAGCAAACATATGCAAACAATGCAAACATAACAGCAATCTGCCTAAACAGGACAGTCTGTAAAGAATGCAGCAACATCCATACTTCCCTAGCTCCAAAAATTATGAAACAAAATTCCCACTGTAGTAAATTTATCAGAGCTTAATATTAAAAAGGTTTCAACATTTTATCACATTCTGAATTTTCTAGGGAATTATTGCAACAGCGGTAAACTTTCTATTTTCAAACAGCAACATGTATACTTGTAACATAGGCATAGTAAAGGCTATCAATGCCACTTTTATTGAAATAAAAGATGCAAAACATTGTTCTAAATAATAGAAAGAAAATCCTAACAAAATAAATTGACACTCCAAGCAAAACACATATCATGTGGTAAATAAAAATATAGCTCCAAGTAAAGTTACCGATGAACAAAGACGAAAGAGGGGATGCCTTCCAGGGCATCCCCAAGCTTAGGCTCTTGGCTATCCATGAATATTACCTTGGGGTGCCTCGGGCATCCCCAAGATTAGGCTCTTGCCACTCCTTATTCCATAGCCCATCGAATCCTTACCCAAAACTTGAAAACTTCACAACACAAAACTTAACAGAAAACTCGTAAGCTCCGTTAGTATAAGAAAATAAATCGCCACTTCAAGGTACTGTAATGAACTCATTCTTTATTTATATTGGTGTTAAACCTACTGTATTCCAACTTCTCTATGGTTTATAAACTATTTTACTAGCCATAGATTCATCAAAATAAGCAAACAACACACGAAAACAGAATCTGTCAAAAACAGAACAGTCTGTAGTAGTCTGAATCAAACATATACTTCTGGAACTCATAAAATTCTCAAATAAATTTCTGGACCTGAGGAATTTATCTATTAATCATATGAAAAAATAATTAACTAAATAGCACTCTCAAAATAAAAATGGCAGCAATTCTTGTGAGCGCTAAAGTTTCTGTTTTTTACAGCATGATCAACAAGACTTTCCCCAAGTCTTCCCAAAGGTTCTACTTGGCCCAAACACTAATTAAAAGCATAAAATCACATCTAAACAGAGGATAGATTAATTATTTATTGCTACAAAAAGTAAGGAACAAAAATAAAATTGGGTTGCCTCCCAACAAGCGCTATCGTTTAACGCCCCTAGCTAGGCATGATGATTTCAATGATGCTCACATAAAGGATAAGAATTGAAACACAAAGAGAGCATCATGAACAATATGACTAGCACATTTAAGTCTAACATGATTCCTATGCATAGGGATTTTGTGATCAAACAACTTGTGGGAACAATAATCAACTGGCATAGGAGGGCAAAACAAGCATAACTTCAAAACTTTAAGCACATAGAGAGGAACCTTAATATTATTGCAATTCCTACAAGCATATGTTCCTCCCTCATAATAATTTTCAGTAGCATCATGAATGAATTCAACAATATAACCAGCACCTAAAGCATTATTTTCATGATCTACAAGCATATAATTTTTATTACTCTCCACATAAGCAAAATTCTTCTCTTGAATAGTAGTGGGAGCAAACTCAACAAAGTAACTATCATGGGATTGAAAATTGAAATCAAGATGACAAGTTTCATTGTTATCGTTATTATTTAAATCATACGTGTCATCACAATAATCATCATAGAAAGGAGGCATGCTTTCATCATAATAAATTTTCTCATCAAAACTTGGGGGACTAAAAATATCATCTTCATCAAACATAGCTTCCCCAAGCTTGTGGCTTTGCATATCATTAGCATCATAGATATTCAAGGAATTCATACTAAGAACATTGCAATCATGCTCATCATTCAAATATTTAGTGCCAAACATTTTAATGCATTCTTCTTCTAACATTTTGGCACAATTTTCCTTTCCATCATACTCACGAAAGATATTAAAAAGATGAAGCGTATGAGGCAAACTCAATTCCATTTTTTTATAGTTTTCTTTTATAAACTAAACTAGTGATAAAACAAGAAACTAAAAGACTCGATTGCAAGATCTAAAGATATACCTTCAAGCACTCACCTCCCCGGCAACGGCGCCAGAAAAGAGCTTGATGTCTACTACACAACTTTTTTCTTGTAGACGTTGTTGGGCCTCCAAGTGCAGAGGTTTGTAGGACAGTAGCAAATTTCCCTCAAGTGGATGACCTAAGGTTTATCAATCCATAGGAGGCGCAGGATGAAGATGGTCTCTCTCAAGCAACCCTGCAACCAAATAACAAAGAGTCTCTTGTGTCCCCAACACACCCAATACAATGGTAAATTGTATAGGTGCACTAGTTCGGCGAAGAGATGGTGATACAAGTGGTATATGGATAGTAGATAATAGTTTTTGTAATCTGAAATAATAAAAACAGCAAGGTAACTAATGATAAAAGTGAGCGTAAATGGTATTGCAATGATAGGAAACAAGGCCTAGGGTTCATACTTTCACTAGTGTAAGTTCCCGCAACAATACTAACATAATTGGATCATAAAACTATCCCTCAACATGCAACAAAGAGTCACTCCAAAGTCACTAATAGCGGAGAACAAACGAAGAGATTATGGTAGGGTACGAAACCACCTTAAAGTTATTCTTTCCAATCAATCCGTTGGGCTATTCCTATAAGTGTCACAAACAGCCATAGAGTTCGTACTAGAATAACACCGTAAGACACAAATCAATCAAAACCCTAATGTCACCTAGATACTCCAATGTCACCTCAAGTATCCGTGGGTATGATTATACGATATGCGTCACACAATCTCAGATTCATCTATTCAACCAACACAAAGGACCTCAAAGAGTGCCCCAAAGTTCTACCGGAGAATCATGACGAAAGCATGTGCCAACCCCTATGCATAGGTGATGACCCACAAGTATAGGGGATCTATTGTAGTCCTTTCGATAAGTAAGAGTGTCGAACCTAACGAGGAGTAGAAGGAAATGATAAGCGGTTTTCAGCAAGGTATTCTCTGCAAGTACTGAAATAAGTGGTAACAGATAGTTTTGTGATAAGATAGATTGTAACGAGCAACAAGTAACAAAAGTAAATAAAGTGCAGCAAGGTGGCCCAATCCTTTTGTAGCAAAGGACAAGCCGGAACAAACTCTTATAATAGGAAAAGCGCTCCCGAGGACACATGGGAATATCGTCAAGCTAGTTTTCATCACGTTCATATGATTCGCGTTCGATACTTTGATAATTTGATATGTGGGTGGACCGGTGCTTGGATGTTGTTCTTACTTGAACAAGCATCCCACTTATGATTAACCTCTATTGCAAGCATCCGCAACTACAACAAAAGTATTAAGGTAAACCTGACCATAGCATGAAACATATGGATCCAAATTAGCCCCTTACGAAGCAACGCATAAACTAGGGTTTAAGCTTCTGTCACTCTAGCAACCCATCATCTACTTATTACTTCCCAATGCCTTCCTCTAGGCCCAAATAATGGTGAAGTGTTATGTAGTCGACATTTACATAACACCACTAGAGGCTAGACAACATACATCTTATCAAAATATCAAACGAATACCAAATTCACATGACTACTCATAGCAGGACTTCTCCCTTGTCCTCAGGAACGAATGTAATTACTCACAAAGCATATTCATTTTCATAATCAGAGGGGTAATAATATGCATATAGGATCTGAACATATGATCTTCCACCAATTAAACCAACTAGCATCAACTACAAGGAGTAATCAACACTACTAGCAACCTACTAGCACCAATCCCGGACTTTGAGACAAGAATTGGAAGAGATGAACTAGGGTTTGGAGATGAGATGGTGCTGGTGAAGATGTTGATGGATATTGCCCTCTCCCGATGAGAGGAGCATTGGTGATGATTTCCCCCTCCCGGAGGGAAGTTTCCCCGGCAGAACAGCTCTGCCAGAGCTCTAGATTGGATCCGCCAAGGTTCCGCCTCATGGCGGCAGAGTCTCGTCCCAAAAAGTTCCTCCTTATTTTTTCTCATCGAAAGACCTTATATAGGAAAAGATGGGCATCGGAGAGCCACCAGGGGGCCCACGAGGTAGGGGGCGCGTCCCCCACCCTCGTGAGCAGGGTGTGGGCCCCCTGGCCTTCATCTTTGGCGTGGATTTTTCTTTATTTCTTTTAAGATGTCCCGTGAAGTTTCAGGACTTTTGGAGCTGCGCAGAATAGGTCTCTAATATTTGCTCCTTATCCAGACCAGAATTCCAGCTGTCGGCATTCTCCCTCTTTATGTAAACCTTGTAAAATAGAGAGAATAGCCATAAGTATTGTGACATAAAGTGAAATAACAGTCCATAATGCAATAAATGTCGATATAAAGCATGATGCAAAATGGACGTATCAACTCCCCCAAGCTTAGACCTCGCTTGTCCTCAAGCGAAAAGCCGATAACAATAAATATGTCCTCATGTTTAGAGGTAGAGGCGTTGATAAAAATAAAATACGGACATGAAGGCATCATGATTATTCTCATAACAGCAACATATATAGATGTTGTCATATGATTACTTATGTTCAAGTGATGATCTATTCACAATGCAAAAGTATAAATCATAAACCTTATTGGGCTCCAACAAACTATAATCTCAGTCATTGAAGCAATTGCAATTTATCATAACATCGGAAAGAGTCTATGTCAGAGCTAAAAAAGCAAGTCTACATACTCAACTATCATTTAGTCCTCCATAATTGCTAACACTCACGCAATACTTGTGGTTACAGAGTTTTAATCGGACACAGAAAAAGATAGGGGCTTATAGTTTTTGCCCCACAACCTTTTACCTCAAGGGTAATGTCAACAATAATGGTTCATGCTCCCCTACATCCAATTAG
>NC_041382.1:637337145-637380779 GCF_002162155.2 Triticum dicoccoides | reverse complement strand
TGTTCTTTCCAATGTGCTGAGCTTGCCAAAGGATAAAATGAAAAAGGAAAAGTGAAGATCACCGTGACTCTTGCATAAGGTAGAAGATAATAATAAAAGATAGGCCCTTCGCAGAGGGAAGCAGAGGTTGCCATGCGCTTTTATGGTTGGATGCATAAAATATCAATGCGAAAGAACGTCACTTTATATTGCCCCTTGTGATATGAACCTTTATTATGCAGTCCGTTGCTTTTATTACTTCCACATCACAAGATCGTATAAAGCTTATTTCTCCCACAGCAATCAATCATACATATTTAGAGAAATTTTTATTGCTTTGCACCGATGACAACTTACTTGAAGGATCTTACTCAATCCATAGGTAGATATGGTGGACTCTCATGGCAAAACTGCTCTAGGGATTTTGGAAGCACAAGTAGTATTTCTACTTGGTGCTGAGAATTTGGCTAGCAAGAGGGGGAAAGGCAAGCTCAACAAGTTAGAGGAACCATGACAACATACTTTATCTCAGATATAAGAAAGACATAACTCATTATGTTGTCTTCCTTGTCCAACACCAACTCTTTAGCATGTCATATTTTAATGAGCGCTCCCAATCATAAAATATGTCAATGATAATATATCTATATGTGAAAACCTCTCTTTCCTTATTACTTCCTATTAATTGCAACAATGACCAAAGCTATGTCTGCCAACTCCCAACAACTTTTAATCATCATACTCTTTCTATGTGAAGTCATTACTCTCAATAAGATCAATATGAACCTTTTGTTTCTTTTTATTCTTTTCTCTTTTCTTTTATTCACCCAAGATCATGGCAAAATAATCAAGCCCTTGACTCCACACTAATCTTTATTATATATAGCTCACAGACTCGATTACATAGAGAGATCATAAAGCAAAACTCAAAACTAGATCATGCCATAAACTTTATTCTACTGGATCAAGATATTATCAAAAGGATCAAACTAAAAAAACGGTAAAGATAGGAGTTGTGATTGTGATACGATACCGGGGCACCTCCCCCAAGCTTGGCAGTTGCCAAGGGGAGTGCCCATACCTAGATACTCAATTCTTCTTTGTTGGAGGAGACGGTGGTGGTGTTGTTGATGATGCAGGCTTGTCATCCATCTTCCAAGGCATAGGTTCACCATCATAGAAAGATGATCGAGTCTCCGGAATCCTCAAATCTGCAGCCAAACTCATTCTTTTGAATCTATATTCATACTCACAGTTTTGGTTTTGAAGGTCATAGACTTGGGCTTGGAGATGCTCGATCTTCTCATGTAGCTTGAAGATGGCCTCCTTGGTGTTCTTGGCATCCGGCTTGTAGTTGTTAGTGAACTCTGCGAGCATCATGTGGCTAGCGTTGATTCCACGCTCCACCATCCTTTGGCACTTGAAAACTTGTTGCTCCACTGCTTCGAGCCTCGCCTCCATGCTTCCGGTCCCCTTTGGTCCCTCTTCATCGCGGATGTGCAGCAACCCATCACGCATCTCAATGGTTTGAGGGTGTCGCAGCACCTCCGCGAGGTAAGGGTTGATGACCTTCTCGAAGAACTTGTCCTTGGAGGCGCTTGGGGCCGTCATGATAACCTAGATTTGTCAGAAAAACAGCTCGAAACAAAAACAGGAGATTTTTGCGTGATACGGGAGTCAAAACCTTCGGGAGGTTATATAATGAATTTTTACCGATCAAAATACATAACGTGCAAGAAAACGGAGTCCGGAGGGCACACGAGGCGCTCACGAGGTAGGGGGGCGCGCCCACCACCCTCGTGGGGCCCTCGTGTCCTTCCCGGACTGCTACTTATTTTTCTATTTTTCTAAATATTCCAAAACGGAGAAATATTGCCTTAAAAATTGTTTTGGAGTCGGTTTACTTACCGTACCACATACCTATTCCTTTTCGGAGTCTGAAACATTCTGGAAAGTGTCCCTTATGTATTCCTCCGGGGTTATGGTTTCGATAATATTGGTTTCAACATTTATGGGATTACCTGAGATATAATGTCTGATTCTTTGACCATTTACCACCTTCGGATTTGTGCCCTCGAAGTTGTTGATTTTTATGGCACCGGAACGGTAGACCTCCTCGATGACGTAGGGGCCTTCCCATTTAGAGAGAAGTTTTCCTGCAAAAAATCTTAAACGAGAGTTGTATAGAAATACATAATCACCTACATTAAACTCACGCTTTTGTATCCTTTTGTCATGCCATCTTTTAACTTTTTTCTTTAAACAACTTGGCATTTTCATAATCTTGGGTTCTCCATTCATCAAGTGAGCTAATATCAAATAACCTCTTCTCATCGGCAAGTTTAAAATCATAGTTGAGCTCTTTAATAGCCCAATATGCCTTGTGTTCTAGTTCGAGAGGTAAGTGACATGCTTTTCCATAAATGTCGGAGTAATGGGCCACGGGTAGGCCAACCCGAGTCCCATAACCCTTCAAGACATCGGGGCAGGCTGCGCCCCTCAAGACCCCAGGGCGAAGAGCCGTCTCCTGAGGAGTCGACGGCAGGGCGGCCGACTGCCCGCTCACGGCCGAGTTCCAGGGACGACTTCCAGAGAAGCCGGCTTTGGGGAGTCGGCCGGCAACTCCATCAAACCCATGACCTCATCAGAGGGGACAGGGCAGAGGCGTGGCTACAGTGAAGCCCACTCCCGCCCCTTACCAAGGGCAGGCATGGCCACAGCACACCGTACCCGGGAAGATCTCCGTGCGGCGTGGCACTGTTGCCCGGCCGGCCCTGACATCGGCACCATAGTACCAAGTCAAGCACCCACAACGGCTTGTCTGTACGGCCTGGAGGCAGCGGGGCCCACCAGTCAGCGAGACCTTGGGAGACGGCGGGAGAACCGCCAGTCGGACCCATCGGGAGTCGGCCGAGCCCTCCCTCGGGGCCCACGCGCCATTAATCAAGATGAGATGGGGAGTGGCCACAGTGATCGCCCGCCAGGCGGCGGGGCTATTGCCACGACCCCATGACCAAGCCTGCGTCATCAGAAGCACGGCTACAGCAATCAGCGGCCGGCAAGACCCGCCCGCGGCGGACGCGGCCTGTCGGCTCCATACCAGACCAGTCGGTGGGGCCCACCAGTCGGCGGGCCCCAGCAGTCGGCAGAGAAGTCGGAGGTCGGAGGCACTGACAGCTGGGCCCGCGCCCAGCCAAATTACCATTGTACCCCTGGGGGGTAGGCCTATATAAACCCCCCAAGGCACCCATGCAAGGGGTTGGATCCCAGTAGTTCTAGACCATACCAGATAGAAGGAGAGAGCTCGCCTTGCCCTCTTCTACCACCAGAAACAGCTCAAGGAGCCACCGTGTAAACACTTAGCCATAGTGATCATGCGGAGACCCCGCAGAGCAGCAGTAGGGGTATTATCTCCCCGGAGAGCCCGAAGCTGGGTAAGATTCGCCGGCATGCATGTCTTCGCCTCATCCCGTTTCCAGGCACCGACGACATTCTACTCGCCCCCACCATGATAAGCCATCCGTTGGCATATGTCGCACCAAACTCCCGACAATAAACCATTTTATACGGAGACATACCCATAGGATTTTTATATGCAGTTCTATAAGCCCATAATGCATCATCAAGTTTCTTAGACCAATTCTTTCTAGACCTATTAACAGTCTTTTGCAAAATTAATTTGAGCTCTCTATTGCTCAACTCTACTTGGCCACTAGACTGTGGGTGATAAGGAGATGCAATTCTATGATTAACATCATATTTAGCAAGCATTTTACAGAAGGCACCATGAATAAAGTGTGAACCACCATCAGTCATTAAATATCTAGGGACTCCAAACCTCGGAAAAATAACTTCCTTAAGCATTTTAATAGAAGTGTTATGATCAGCACTACTAGTTGGAATAGCTTCTACCCACTTAGTAACGTAATCAACAGCAACTAGAATATGTGTGTATCCATTAGAGGCAGGAAAAGGCCCCATATAATCAAAGCCCCAAACATCAAATGGTTCAATAACAAGTGAATAATTCATAGGCATTTCTTGACGTCTACTAATATTACCAATTCTTTGACATTCATCACAGGACAAGACAAACTTACGGGCATCCTTGAAGAGAGTAGGCCAATAAAAACCAGATTGCAATACCTTATGTGCAGTTCTATCTCCAGCGTGGTGTCCTCCATAAGATTCGGAATGACACTTGTGTAGGATCTGTTCCTGTTCATGCTCAGGTACACAACGCCTAATAACACCATCTACTCCTTCTTTATAAAGATGTGGATCATCCCAAAAGTAGTGTCTTAAATCATAGAAACACTTTTTCTTTTGCTGGTATGTGAAGCTAGGTGGTATAAACTTAGCAACAATATCATTAGCATAATCAGCATACCATGGAGTGCTACGAGAAGTACTTATAACATTTAATTGCTCATCGGGAAAGTCATCATTAATAGGTAGTGGGTCATCAAGAATATTTTCTAACCTAGATAAGTTGTCTGCAACGGGGTTCTCAGCTCCCTTTCTATCAACAATATTCAAATCAAATTCTTGTAGCAAGAGAACCCATCTAATAAGTCTAGGTTTAGCATCTTTCTTTTCCATAAGATATTTAATAGCAACATGATCAGTGTGAATAGTTACTTTAGAATCAACAATATAAGATCTGAACTTATCACAAGCAAATACAACTGCTAAAAGCTCTTTTTCAGTAGTAGCATAATTTCTTTGAGCATTGTCTAGAGTCTTACTAGCATAATGAATAACATTTAATTTCTTATCAACTCTTTGCCCTAGAACAGCACCTACAGCATAATCACTAGCATCACACATAATTTCAAAGGGTAAATTCCAATCAGGTGGCTGAACAACAGGTGCAGAGACTAATGCTTTCTTAAGTATTTCAAATGCTTCTACACAATCATCATCAAAGACAAATGGTATATCTTTTTTGCAATAAATTAGTCAGAGGCCGAGAAATTTTTGAGAAGTCCTTAATGAACCTCCTGTAAAATCCGGCGTGACCAAGGAAACTTCTTATACCTTTGATGTCCTTGGGACATGACATCTTTTCAATAGCATCAACCTTGGCTTTATCAACTTCAATACCTCTTTCAGAAACTTTGTGCCCCAAGACAATACCTTCATTAACCATAAAGTGGCACTTTTCCCAATTCAAGACAAGATTAGTTTCTTCAGATCTCTGCAAAACTCGATCAAGATTGCTCAAGCAATCGTCAAAAGAGGAACCATAGACGGAAAAGTCGTCCATGAAAACCTCACAAATCTTTTCACAAAAGTCAGAGAATATAGCCATCATGCATCTTTGAAAGGTAGCAGGTGCATTACATAAATCAAAAGGCATACGTCTATAAGCAAAAGTACCAAAAGGGCAAGTAAAAGTAGTCTTTGATTGATCTTTAGCCGACACAGGTATTTGGGAGAAACCAGAATAACCATCTAGAAAGCAATAGTGTGTGTGTTTGCATAATATTTCTAGCATTTTATCAATAAAAGGTAAGGGGTAATGATCTTTCTTAGTAGCTTTATTTAATTTGCGGATATCAATTACCATCCTATAACCTGTGATGATTCTTTGTGGAATCAATTCATCTTTATCATTAGGAACAATAGTAATACCTCCCTTCTTAGGGACACAATGGACAGGACTTACCCACTCACTATCAGCAACGGGATAAATTATACCTGCCTCCAGAAGCTTGAGTATTTCTTTTCTCACCACTTCTTTCATTTTAGGATTCAGACGTCGTTGAGGATCACGAACTGGTTTGGCATCTGCTTCCAAATTTATTTTATGTTGACATAAAGTGGGACTAATGCCCTTAAGATCATCAAGAGTATATCCAATAGCAGCACAATGCTTCTTCAGAGTTTTCAATAATCTTTCTTCTTCATGCTCTGAAAGGTTAGCGCTAATAATAACAGGATATATCTTCTTCTCATCAAGATAAGCATATTTAAGATTATCAGGCAAAGGTTTAAGCTCAAACACGGGATCACCCTTGGGTGGAGGAGGATCCCCTAGGATTTCAATAGGCAAATTGTGTTTCAGAATAGGTTCCTGTTTAAAGAATACTTCATCTATTTCCCTTCTTTCATTCATGAACATATCATTTTCATGGTCTAGCAAATAGTGTTCTAAAGGATCACTAGGAGGTATGGCAATAGAAGCAAGACCAATAATTTCATCCTTACTAGGTAATTCTTCCTCACGATGTTGTTTACTAAATTTAGAGAAATTAAACTCATGAACCATATCATCCAAGACAACAGTAACAATATTCTTTGTGCAATCTATGGTAGCATTGGCAGTATTTAAGAAGGGTCTACCAAATATAATGGGACAAAAGCTATCTTGTGGGGAACCAAGAACAAGAAAATCAGCAGGATATTTAGTTTTCCCACACAAGACTTCAACATCTCTAACAATTCCCATTGCTGAAATAGTATCTCTATTAGCAAGTTTAATAGTAACATCAATATCTTCTAACTCAACAGGTGCAATTTCATTCTTAATTTCTTCGTATAAAGTATGCGGTATAACACTAGCACTAGCACCCATATCACATAAGCCATGATAACAATGATCTCCTATTTTAACAGAAATAACAGGCACGCCTACCACAGGTCTATGTTTATCTTTAGCACAAGGTTTAGCAATTCTAGCAGTTTCACCTTCGAACTGAATAACATGCCCATCAATATTATCAGACAAGAGATCTTTAACAATAGCAATATTAGGTTCTACTTTAACTTGCTCAGGAGGTGTATAAGTTCTAATATTGCTTTTACGAACAACAGTTGAAGCTTTAGCATGATCCTTTATTCTAAGAGGGAAAGGTGGTTTCTCAATATAAGAAGTAGGAACAATAGGATCATTATAAGTGACAGTCTTTTCTTCAACTTTAATAGGTGCAGCTACTTTTACTTCTATGGGAGGATGATATTTAAACCACTTATCCTTAGGGAGATCAACATAAGTAGCAAAAGATTCACAGAAAGAAGCTACTATCTCAGAGTCAAGTCCATATTTAGTGCTAAACTTACGAAAAATATCGATATCCATAAAAGATTTAACACAATCAAACTTAGGTGTCATACCTGACTCCTTACCTTCGTCGAGGTCCCAATCTTCAGAGTTGCATTTAATTCTATCCAATAAATTCCATCTGAATTCAATAGTCTTCATCATAAAAGAGCCAGCACAAGAAGTATCGAGCATGTTGCGATTGTTTTCAGAAATCCGAGCATAAAAACTTTGCATAATTATTTCTCTCGGGAGCTCATGATTGGGGCATGAATATAACATTGATTTAAGCCTCCCCCAAGATTGAGCGATGCTTTCTCCTTCGCGAGGCCAGAAATTATATATATAATTGCAATCACGATGAACAAGATGCATAGGGTAATACTTTTGATGAAATTCTAGCTTCAATCTTTTATAGTCCCATGACCTCATATCATCACATTGCCTATACCATACCAATGCGTATCCTTCAAAGATAAAGGGAAGACCTTCTTCTTAGCAACATCATCGGATATACCTGCAAGCTTAAATAATCCACAAACTTCATCCACATATATTAAGTGCTCATCAGGATGCTTTGTTCCATCTCCTGTAAAAGGATTAGCTAGCAGGTTTTCCATCACAGCCGCAGGAAATTCAAAAGGAGTTTCATTTTCAATAGGTTCAGTAGGTTGAGGAGCAACTCTTTGCTCTACTGGATAGGGTGAAGATACCTCGAACAAGCCCCTCAGAGTATTACTTTCCATAGTAACAAGTGACAGTAAATTTCAGCACACTATATAAATTTTTCCTTACCAAATTCCACCTACCAAAGGCGCTACACTCCCCGACAACGGCGCTAGAAAAGAGTCTTGATGACCCACAAGTATAGGGGATCTATCGTAGTCCTTTCGATAAGTAAGAGTGTCGAACCCAACAAGGAGTAGAAGGAAATGATAAGCAGTTTTTAGCAAGGTATTCTCTATAAGTACTGAAATAAGTGGTAACAGATAGTTTTGTGATAAGATAGATTGTAACGAGCAACAAGTAACAAAATTAAATAAAGTGCAGCAAGGTGGCCCAATCCTTTTGTAGCAAAGGACAAGCCGGAACAAACTCTTATAATAGGAAAAGCGCTCCCGAGGACACATGGGAATATCGTCAAGCTAGTTTTCATCACGTTCATATGATTCGCGTTCGATACTTTGATAATTTGATATGTGGGTGGACCGGTGCTTGGGTGTTGTTCTTACTTGAACAAGAATCCCACTTATGATTAACCTCTATTGCAAGCATCCGCAACTACAACAAAAGTATTAAGGTAAACCTAACCATAGCATGAAACATATGGATCCAAATCAGCCCCTTACGAAGCAACGCATACACTAGGGTTTAAGCTTCTGTCACTCTAGCAACCCATCATCTACTTATTACTTCCCAATGCCTTCCTCTAGGCCCAAATAATGGTGAAGTGTTATGTAGTGGACGTTCACATAACACCACTAGAGGCTAGACAACATACATCTTATCAAAATATCAAACAAATACCAAATTCACATGACTACTCATAGCAAGACTTCTCCATTGTCCTCACGAACGAACGTAATTACTCAAAAAACATATTCATGTTCATAATCAGAGGGGTAATAATATGCATATATGATCTGAACATATGATCTTCCACCAATTAAACCAACTAGCATCAACTACAAGGAGTAATCAACACTACTAGCAACCTACTAGCACCAATCCCGGACTTTGAGACAAGAATTGGATACAAGAGATGAACTAGGGTTTGGAGATGAGATGGTGCTGGTGAAGATGTTGATGGATATTGCCCTCTCCCGATGAGAGGAGCGTTGGTGATGACGATGGTGATGATTTCCCCCTCCCGGAGGGAAGTTTCCCCGGCAGAACAGCTCTGCCGGAGCTCTAGATTGGATCCGCCAAGGTTCCGCCTCGTGGCGGCGGAGTCTCGTCCTGAAAAGTTCCTCCTTATTTTTTTCTCATCGAAAGACCTCATATAGGAGAAGATGGGCATCGGAGAGCCACTAGGGGGCCCACGAGGTAGGGGGCGCGCCCTAGGGGGGGCGCCCCCACCCTCGTGAGCAGGGTGTGGGCCCCGTGGCCTTCATCTTTGGCGTGGATTTTTCTTTATTTCTTTTAAGATGTCCCGTGAAGTTTCAGGACTTTTGGAGTTGCGCAAAATAGGTCTCTAATATTTGCTCCTTATCCAGACCACAATTCCAGCTGCCGGCATTCTCCCTCTTTATGTAAACCTTGTAAAATAGAGAGAATAGCCATAAGTATTGTGACATAAAGTGAAATAACAGTCCATAATGCAATAAATATCGATATAAAAGCATGATGCAAAATGGACGTATCAATAGGTTCATGGGCGGAACCCGCAAGTTGATCACCAAAACATACATCAAGTGAATCACGTGATATCCCATTGTCACCACAGATATCCACGGCAAGACATACATCAAGTGTTCTCAAATCTATAAAGACTCAATCCGATAAGATAACTTCAAAGGGGAAACTCAGTTCATTACAAGAGACCAGAGGGGGAAAGAAACATCATAGGATCCAAATATAATAGCAAAGCTCGTGATACATCAAGATCGTATCATCTCAAGAACACGAGAGAGAGAGAGAGAGAGAGAGAGAGATCAAACACATAGCTACCGGTACATACCCTCAGCCCCGATGGAGAACTACTCCCTCCTCGTCATGGAGAGCACCGGGATGATGAATATGGCCACCGGAGAAGGATTGCCCCCTCCGGCAGGGTGTCGGAACGGGTCTAGATTGGTTTTTGGTGGCTACAGAGGCTTCTGGCGGCGGAACTCCCGATCTATTGTGTTTTCTGGACGTTTTACGATACGTAGGTATATATAGGTGCAGGGGGTACGTCGGAGGAGCTACGGGAGGCCCACGAGGCAGGGGGCGCGCCCTAGGGGGGGCGCCCCCCACCCTTGTGAGCACCTCCCGTATCTCCTGACGTGGAGTCCAAGTCTATCCGGTGGCTTTCGTTCCAAAAATAACTTCTCCAGTTGATTTCATTCCGTTTCGACTCCATTTGATATTCCTTTTCTTCGAAACACTGAAATAGGCATAAAACAACAAATCTGGGCTGGGCCTCCGGTTAATAGGTTAGTCCCAAAAGTAATATAAAAGTGGATAAGAAAGCCCAATATTGCCTAAAACAGTAGATAATATAGCATGGAGCAATCAAAAATTATAGATACATTGGAGACGTATCAGTGATCTTCTACCAGAGCTCTCACAACTGCACGAACAAGTTCGGCAGGTGATGCAGAGTATTGCCCAAGCCTTGTGGCCCTCCGTGTCCCCGCCAGGAGGCATGGGGGAGCTTATAGAGAAGCTTAAGGGAGCGCGGCGACGCTTTCAATTATGGAAGATATCAGCCTACCGACAAGGTGCAAGGGAAGCCTGGGCTATGGTGAAGACACGATATACCAAGGCTGACCCAAACCACATGGCCGAGGTCGGACCTATGGGGCCCGATGGGAAAGAGATCCCCGTCAGTTTAGTGTATCATCAAGTAGAATTAGCCGCAAAGTATTCCCAACAGGATTGTAGGCTAGACAGCCTGTTGGATGGTATAGAAGACGAATTTAATCAGTCTTAGTGACTGTGCACTTCAAGTGACATATGTAATGTCCCTAGCTGGATTGTAAATCATTTGTCATGGCGGACCTTTTCGCTTCAACCTCTGGACCTGATAGTCCGGAGTGTATCTGAATACCCACTCGGTTATATAAAAACCGGGGTATGCATGGAAACCAGGCGTAGGGGTCATAAGTGCTTGAACAGACAAGTACCCAACTAGCTATGTTATATTACATGGATAGTAAGAAACATCTTCCAGGGAGAATAGTTCCGTTAAGGGTTCCTTTCCCTGGGTACGCATGCCCTAATGTGCATGTCCGAACTGAGAGACGCAGGTTAAAAACATTTGGGGGTGTGTAGTAATTTAAATGAAAGTCATCTTTTATTCTCGACCGAATATTCCCTTAAGAGCGCTAGATTTCGGCTTCACCCAGTCCGAGGTACACATCCGGCTGACCCCGCAGTAACAATCGCATAAGTGCTCCCCTTATGCCCTAGCCGAATTAACGGGAATGTAGGGCATAAATACAAGAGCCAGGGAACCCAACTTGGCCAAAACTTAAGTCATATCGATGCATAAAATGGCGAAAAAGGTACATGCAGAAGAATAACACATGTGCGGGGCATAAAGCCCGGAAAGGTAATTAGATTAAGCTTCTGTATAGGAAGCCCCCAGGTATATTGAGCGCGGTTAGCGCGTCAAGATTGTGTAACCAAGACACAAATGTAGCCCCTTAGGGCCTTGAAGAGAAAAGAGAGAAAGAAACAGATGCGCAAAAAATTCATGGAGGTAAGGAGATGAACATAGAGTCCAGCGCTAGGCGTAGAATCTTTGGAGTCTGGCTGCGTTCCATGGGTTTGGCTCGAGTCGATTATTCGATGCATCCCGCAGACGGTACGCTCCACTGGTCAGAACCTGGTCGATAATGAAGGGACCTTTCCATTTGGGCTTGAGCTTGTTCTTTTTCTTCTCCGACAGGCATAGAACTAGTTCACCAACGTTATAGGTTTTGGCCCGCACTTCTCTGCTTTGATACCTTCGAGCATGTTGCTGATAGAATGCGGAACGGGCTTTTGCCACGTCGCGCTCCTCCTCCAGGGCATCCAAACTGTCCTGCCGATCGATCTCGGCCTCTCTTTCTTCGTACATGCGCACTTGAGGTGAGTCATGAATTATGTCGCAAGGCAGCACCGCCTCAGCGCCGTACACCATAAAAACAGTGTGTATCCAATAGTGTGATTCAGCGTGGTCCGCAGCCCCCATAGTACAGAGTCGAGCTCCTCTACCCAATGAGTGTCTGATTCCTTTAATGCCGCTCATGATAAGACCATTCGCTCTTTCGACTTACCGTTAATTTGCGGATGATAGACATAAGCATAATCGAGGTTGATGCCCATGTTGCTGCACCAAAGTTTCACCTCGTCGACTGTAAAGTTCGTGCCGTTGTCAGTGATGATGCTGTGGGGGACACCATAACGGTGTACAACCCCGGATATGAAGTCTATCACCGGTCCGGATTCAGCCATTTTGACAGGTTTGGCTTCTATCCATTTGGTGAATTTATCCACCATGACCAGTAAGTATTTTCTCTTATGGGTTCCCCCTTTGAGGGGTCCGACCATATCGAGCCCCCAGACCGCAAAGGGCCAAGTAATGGGGATTGTTTGGAGGGCGGTAGGTGGCATGTGGCTTTGGTTTGCAAAAAGCTGGCAACCGACACAATGTTGTACCAGATGCTGTGCATCTGCCTGGACCGTCGGCCAATAAAAACATGTACAGAAGGCCTTGCTTACAAGGGCCCAGGCTGCGGCGTGGTGGCCGCCGAGTCCGGCATGGATTTCTGCCAAAAGCTTCCGCCCTTCCTCTTCGGAGATGCACCTTTGAAGGACTCCGGTTGTGCTTTTCTTATAAAGCTCTCCCTCATGGACCTTGTAGGCTTTAGATCGCCGCACTGTGCAGCGGGCCTCGTTTTGGTCCTCGGGTAATTCCTGTCTGGTTAGGTAGGCCAGGAATGGTTCTGTCCACGGGGCGATGACGGCCATTATCAAGTGGGCTGAAGGTGTTATTTCGGTGGCAGAGCCTCTGATTGTGTCAGAGTGTTTGGCATCTAGGGTTGTGGCCGACTCCGGACTATTTTTGCCGGTGTCCCCTTCCCATACCACGTATGGTTTAAACAGTCTTTCCAGGAAGATGTTCGGTGGGACAGGGTCGCGTTTAGCGCCGATACGGGCTAGGATGTCCGTCGCCTGGTTGTTTTCTCGAGCCACATGGTGGAATTCAAGCCCCTCGAACCGGGCTGACATTTTGAGGATGGCGTTGTGATATACCTCCATTTACGGATCCTTGGCATCAAAGTCTCCATTTATTTGGGATATTGCGAGGTTCGAGTCCCCACACACCTCTAGGCATTGGATGCCCATGGAGACTGCCATCCGGAGGCCGTGTAATAGGGCCTCGTATTCGGCTGTGTTATTGGAGTCTGTATATAGTATTTGGAGCACGTATTGCACCGTGTCTCTGGTGGGGGACGTCAAGATGACGCCGGCCCCCAGACCAGCCAGCATTTTAGAGCCATCAAAGTGCATGATCCATTTGGAGTATGCGTCGTACTCTTTAGGGAGTTCGGCTTCTGTCCATTCGGCTACGAAATCGGCCAGCACTTGCGACTTAATGGCTCGTCGTGGCTTATATGTTATGTTGAACGGGAGGAGCTCGATGGCCCATTTGGCAATCGGGCCCGTGGAATCGCAGTTGTTTATTATGTCATTGAGTGGTACTTCGGAGGCCACCATAATCGAACACTCTTGAAAGTAGTGTCATAATTTCCGGGATGCCATAAATACCGCGTATGCTATCTTTTGGTAATGTGGGTACCGTGATTTGCATGGAGTGAGGACGGTGGATACATAACATACCGGCTTTTGAAGTGGGAATTTATGTCCGTCTATCTCTCTTTCGACGACGAGCACTACGCTTACAACTTGGTGAGTTGCCGCTATATATAATAGCATTGGTTTGCCAACAGTTGGCGCGGCCAGGATTGGGTTGGTGGCTAGGATGACTTTTATTTCTTCCAGTCCTGTCGTGGCTGTGTCCGTCCACTCGAAGTGTTCAGTGCGCCAAAGGAGGCGATAAAGGGGAAGTGCCTTTTCTCCTAATCAGGAGATAAAGTGGCTTAAAGCCGCCACGCATCCACTCAATTTCTAGATTTGCTTGAGGTCAGTTGGGATAGCCAACTGTGATAGAGCTCGGATTTTAGCCGAATTTGCTTCAATTCCTCTACTGGAGACGATGAAGCCCAGGAGCTTTCCGGCGGGAACGCTGAAAATGCATTTTTCCGGATTGAGCTTAATGTCGTATGTTCGAAGATTGGTGAACGTGAGCCTCAAGTCGTCTATTAAAGAGTCGACGTGTCTGGTTTTAATGACCACATCGTCTACATATGCCTCCACAGTCTTACCGATCTGCTTTTCCAAACATGTCTGGATCATGCGCTGATATGTTGCGCCAGCGTTTTTGAGCCTGAAGGGCATTGTGTTAAAGCAGAAGGGGCCGTATGGCGTTATAAATGCCGTTGCGGCTTGATCAGACTCCGCCATCTTAATCTGGTGGTAACTGGAGTATGCATCGAGGAAGCACAATGATTCATGTCCTGCGGTAGCGTCGATGATTTGATCGATGCGAGGGAGTGGGAAGGGATCCTTTGGGCAAGCCTTATTAAGGTCTTTGAAGTCGACACATAGGCGCCAGGATTTGTCCTTCTTTGGTACCATCACTAGGTTTGCTAGCCAATCCGAATGTTTTATTTCTATAATGAATCTGGCTTCCAGTAGGTTGGCCAGCTCCTCTCCCATGGCTTGTCGCTTAGGTTCAGAGAAACGCCAAAGAGCCTGCTTGACCGGCTTGAATCCTTTTAGAATATTAATGCTATGCTCGGCCAATTTGCGTGGGATTCCTGGCATGTCCGAAGGATGCCAGGCGAATATATCCCAATTCTCGCGCAGAAACTCCCATAGTGCGGCGTCTACAGCGGGGTCTAACTGTGCCCCAATGGAGGCTGTTTTTGTAGGGTCTATTGGATGGACTAGGAATTTAACTATTTCATCCGCTGGTTTAAAGGAGGTGGACTTGGATCTTTTGTCTAGTATCACGTCGTCCCTGTCCACCGTGGAGCGCAGCGCGGTTAACTCCTCCGCCACAAGGGCTTCAGATAATGCCTCGAGGGCTAGTGCGACTGTTTTGTTCTTGACGCGGAGTGCTATGTCCGGATCACTAGCTAGAGTGATAATTCCCTTGGGTCTGGGCATTTTGAGCTTCATGTACCCGTAATGGGGTATGGCTTGAAAAATCGTGAATGCCTCCCGCCCTAGAAGGGCGTGGTATCCGCTACTGAACGGGGCCACTTGGAATGTAATTTCTTTGGACCTGTAATTCTCCGGAGTGCCGAATACCACATCAAGTGTGATTTTCCCAGCGCAACATACCTCCCGACTAGGGATGATTCCTCGGAAGGTCGTACTGCTTTGCTCAATACGGTTGCTGTCTATTTCCATTTTTTTGGAGAGTTTCCTCATAAATGAGGTTTAATCCGCTGCCGCCATCCATGAGCACCTTAGTGAGACAAAAGCCGTCCACAATTGGACTGAGGACCAAAGCGGCTGGTGCTCAGGCTGTTCGGGATTTAGGTTCGTCACTGGCATTGAAGGTGATAGTCGTGTCGCTCCATGGATTTATTGCTGCCATGTGGCAGACTTCGGCAAGGCTGCGGAGTGCTCGCTTACGCCTATTATTTGAGGCGAAGGTCTCGAAGACCGTTAATACTGTGTTGTTATCCGTGGGAAGGTGCTCTGAGGTATTTTGGGTGAGAAGATCCTCACCGCTTTTGGGCACCTGCCGGAGTACCCAACATGCTCTAAGGCTGTGTGTTGATATGGTATCAGCTGTACTATGGATTTTGCAGGGCCGACTCAACGCCCTGTAGTGGGCTTTTGCTTCTTTGTAATTGAGTCGGGCGACTTATGAGAGTGCACCCTTTTAGTTCAGAATGGGGGTTTTGTCAGAGGCGGATTATCCCAAAATTGCGTTTGGGTTTTCCAGGCACTTTCCATCGCACAGTATTTCCGTACTATGGCCGCCAAGTCAGCGAAGTGTGCTACGTCACGGCGACTTATGGTGTTGAGGACTCCCTTGTCCGTGCAATTGTTGCAAAAGAACGAAATTGCATCTTCCTCGCGACATTCCTTGACCTTGTTCATTACAAGGAGGAATCTAGCCCAATAGTGATGTACTGTCTCTTGGGGCGCTTTCCTAATGTGGGAAAGATTGTTTGTATCTGGGTGGGTGGGTGGATTTAAGTCCAGACCTTGACCCAATCTGTGATCCCGGGGCAGGGGAGTTTATGATCTTGGATGTTCGGGCTCTGGGATGTTGCCCTGTGGGTTCGGTATGCGGCCTGATTCTGGATTCAGGGTTAAGGCGGTGTCCTCCCGTGAGCGAGTATCCTGTTCGGAGAGCTCGGGAATCCGGACATAGTTCGTCCTTGGGATAGAGGGAGAATCGCCGCATTGCTCCTCCACCACCGCTATCTGATGGGTGACCGGCAAAGAGTTAATCTCCCTTTGGTCGGGTTTAAGCCTGATCCGATCATAGTCCATAGTGACTCCTAGAGCGGCAATGCGATCCAAGAGCTCGTTCAAAGAGGGGAGCTCCATTGGATCCATCTGCTCGGCAAATTTTCAGCCGATGTGGAGGATATTTTCGATGACCCGAGAGGTCATCATTGGCGCAGTGGCCGAGCGGGCGGTCATGACGAAGCCGCCTAGTCGGAGAGTTTGGCCTACAGCCAGGGCTCCCCTAGAGGTGATGTTGTCCTTGACAACGAGGCGAGCCATCTTCCTTATGATGACGACACAGTGGAACTCTCAATGAAAGCACCAATGTCGGTGTCAAAACTAGTGGATCTCGGGTAGGGGGTCCCGAACTGTGCGTCTAAGGCGGATGGTAACAGGAGGCAGGGGACACGATGTTTACCCAGGTTCGGGCCCTCTTGATGGAGGTAATACCCTACGTCCTTCTTGATTGTTCTTGATGATTTGAGTATTACAAGAGTTGATCTACGACGAGATCAAAGAGGCTAAACCCTAGAAGCTAGCCTATGGTATGATTGTATGTTGTCCTACGGACTAAACCCTCCGGTTTATATAGACACCGGAGGGGGCTAGGGTTACACAAGGTCGGTTATAAAGGAGGAGATATACATATCCATATTGCCTAGCTTGCCTTCCACGCCAAGTAGAGTCCCATCCGAATACGGGACGAAATCTTCAATCTTGTATCTTCATAGTCCAACAGTCCGGCCAAAGGATATAGTCCGGCTGTCCGGAGACCCCCTAATCCAGGACTCCCTCAGTGTTTATTAGGGTTCTTAGAGCAACAAGTAAAATCATAAATTTCACAAAGATTCCAAGCATAACACAACAATCTGTTTATTTGATCCCATAAGAGTCTCCCTTTTTCAGACAAACGGTGATGCACAAAATGAGCATGCTCATCTAAAGATTTCCAATCAACTAGGCTAGTTGGGGTTTCAGCACGAGCGCATAAGGATCAAAGATGATCCAAGTAGAACACTTTAAGTGGATCCATATCAATTGATTCTTAGCAAGAAAAGATGCAAGAAAACGGAAGGCACATGGAAACACAAACAAAGATACATACTGGAAGAAGGCGAAGAAAAGGCAAAGGTTTTCGAAAATCGTTTTAGAAGTGGGGGAGAGGAAAATGTGAGGCGAATGGCAAATAATATAATGTGAGGGAGAAGAGTTTATGGTGGGTACTTGGTATGTCTTGACTTGGCATAGATCTCCCCGGCAACGGCGCCAGAAATCCTTCTTGCTACCTCTTGAGCATGCGTTGGTTTTCCCTTGAATAGGAACGGGTGATGCAGCAAAGTAGCGTAAGTATTTCCCTCAGTTTTGAGAACCAAGGTATCAATCCAGTAGGAGACAACGCACAAGTCACCTAGTACCTACACAAACAATCAAGAACCTTGTAACCAACGCCATAAAGGGGTTGTCAATCCCTTCACGGTCACTCGCAAAAGTGAGATCTAATAGAGATCGTAAATTAAATATTTTTGGTATTTTTGTTGTATAGATTGGAAAGTAAAGATTGCAAAATAGTAAATGAGATGCGATGTAAATAAAAGAGATGTAATATAATAGGAAAGAGACCCAAGGGCCATAGGTTTCACTAGTGGCTTCTCTCAAGATAGCATGTATTACGGTGGGTGAAGAAATTACTTCCGAGCAATTGATAGAAAAGCGCATAGTTATGAAGATATCTAAGGTAATGATCATGAATATAGGCATCACATCCGTGTCAAGTAGATCGAAACAATTCTGCATCTACTACTATTACTCCACACATCAACCGCTATCCAGCATGCATCTAGAGTATTAAGTTCATAAGAACAGAGTGACGCATTAAGCAAGATGACATGATGTAGAGGGATAAACTCAAGCAATATGATATAAACCCCATCTTTTTATCCTTGATGGCAACAATACAATACGCGCCTTGCTGCCCCTACTGTCACTGGGAAAGGACACCGCAAGATTGAACCCAAAGCTAAGCACTTCTCCCATTGCAAGAAAGATCAATCTAGTAGTCCAAACTAAATCGATAATTCAAAGAGACTTGCAAAGATATCAAATCATGCATATAAGAATTCAGAGAAGAACCAAATAATATTCATAGATAATCTTGTTCATAAATCCACAATTCATCGAATCTCGGCAAACACACCGCAAAAGAGTATTACATCGAATAGATCTCCAAGAACATCGAGGAGAACTTTGTATTGAAAATCAAAGAGAGAGAAGAAGCCATCTAGCTAATAACTATGGACCCGAAGGTCTGTGGTAAACTACTCACACTTCATCGGAGAGGCAATGGTGTTGATGTAGGAGCCCTCCGTGATCGATTCCCCCTCCGACAGATCGCTGGAAAAGGCCCCAAGATGGGATCTCACGGGTATAGAAGGTTGCGGCAGTGGAAAAGTGGTTTCGTGGCTCTCCCTGATGTTTCTAGGATACAAGAGTATATATAGGCGAAAGAAGTACGGTGGAGCTACAAGGGGCCCATGAGGGTGGGGGGTGCGCCTACCCCCCTGGGCGCGCCCTCCTACCTCGTGGCTTCCTCGTGGAGTTCCAGACTTTAACTCCAAGTCTTCTGGATTGCTTTTGGTCCAAGAAATATCATCGCGAAGGTTTCATTCTATTTGGACTCCGTTTGGTATTCATTTTCTGCAAAACTATAAAATAGGCAAAAAAAACAGAAACTAGCACTGGGCCTCCAGTTAATAGGTGAGTGCCAAAAATAATATAAAAGAGCATATTAAAGCCCATTAAATATCCAAAATAGATAATATAATAGCATGGAACAATCAAAAATTATAGATATGTTCGAGACATATCACCTTTGTCATCGGTATGTTACTTGCCCAAGATTCGATCGTCGGTATCTTTATACCTAGTTCAATCTCGTTACCGGCAAGTCTATTTACTCATTCCGTAATGCATCATCCCATAACTAACTCATTAGTCACATTGCTTGCAAGGCTTATAGTGATGTGCATTACCGAGAGGGCCCAAAGATACCTCTCCGATACACGGAGTGACAAATCCTAATCTCGATCTATGCCAACCCAACAAACACCTTCGGAGACACCTGTAGAGCATCTTTATAATCACCCAGTTACATTGTGATGTTTGATAGCACACAAGGTGTTCCTCCGGTATTCAGGACTTGCATGATCTCATAGTCAAGGGAACATGTATAAGAAGAAAGCAATAGCAATAAAACTTAATGATCATTATACTAAGCTAACGGATGGGTCTTGTCCATCACATCATTCTCTAATGATGTGATCCCGTTCATCAAATGACAACACATGTCTATGTTTAGGAAACTTAACCATATTTGATTAACGAGCTAGTCTAGTACATGCATACTAGGGACACTATGTTTGTCTATGTATTCACATATGTACTAAGTTTTCGGTTAATACAATTCTAGCATGAATAATAAACATTTATCATGATATAAGGAAATATAAATAACAACTTTATTATTGCCTCTAGGGCATATTTCCTTCACCTAGTTGACTAATTATAGCGAGCCCTAGCCACCTCTAATCCTCATAGTTAGAAGCCCCATGTGATTCTAAACTCCTCCCTCTAATTCTCCAGCGTCGATTAGCTCTGGACGGTGAAGCACTGCCGGATCATGAAGACCATACGCTTGCAGCCAAGTAGAGAGGCCGTGCTTTCAGTCTTCTGTTAGAGGGACCATTCGAGGGTGATGTCTACTACACAACTTGTTCTTGTGGACTCATGTTGGGCCTCCAAGCACAGAGTTTTGTAGGACAGTAGCAAATTTCCCTCAAGTGGATGACCTAAGAGAGAAGTGCATATTTCAACCCTAAACTTTTAGACTAGTCTAATTTACAACCCCGAACTCCAATACCGTCTAAACTACAACCCCCAACTCTCAAAACTGGTCAGTATTCAACCCTTCCCTCTTTGTTGACCGGTTTTGACCTGGTTGACCGGTTTTGACCAGTAAACAGGTCCAGTCAGCATGCCACATCAACAAAAAATGCAAAATTTCCAAGGAAACAACCTGTAAAATCAAAGAAAATACAGGAAAAGAAATAAGAAATCCAATTTCCGAAAAACACGGAAAATAAAAAAACGAATTTCCAAAAAAAATCCAGAAAAACCCAAAAACTCAAATTCCAGAAAAAAATATTTCCAGAAAAAAATCATTTTTTATTTTCCCTAGCTTTTTTCGTGAACAATTTTTTTGGAATTTTGCTTTTTTATATTTTTTCCTGATCTTACAGATTTTTATTTACTTTTTCTTGAAATTTTGAAAAAAAAATCTGACGTGGCATGCTTATTGGACCCGTTGACTAGTCAAAACTGGTCACCCCAGGTCAAAAACCGGTCAACAGGGAGGGGAGGGTTGAATCCTGACCGGTTTTGAGACTTGGGGGTTGTAATTTAGACGGTATTAAAGTTTGGGGTTGTGAATTAAACTAGGGCAAGAGTTCAGGGTTGAAATATGCACTTCTCTCATGACCTAAGGTTTATCAATCCGTGGGAGGCGTAGGATGAAGATGGTATCTCTCAAACGACCCTGCAACCAAATAATAAAAAGTCTCTTGTGTCCCCAACACACCAAATACAATGGGAATTTGTATAGGTGCAGTAGTTCAGCAAAGAGATGGTGATAAAAGTGTAGTAATGATAGTAGATATTGGTTTTTGTAATAGTAACAGTAAAAGACAACAAGGTAGCAAGTAACAAAAGTGAGCACAAACGGAATTGAAATGCTTGAAAATGAGGCCTAGGGTCCGTACTTGCGCTAGTGCAATCTCTCAACAATGCTAATATAACTGGATCATACAACCGTCCCTCAAAGTGCAATGAAGAAATCACTCCAAATTTCCTATCTAGTGGAGAACATAAGACGCAATTGTTTGTAGGGTACGAAACTAATACGTCTCCAACGTATCTATAATTTTTGATTGCTCCATGTTATATTATCTACTGTTTTGGGCAATATTGGGCTTTATTTTCCACTTTTATATTATTTTTTGGGACTAACCTATTAACCGGAGGCCCAGCCCAGATTTGCTGTTTTATGCCTATTTTAGTGTTTCGAAGAAAAGGAATATCAAACAGAGTCGAAACGGAATGAAATCAACCGAAGAAGTTATTTTTGGAAGGAAACCTACCGGATGGACTTGGACCCTACGTCAGAAGATAAAGGAGGAGCTCACGAGGGTAGGGGCGCGCCCACCCCCCTGGGGCGCGTCCCCTGCCTCGTGGCCCCCCCTTCGGTCCACCGACGTACTCCTTTCACCCATATATACCCATGTATCCTAAAACTTCCAGAGAGCACAATAGATCGGGAGTTCCGCCGCCAGAAGCCTCCGTAGCCACCGAAAACCAATCTAGACCCGTTCCAGCACCCTGCCGGGGGGGCAATCCCTCTCCGGTGGCCATCTTCATCATCACGGTGCTCTCCATGACGAGGAGGGAGTAGTTCTCCCTCGGGGCTGAGGGTATGTACCAGTAGCTATGTGTTTAATCCCTCTCTCTCTCTCTCTCTCGTGTTCTTGAGGTGATACGATCTTGATGTATCGCGAGCTTTGCTATTATAGTTGGATCCTATGATGTCCCCCCTCTACTCTCTTGTAATGAATTGAGTTTCCCCTTTGAAGTTATCTTATCGGATTGAGTCTTTAAAGATTTGAGAACACTTGATGTATGTCTTGCCGTGGATATCTGTGGTGACAATGGGATATCACGTGATTCACTTGATGTATGTTTTGGTGACCAACTTGCGGGTTCCGCCCATGAACCTATGCATAGGGGTTGGCACACGTTTTCGTCGTGATTCTCCGGTAGAACTTTGGGGCACTCTTTGAGGTCCTTTGTGTTGGTTGAATAGATGAATCTGAGATTGTGTGATGCATATCGTATAATGATGCCCACGGATACTTGAGGTGACTTTGGAGTATCTAGGCGACATTAGGGTTTTGGTTTATTGAGTTTGTCTCATACGCTTCACCTTTTTAATATCTTTTGTGAGTATGATGGAAAGGATAATTGTGCTCAAGTGCTAGAAGAAGAAATCTATAAAATGTTTGGCACTAAATATTTGAATGATGAGCATGATTGCAATGTTGTTAGTATGAATTCCTTGAATATCCATGATAATAATGATATGCAAAGCCACAAGCTTGGGGAAGCTATGTTTGATGAAGATGATATTTTTTGTCCCCCAAGTTTTGATGAGCAAATTTATTATGATGAAAGCATGCCTCCTATCTATGATGCTTATTGTGATGACACGTATGCTTTAAAGAACAATGATAACCATGAAACTTGTCATCTTGATCTTAATTTTCAATCACATGATAGTTATTTTGTTGAGTTTGCTCCCACTATTATTCATGAGAAGAAATTTTCTTATGTGGAGAGTAGTAAATTTTCTATGCTTGTAGATCATGAAAAGAATGCTTTAGGTACTGGTTATATTGTTGAATTCATTCATGATTCTACTTAAAATTATTATGAGGGAGGAATATATGCTTGTAGGAATTGCAATAATATCAAGTTTCCTCTCTATGTGCTTAAATTTTTGAAGTTATGCTTGTTTTGCCCTCCTACGCTAGTTGATTATTGTTACCATAAGTTGTTTAATCACAAAATCCCTATGCATATGAATAGGGTTAGACTTAAATTTTCTAGTCATATTCTTCATGATGCTCTATTTATCTTTCAATTCTTATCTTTTATGTGATCATCATTGAAATCATCATGCCTAGCTAGGGGCGTTAAACGATAGCGCTTGTTGGGAGGCAACCCAACTTTATTTTTGTTCCTGTTTAGTAATAAATAATTCATCTAGCCTCTGTTTATATGTGGTTTTAGTTGTTTAATTAGTGTTTGTGCCAAGTAGAACCTTTGGGAAGACTTGGGTGAGGTCTTTATGATCATGCTGTAAAAAACAGAAACTTTAGTGCTCACGAGAACTGCTGCCATTTTTATTATAAGAGTGATATTTAGTTAATTATTTTTGCATATGATTAATAGATAAATTACTCAGTTCCAGAAATTTATTTGAGAATTTTATGAGTTCCAGAAGTATACGTTTGATCCAGATTACTACAGACTGTTCTGTTTTTGACAGATTCTGTTTTTCATGTGTTGTTTACTTATTTTGATGAATATATGGCTAGTAAAAGAGTTTATAAACCATAGAGAAGTTGGAATACAGTAGTTTTAACACCAATATAAATAGAGAATGAGTTCATTACAGTACCTTGAAGTGGTGATTTATTTTCTTATACTAACGGAGTTTACGAGTTTTCTGTTAAGTTTTGTGTTGTGAAGTTTTCAAGTTTTGGGTAAGGATTCAATGGACTATGGAATAAGGAGTGGCAAGAGCCTAAGCTTGTGGATGCCCAAGGCACCCCAAGGTAATATTCAAGGATATCCAAGAGCCAAAGCTTGGGGATGCCCCGGAAGGCATCCCCTCTTTCGTCTTCGTTCATCGGTAACTTTACTTGGAGCTATATCTTTATTTACCACATGATATGTGTTTTGCTTGGAGTGTCAATTTATTTTGTTAGGATTTTCTTGCTGTTATTTAGAACAATGTTTTGCATCTTTTATTTCAATAAAAGTGGCATTGATAGTCTTTACTATGCCTATTTTAGAAGTCCACATGTTGCTGTTTGAAAACAGAAAGTTTACTGCTGTTGCAATAATTCCCTAGAAAAGTCAGAATGCGATAAAATGTTGAAACCTTTTGAATATTAAGTTCTGATAAATTTACTACAGTGGGAATTTTCTTTCATAATTTTTGGAGCTAGGGAAGTATGGATGTTGCTGCATTCTTTACAGACTGTCCTGTTTAGGCAGATTGCTGTTATGTTTGCATTGTTTGCATATGTTTGCTTCTTTAATGATTCTATTTGAGGATAGGACTATTAAATATGCAGAGGCATTTAGTATGCAATGTTTAATAATAATTTTTAGTTATTTTCTACAGTAGAGTATGATAAGGTTTTGGCAATGGTTTATACTAACTTATCTCACGAGTCCTTGTTGAGTTTTGTGTGGATGAAGCTTTTGAGGTTTAGGGAGACCGTGATATTAGAGGAATTAAGGAGACACAAAGGCTCAAGATTGGGGATGCCCAAGGCACCCCAAGATAATATTTCAAGAAGTCTCAAGCGTCTAAGCTTGGGGATGCCCCGGTTGGCATCCCACCTTTCTTCTTCAACAACTATCGGTTAGTTTCGGTTGATCCTAAGTTTTTGCTTCTTCACATGATGTTTTCTATTCTTAGAATGTCATTTTATTTTGCTTTTCTTGCTGTTTGAATAGAATACCAAGATCTGAAATTATTAAATGTTAGAGAGTCTTCACATAGTTGCATAATTATTCAACTACTCATTGATCTTCACTTATATCTTTCGGAGTAGTTTGTCATTTGCTCTAGTGCTTCACTTATATCTTTTAGAGCATGGTGGTAGTTTTATTTTGAAGAAATAGATGAACTCTCATGCTTCACTTATATTATTTTGAGAGTCTTAAATAAGCATGGTAATTTTCTAAAATCCTAATATGCTAGGTATTCAAGAATAATAAAGTTCTCTTATGAGTGTGTTGAATACTAAGAGAAGTTTGATACTTGATGATTGTTTTGAGATATGAGGATGGTAATATTAGAGTCATGCTATTTGAGTAGTTGTGAATTTGAGAAATACTTGTGTTGAAGTTTGTGATTCCCATAGCATGCACGTATGGTGAACCGTTATGTGATGAAGTCGGAGCATGATTTATTTATTGATTGTCCTCCTTATGAGTGGCGGTCGGGGACGAGCGATGGTCTTTTCCTACCAATCTATCCCCCTAGGAGCATGCGTGTAATACTTTGCTTTGATAACTTGTATATTTTTGCAATAAGTATATGAGTTCTTTATGACTAATGTTGAGTCCATGGATTATACGCACTCTCACCCTTCCACCATTGCTAGCCTCTCTAGTACCGCGCAACTTTCGCCGGTACCTTAAACCCACCATATACCTTCCTCAACACAGCCACCATACCTACCTATTATGGCATTTCCATAGCCATTCCGAGATATATTGCCATGCAACTTTCCACCGTTCCATTTATTATGACACGCTTTATCATTGTCATATTGCTTTGCATGATCATGTAGTTGACATCGTATTTGTGGCAAAGCCACCGTTCATAATTCTTCCATACATGTCACTCATGAGTCATTGCACATCCCGGTACACCGCCAGAGGCATTCATATAGAGTCATATCTTGTTCTAAGTATCGAGTTGTAATTCTTGAGTTGTAAGAAAAATAAAAGTGTGACGATCATAATTATTAGAGCATTGTCCCAGTGAGGAAAGGATGATGGAGACTATGATTCCTCCACAAATCGGGATGAGACTCCGGACGAAAAATAAAAAAAAGGCCAAAGAAGACCAAATAAAAAAAGAGGCCATAAAAAAGAGAAGGCCCAAATAAAAAATAAAAAAGTAAAAAAAATGAGAGAAAAGAGAGAAGGGGCAATGCTACTATCCTTTTACCACACTTGTGCTTCAAAGTAGCACCATGATCTTCATGATAGAGAGTCTCCTATGTTGTCACTTTCATATACTAGTGGGAATCTTTCATTATAGAACTTGGCTTGTATATTCCAATGATGGGCTTCCTCAAAATGCCCTAGGTCTTCATGAGCAAGCGAGTTGGATGCACACCCACTAGTTTCTTTTGTTGAGCTTTCATACATTATAGCTCTAGTGCATCCGTTGCATGGCAATCCCTACTCACTCACATTGATATCTATTAATGGGAATCTCCATAGCCCGTTGATACACCTAGTTGATGTGAGACTATCTTCTCCTTTTTGTCTTCTCCACAACCACCATTCTATTCCACCTATAGTGATATGTCCATGACTCACGCTCATGTATTGCGTGAAGATTGAAAAAGTTTGAGAACATCAAAAGTATGAAACAATTGCATGGCTTGTCATCGGGGTTGTGCATGATTTAAATACTTTGTGTGGTGAAGATGGAGCATAGCCAGACTATATGATTTTGTAGGGATAGCTTTCTTTAGCCATGTTATTTTGAGAAGACATAATTGCTTTGTTAGTATGCTTGAAGTATTATCATTTTTATGTCAATATTAAACTTTTGTCTTGAATCTTATGGATCTGAATATTCATGCCACAATTAAGAAGAATTACATTGAAATTATGCCAACTAGCATTCCACAACAAAAATTATCTTTTAATCATTTACCTACTCGAGGACGAGCAGGAATTAAGCTTGGGGATGCTTGATACGTCTCCAACGTATCTATATTTTTTGATTGCTCCATGCTATATTATCTAGTGTTTGGGCAATATTGGGCTTTATTTTCCACTTTTATATTATTTTTGGGACTAACCTATTAACCGGAGGCCCAGCCCAGATTTGCTGCTTTATGCCTATTTCAGTGTTTCGAAGAAAAGGAATATCAAACGGAGTCGAAACAGAATGAAATCAACGGGAGAAGTTATTTTTGGAAGGAAACCTACCGGATAGACTTGGACCCTACGTCAGAAGATAAAGGAGGAGCTCACGAGGGTAGGAGGCACGCCCACCCCCCTGGGGCGCGCCCCCTGCCTCATGGCCCCCCTTCAGTCCACCGACGTACTCATTTCACCCATATATACCCACGTATCCTAAAACTTCCAGAGAGCACAATAGATCGGGAGTTCCGCCGCCAGAAGCCTCCGTAGCCACCGAAAACCAATCTAGACCCGTTCCAGCACCCTGCCTGAGGGGTCAATCCCTCTCCGGTGGCCATCTTCATCATCCCGGTGCTCTCCATGACGAGGAGGGAGTAGTTCTCCCTCGGGGCTGAGGGTATGTACCAGTAGCTATGTGTTTGATCTATCTCTCTCTCGTGTTCTTGAGGTGATACGATCTTGATGTATCATGAGCTTTGCTATTATAGTTGGATCCTATGATGTTTCCCCCCTCTACTCTCTTGTAGTGAATTGAGTTTCCCCTTTGAAGTTATCTTATCGGATTGAGTCTTTAAAGATTTGAGAACACTTGATGTATGTCTTGCCGTGGATATCTGTGGTGACAATGGGATATCACGTGATTCACTTGATGTATGTTTTGGTGACCAACTTGCGGGTTCCGCCCATGAACCTATGCATAGGGGTTGGCACACGTTTTCATCGTGATTCTCCGGTAGAACTTTGGGGCACTCTTTGAGGTCCTTTGTGTTGGTTGAACAGATGAATCTGGGATTGTGTGATGCATATCGTATAATCATGCCCACGGATACTTGAGGTGACATTGGAGTATCTAGGTGACATTAGGGTTTTGGTTGATTTGTGTCTTAAGGTGTTATTCTAGTACAAACTCTAGGGCTGTTTGTGACACTTATAGGAATAGCCCAACGGATTGATTGGAAAGAATAACTTTGAGGTGGTTTCTTACCCTACCATAATCTCTTCGTTCGTTCTATGCTATTAGTGACTTTGGAGTGACTCTTTGTTGCATGTTGAGGGATAGTTTTATGATCCAATTATGTTAGTATTGTTGAGAGAACTTACACTAGCGAAACTATGAACCCTAGGACTTATTTCCACGCATTGCAATATCGTTTATGCTCACTTTTATCATTAGTTACCTTGCTGTTTTTATATTTTCAGATTACAAATACCTTTATCTACCATCCATATTGCACTTGTATCACCATCTCTTCGCCGAACTAGTGCACCTATACAATTTACCATTGTATTGGGTGTGTTGGGGACACAAGAGACTCTTTGTTATTTGGTTGCAGGGTTGCTTGAGAGAGACCATCTTTATCTTACGCCTCCTACGGATTGATAAACCTTAGGTCATCCACTTGAGGGAAATTTGCTACTGTCCTACAAACCTCTGCACTTGGAGGCCCAACAACGTCTACAAGAAGAAGGTTGTGTAGTAGACATCAGAAACCACCTCAAATCTATTCTTTCCGATCAATCTATCCTAGAGTTCATACTAAAATAACACCAAGCTATTCTTTCCGATCGATCTAACCAAGAGTTCGTACTAAAATAACACCAAAGCAAATTTAGATTCGTAATATTCAATTCAACACAAAGAACTTCAAAGAGTGCCCCAAGATTTCTACCGGGGAAACAAAGACAAGAACATGCATCAACCCCTATGCATAGATTACCCCAATGTCACCTCGAGAATCCGCGAGTTGAATGCCAAAACATATATCAAGTGAATCAAAATAATACCCCATTATCACCACGAGTATTCATTTGCAAGACATATATCAAGTGCTCTCAAATCCATAAAAGTATTCAATCCGATAAAACGAAATCTCAAAGGGAAAACTTAATTCATCACAAGATAGAGAGGGGAAAACACCATATGATCTGACTATATTAACAAAGCTTGCGATCCATCAAGATCATGACATCTCAAGAACACGAGAGAGAGAGAGAGAGAGATTAAACACATAGCTACTGGTACAAACCCTCAGCCCCGAGGGTGGACTACTCCCTCCTCATCGTGGTGGCCGCCGGGATGATGAAGATGGCCACCGGTGATGATTTCCCCCTCCGGCAGAGTGCCAAAACGAGGTCTAGATTGCTTTTCGGTGGCTAGAGAGCCTTGCGGTGGTGGAACTTCTGATCTAGGTTAACCCCGAGGGTTTTCGAAATATTTGGGAATTTATAGGGTAAAGAGGGGGTGCGGGAGGCCACCGAGGTGGGCACAACCCACATGGGTGCGCTTGGGCCCCCAGACACGCTCTGGTGGGTTGTGCCCCCCCGCGGGGCACCCCCCAGGTGCTGCTCTGGCCCATTTGTGGTCTTCTGGTCCATGAAAAATCCACAAAAAGTTTCATGGTGTTTGGACTCCGTTTGATATTGATTTCCTACAATGTAAAAAACATGCAAAAAACAACAGCTGGCACTTGGCACTATGTCAATAGGTTAGTCCCAAAAAATGATATAAGATGATTATAAAACATCCAAGAATGATAATGTAATAACATGGAATAATCAAAAATTATAGATATGTTGGAGAAGTATGAGCATCCCCAAGCTTAATTCCTGCTCGTCCTCGAGTAGGTAAATGATAAAAACATAATTTTTGATGTGGGATGTTGCCTAACATGTCATCTCATATTCTTTTCTTTATAGCATGGACATTTGGACTTTTATATTGCTCAAAGCAATAGTCTAGTTTTGACATGATAACTTAAATACTCAAGCATATCAACAAGCAACCATGTCTTTCAAAATATCAACGCTGGAATATTCTATCCCTAGCCCATCATGCTCAATCAATGAACCATTCATGAAACACACTCGCATATTAACCACATCCAATGCTCAAGTACGATCATAGTGCCCCCTAGTTGGTGCTTTATAAGAGAAGATGGAGACTCAAATTCAAAAATAAAAATTGCATAAAGTAAAAGAAAGGCCCTTCGCGGAGGGAAGTAGGGATTTGTAGAGGTGCCAGAGCTCAAAGCGAAAAATTATAGATAAAAACATTTTGAGAGGCATACTTTTCCCACCAATGAAAATGACTTAGAGTTCCCAACACTTTCCATGCTAGATATATCATAGGCGGTTCCCAAACAGAAAATAAAGTTTATTCCTTTTTCCACCATACTTTCACTTTCCATGGCTAACCGTATCCACAGGTGCCCACCATACCAACACTTTCCAAGGAATTTATTATTTGACAACATAAAGTAAATTCATTTTTCATTTCGGGACTGGGCATCCCTAATACCTTTGCCTTACTCTCGTGCAATGACAAGTGAATAAACACTCATCGTGAGAATAACACATCTAGCATGGAAAATATTGGCCACCCCTCACCGCCTCGTGAGCGGTACGAGCACACAAAAGAGAAATTTATTTTGAAAATTAGAGATGGCACATACAAATTTGCTTAGAACGGCAAAATAATACCACATATAGGTAGGTATAGTGGACTCATGTGGCAAATATGGTTTAAAGGATTTTGGATGCACAAGTAGTGATCATACTTAGTGCAAAATGAAGGCTAGCAAAAGATTGAGAGGCGACCAACCAAGAAATAAATAATCTCATAAGTGAGCATTGAGCATAATTAACACCGAATAATGCACCACAAGTAGGATGTAATTGAAGGAAATATGCCCTAGAGGCAATAAAAAAGTTGTTATTTATATTTCCTAATATCATGATAAATGTTTATTATTCATGCTAGAATTGTATTAATTGGAAACTTAGTACATGTGTGAATACACAGACAAACAGAGTGTTACTAGTTTGCCTCTACTTGACTAGCTCGTTAATCAAAGATGGTTAAGTTTCCTAGCCATGGACAAGAGTTTTCATTTGATGAATGGGATCACATCATTAGAGAATGTTGTGATTGACTTGACCCATCAGTTAGCTTAGCACTATGATCGTTTAGTTTATTGCTATTGCTTTCTTCATAACTTATAGATGTTCCTATGACTATGAGATTATGCAACTCCCGAATACCGGAGGAACACCTTGTGTGCTATCAAACGTCAACACGTAACTGGGTGATTATAAAGATGCTCTACAGGTGTCTCTGATGGTGTTTGTTGAGTTGGCATAGATCAAGATTAGGATTTGTCACTCCGATTGTCGGAGAGGTATCTCTGGGCCCTCTCAGTAATGCACATCACTATAAGCCTTGCAAGAAATGTGACTAATGAGTTAGTTACGGGATGATGCATTACGGAACGAGTAAAGAGACTTGCCGGTAACGAGATTGAACTAGGTATTGAGATACCAACGATCGAATCTCGGGCAAGTAACATACCGATGACAAAGGCAACAACGTATGTTGTTATGTAGTTTGACCAATAAAGATCTTTGTAGAATATGTAGGAAACAATGTGAGCATCCAGCTTCCTCTATTGGTTATTGACCGGAGATGAGTCTTGGTCATGTCTACATAGTTCTCGAACCCGTAGGGTCCGCATGCTTAACGTTCAATGACGATCGGTATTATGAGTTTATGTGTTTTGATGTACCGAAGGTTGTTCGGAGTCCCGGATGTGATCACAAACATGACGAGGAGTCTCGAAATGGTCGAGACATAAAGATTGATATATTGGATGACTATATTCAGACACCGGATGAGTTCCGGGGGTCATCGGATATATATCGGAGTGCCGGAAGGGTTATCGGAACCACCGAGGAAGTAATGGGCCTTATCGGGCCTAGGGGAGAGAGAGGGGGGGCTGCCAAGGGCTGGCTGCACGCCCACCCATGGGCCTAGTACAATTTGGACTAGGGGGAGGGGCGGCGCCCCCTCCTTCCTTCTCTTCCCCCTCCTTCTTCTCTTAGGACTAGGAAAGGGGGAACTCCTACTCCTACTAGGAGGAGGATTCCTCCCCCCTGGCACGCCTATGAGGGCCGGCCGACCTCCCCCTCCCTCCTTGATATACGTGGGGAGGGGGCACCCTAGAACACATAAAAGTTGATCTTAACCGTGTGCGGTGCCCCCCTCCACAGATTTCCACCCCGGTCATATCGTTGTAGTGCTTAGGCGAAGCCCTGCATCGGTAACTTCATCATCACTATCACCACGTCATCGTGCTGATGAAAGACTCCCTTGGCCTCAGTTGGATCAAGAGTATGAGGGACGTCACCGAGCTGAACGTGTGCAGATCATGGAGGTGGCGTGCGTTCGGTACTTGATCTCTTGGATCACGAAGACGTTCGACTACATCAACCGCGTTACTTAACGCTTCCGCTTTCGGTCTACGAGCGTACATGGACACACTCTCCCGCTGATACATCTCGAGCGTATTTATAATTTATGAAGTATTCATGCTATTATATTACCTGTTTTGGATGTTTATGGGCTTTACTAAACACTTTTATATTATTTTTGGGACTAACCTATTAACCGGAGGCCCAGCCCAAATTGTTGTTTTCTTGCCTATTTCAGTGTTTCGAAGAAAAGGAATATCAAACGGGGTCCAAATGGAATGAAACCTTCGGGAGAGTTATTTTTGGAATGGAAGCAATCCATGAGAGTTGGAGTAGACGTCGGGGAAGCTTCGAGGAAGACACGAGGCAGGGAGGTGCGCCCCCACCCTCGTGGGCCCCTCATGGCTCCCCTGACCGACTTCTTTTGCCTATATATGTCCATATACCCTAAAACATCAGGGAGCAGAAGAGATTGGGAGTTCCGCCGCCAGAAGCCTCCGTAGCCACCGAAAACCAATCTAGACCCGTTCCGGCACCCTGCCGGAGGGGGGAATCCCTCTCCGGTGGCCATCTTCATCATCCCGGTGCTCTCCATGACAAAGAGGGAGTAGTTCACCCTCGGGGCTGAGGGTATGTACCAGTAGCTATGTGTTTGATCTCTCTCTCTCTCTCTCGTGTTCTTGAGTCGGCACGATCTTGATGTATCGCGAGCTTTGCTATTATAGTTCGATCTTATGATGTTTCTCCCCCTCTACTCTCTTGTGATGAATTGAGTTTTCCCTTTGAAGTTGTCTTATTGGATTGAATCTTTAAGGATTTGAGAACACTTGATGTATGTCTTGCGCATGCTTATCTGTGGTGAAAATGGGATAATCTTGTGATCCACTTGATGCATGTTTTGGTGATCAACTTGCGAGTTCCGTGACCCCGTGAACTTATGCATAGGGGTTGGCACACGTTTTCGTCTTGACTCTCTGGTAGAAACTTTGGGGCACTCTTTGAAGTTCATTGTGTCGGTTGAATAGATGAATCCGAGATTGTGTGATGCATATCGTATAATCATACCCACAGATACTTGAGGTGACATTGGAGTATCTAGGTGACATTAGGGTTTTGGTTGATTTGTTTCTTAAGGTGTTATTCTAGTATGAACTCTATGATAGATTGAAAGGAAAGAATAGCTTCGTGTTATTTTACTACGGACTCTTTAATAGATCGATCAGAAAGAATAACTTTGAGGTGGTTTCGTACCCTACAATAATCTCTTCGTTTGTTCTCCGCTATTAGTGACTTTGGAGTGACTCTTTGTTGCATGTTGAGGGATAGTTATATGATCCAATTATGTTATTATTGTTGAGAGAACTTGCACTAGTGAAAGTATGAACCCTAGGCCTTGTTTCCTAGCAATGCAATACCGTTTGTGCTCACTTTTTCCACTTGCTACCTTGCTGTTTTTATATTTTCAGATCACAAAAACCATTATGTACTATCCATATTGCACTTGTATCACCATCTCTTCTCCGAACTAGTGCACCTATACAATTTACCATTGTATTGGGTGTGTTGGGGACACAAGAGACTCTTTGTTATTTGGTTGCAGGGTTGCTTGAGAGAGACCATCTTCATCCTACGCCTCCCACGGATTGATAAACCTTAGGTCATCCACTTGAGGGAAATTTGCTACTGTCCTACAAACCTCTGCACTTGGAGGCCCAACAACGTCTACAAGAAGAATGTTGTGTAGTAGACATCAAGCTCTTTTCTGGCGCCGTTGCCAGGGAGGTGAGTGCTTGAAGGTATATCTTTCGATCTTGCAATCGAATCTTTTAGGTTCTTGTTTTATCACTAGTTTAGTTTATAAAAGAAAATTACAAAAAATGGAATTGAGTTTGCCTCATACGCTTCATCTTTTTAATATTTTTCGTGAGAATGTTGGAAAGGAAAATGTGCTCAAGTGCTAGAAGAAGAAGTCTATAAAATGTTTGGCACTAAATATTTGAATGATGAGCATGATTGCAATGTTGTTAGTATGAACTCCTTGAATATCCATAGTACTAATGATGATTGCACTAGTCATGATGAAAATGTCTCTTATAAGCATGTCAATTTTTGTGGAGTGCATAGAGTTTGCAAGTACACACCAAATAGGGAAGATAGATTTTGCAAGAGGCATAAGTATTTTTTGCAAGAAAGGATAGATGTTTGTGCTGAAAATTTAAACTTTCTTAGCCGTACTTGTGAACTTTGCAATGAACGTGGTCATTTAAGTCTCCAATGCAAATTGTTTCATGATCGAATCGTGTCCAAGAATTGTGATGACTTGATTTCCCTTGCATATCATAATGAACATAGTTTGCTTTGGGGTTATGAAGAAATGAAACGTATAACTAAGGATCTTCCAGAATTTGTCCTTGATAAAGTTCTTGATTTTGTCTAGAATAAATTTTTATGTATTGTGCGGTGAATTGCATTGAAAATCCTTATATTGCCAATTACATAAAGACAAGAAAACAAATAGAAGGATGAAGAGAATACTAATGAAAGGGAAGAGACTTCCCAATATCCTCCTATTATTTCTTATGATGAATCAGGTAATGAGGAGGAGCCTTCTATTCAACCAATCTCATTAATAAGGAGCTCAAAAAAGAGGGTTAAACCCACACATGATGTGAAGAAGAAAAAGAAAAGACGGAGAAGCAAAGGTAGAAAGTTATCCCTCCCAAATGATGTTGCTCCTATTGCTCATTGTGATGATGATAATTGTTATACAATTGGTGCTGTCCATTCTATTAATGATGAGAGTGATTATGCTTATGATATGAAAAGGCCCAAGCTTGGGGATGCTATGTTTGATGAGAATGACATGTTGAGAATATATTTGCTGCAATTAATGTTTGTCCCAAGCTTGGGGATGCTATGTTTTATGAACATGATATGTTTAACCTCCCAAGTTTTGATATGCAAATTTATTACGATAATAGCATGCCTCCTATTTATGATTCTTATATTTATGAAAGTGAATTTAGAGAGGTCATGACTTTATTTAGTGATGAATCCACTATTTCGGAAGACTTCCAATTGATTATGAGAATAAAGTTGCTACCTATGATGATTATTGTGATGATACTTATGCTATAAAGAGTAGTGATGATTATATTTATAAAACTTGTCATGATTATGATTGCCCTTTTTCTGAACATTATTCTTTCAATGTGGAAACAATTTATAGTATTCGAGTTTCTTATGATACTCCCACTATTCTGAATGAGAAGAATTTTGCTTATGTGGAGAGTAATAAAATTTCTATGCTTGTAGATCATGAAAAGAATGCTTTAGGTGCTGGTTATATTGTTGAATTCATTCATGATGTTACTGAAAATTATTATGAGGGAGGAATTTATGCTTGTAGGAATTGCAATAATACCAAGTTTCCTCTCTATGTGCTTAAAGTTTTGAAGTTATCCTTGTTTTACCTTCCTATGCAAGTTGATTCTTGTTCCCACAAGTTGTTTGCTCACAAAATCCCTATGCATATGAAGTGGGTTAGACTTAAATGTGTTATTCATATTTTTCATGATGCTCTCTTTATGTTACAATTTATCTTTTATGTGAGCATCATTGAAATTATCATGCCTAGCTAGGGGCGTTAAACAATAGCGCTTGTTGGGAGGCAACCCAATTTTTTCTTGCTTTTTGCTCCTGTTTAGTAATAAATAATTCACTAGTTACTAGCAAAAGAGCATGTGCGTTGCAACGGGAGAGAAAACATAACACACGCTCTTAACTCAACAACCATCGCTCAAGACCACAATAGGTCCATCTCCTTTATTTTTGTGAGGCATCATATTTGTGTTGCTGCTTATCCTCCTTCTCAATCTCGCCGGCGATGGCCTCGGTGTTCACACAAAACAACAAAAAGCGTGTGTTGAATATGGTTAATTGATAACCCACAAGTATAGGGGATCGCAATAGTTTTCGAGGGTAAAGTATTCAACCCAAATTTACTGATTCGACACAAGGGGAGCCAACGAATATTCTCAAGTATTAGCAGCTGAGTTGTCAATTCAACCACACCTGGAAACTTAGTATCTGCAACAAAGTATTTAGTAGCAAAGTAATATGATAGTAGTGGTAACGGTAGCAAAGGGTAACAGTAGTAAAAGTAATGTTTTTGGTATTTTGTAATGATGATAGCAATAGCAACGGAAAAGTAAATAAGCGGAGAACAATATATGGAAAGCTCATAGGCAATGGATCAGTGATGGAGAATTATGCCAGATGCGGTTCATCATGTAACAGTCATAACCTAGGGTGACCCAGAACTAGCTCCAGTTCATTGATGTAATGTAGTCATGTATTCCAAATATAATCATATGTGCTTATGGAAAAGAACTTGCATGCCATCTTTTGTCCTACCCTCCCGTGGCAGCGGGGTCCTTACGGAAACTAAGGGATATTAAGGCCTCCTTTTAATAGAGTATCGAAACAAAGCATTAACACACAGTGAATATATGTACTCCTCAAACTACGTTCATCACCGGTAAGTATCCTGATTATTGTCACTTCGGGGTTAACGGATCATAACACATAATAGGTGACTATAGACTTTCAAGATAGGATCAAGAACACTCATATATTGATTAAAACATAATAGGTTCAGATCTGAAATCATGGCACTCGGGCCCTAGTGACAAGCATTAAGCATAACAAAGTCATAGCAACATCAATCTCAGAACATAGTGGATACTAGGGATCAAGCCCTAACCAAACTAACTCGATTACATGATAGATCCCATCCAACCCATCACCGTCCAGCAAGCCTACGATGGAATTACTCACGCACGGCTATGAGCATCATGAAATTGGTGATGGAGGATGGTTGATGATGAAGATGGTGACGGATTCCCCTCTCCGGAGCCCCGAACGAACTCCAGATCAGCCCTCCCGAGAGATTTTAGGGCTTGGCGGCGGCTCCGTATCGTAAAACGCGATGAATTCTTCTCTTTGATTTTTCTCTCCCCGAAACACAATATATAGAGTTGGAGTTGGAGTCGGAGGAGCCTCAGGGGGCCCACAAGGTAGGGGGGGCGCGCCCTAGGGGGGCAGGCGTGCCCCCCACCCTCGTGGACAGATGGTGGGCCCCCTGGCCTTCATCTTTTGTAGGTATTTTTTATATTTTCCAAAAAGTTGCTCCGTGAAGTTTCAGGTCATTCCGAGAACGTTTGTTTCTGCACATAAATAACACCATGGTAATTCTGCTGAAAACAGCGTCAGTCCAGGTCAGTTCCATTCAAATCATGCAAGTTAGAGTCCAAAACAAGGGCAAAAGTGTTTGGAAAAGTAGATACGACGGAGACGTATCAACTCCCCCAAGCTTAAACCTTTGCTTGTCCTCAAGCAATTCAGTTGACAAACTGAAAGTGATAAAGAAAAACTTTTACAAACTCTGTTTGCTCTTGTTGTTGTAAATATGTAAAGCCAGCATTCAAGTTTTCAGTAAAGATTATAACTAACCACATTCGCAATAACGCTTAGGTCTCAAGTTTACTCATATCAATAGCATAATCAACTAGCGAGCAATAATAATAAATCTCGGATGACAACACTTTCTCAAAATAATCATAATATGATATAACAAGATGGTATCTTGCTAGCCCTTTCTGAGACCGCAAAACATAAATGCAGAGCACCTTTAAAGACCAAGGACTGACTAGACATTGCAATTCAGGGTAAAAGAGATCCAGTTAAGTCATACTCAATGTAAACTAACAGTAATGAATGCAAATGACAGCAGTGCTCTCCAACTGGTGCTTTTTAATAAGAGGATGATGACTCAGCATAAAAGTAAATGGATAGGCCCTTCACAGAGGGAAGCAGGGATTTGTAGAGGTGCCAGAGCTCGGTTTTGAAATAGAGGTGAATAATATTTTGAGCGGTATACTTTCATTGTCAACATAACAACCAAGAGATGGCGATATCTTCCATGCTACACACATTATAGGCGGTTCCCAAACAGAATGGTAAAGTTTATACTCGCCCTTCCACCAACAAGCATCAATCCATGGCTTGCTCGAAACAACGAGTGCCTCCAACTAACAAGAGTCCCAGGGGGAGTTTTGTTTGCAATTATTTTGATTTAGTTTGCATAAAGCATGGGACTGGGCATCCCGGTGACCAACCATTTATCTCATGAGGGAGGAGCGGAGTCCACTCCTCTTGAGAATAACCCGCCTAACATGGAAGATACGGACAGCCCTAGTTGATACATGAGCTATTCGAGCATACAAAATAGGATATTTATTTGAAGGTTTAGAGTTTGGCACATACAAATTTACTTGGAAAGGCAGGTAGATACCATATATAGGTAGGTATAGTGGACTCATGTGGAATAACTTTGGGGTTTAAGGGATTGGATGCACAAGCAGTATTCCCGCTTAGTACAGGTGAAGGCTAGCAAAAGACTGGGAAGCGACCAGCTAGAGAGCGACAACAGTCAGGAACATGCATTAAAATTAATCAACACCGAATGCAAGCATGAGTAGGATATAATGCACCATGAACATAAATATCGTGAAGGCTATGTTGATTTTGTTTCAACTACATGCGTGAACATGTGCCAAGTCAAGTCACTTAAATCATTCAGAGGAGGATACCACCCTATCATACCACATCATAACCATTTCAATAGCATGTTGGCACGCAAGGTAAACCATTATAACTCATAGCTAATCAAGCATGGCACAAGAAACTATGATCTCTAGTTGTCATTGCAAACATGTTTATACATAATAGGCTGAATCAGGAATGATGAACTAATCATATTTACAAAAACAAAAGAGGTCGAGTTCATACCAGCTTTTTATCTCAGTCAGTCCATATATCATCATAATTGCCTTTCACTTGCACGACCGAACGATGTGAATAACATTGGACTAAGCTGGAATCTGCAAGCATTCAATAACCAGGAGAAGACAAGGCAATATGGGCTCTTTTGTCAGATCAACAATAATGCATATAAGAGCCACTTCAACAATTTAATCATGGTCTTCTCCTATCGACCCCCAAAGAAAAGAAAAGAAATAAAACTATTTACACGGGAGAGCTCCCAGCAAGTAAAAGAAGAACAAGAAATCTTTCTGGGTTTTCTTTTTAATTACTACTGCAGGCATGGAAAGTAAACTAGTTAAAAGCTACAACTAATTTTTTTGGTTTTTCTTAAGGTTTATTAAACACACAAGAAGAAAGCATAAAAAGGAAATTAAACTAGCATGGATGATACAATGAAAAAGTATGAGCACCGACATCTAGCAATGAGTGTGTGAACATAAATGTAATGTCGGTGAGAAATACGTACTCCCCCAAGCCTAGGCTTTTGTCCTAAGTTGGTCTATGGCCACGGCTGGGCTGGCGGATATCCATAGTAGTAGTTGGGGCCGTACTAAGAAGAAGAAGACTCGGATTGCCACTGGCTGGCAATCATCTCCGGATCCCACTGGTAATTATACTATCGTGAAGGATCAACTGGTGGTTCCGGCTCTGGCTCCATGGCTAGTGCAGGGTTCTGGTAGGCGTGAATAGCCTTTAACAGAACAAGGTACTAGCCTGCAGATAAATCAAACAAAGAAGGAGCAGGCAAGGTAATAGTCTCAGGATGATGTTTATCAAAGAACAATTTGTATTTAAGCTCTCCTTACCTATTCTTAACAATAAAATCATGTGCCACCATACTTTTATAATCTAAATAAACACGAGGTAGCACCTTTTCTTCCTTCTCATAATGCCTAATAGGTATGTTAACATGTGCAGCTAGGCGTGAAGCATAGATGTCTCCAAAGATGGGGCCCTTGGTATGGTTCAGACTTAACCGTTTAGCAATAATGCCGCCCATACTAACAGAGTTATCACCGTATAAACCGTGGAGCAAAATAATAATATCAGGGACACTAAGGTTTCCACAGTTTCCGCGACCAATTAAACAATGGCTAGCAAATAATGCAATATAGCGTAAAACAGGAAAATGTATGCTAGTGATTCGTGCATCGGAAACCTTCCTTGTTTCCCCTACAGTGATAGTATCAATAAAGCCATCCACATCCTCGCGATGTGGTTCCTCTATCTTGCCCTCGAAAGGGACTAAACAAACCCGACAAAAATCATAAAGTGACATCTCCTTATGCTCATCATATAAATGAAACTCCACCGTAGGTGGTGAGCTCCTAGAATGGAAATGAAAGTTTTGCACAAAGATATTTGTGAGTAAGAGATACTGATCGCGTTGGTCATGGAGGAAAGCGGTGAGGCCTGCATTCTTAGCCAATTCATGAAAATCTTCATAAATCCCGGCTGCTCTCAAGAAATCATCGGAAGGCCATTCACACGCCCGAACCTCCGCGGTGCGAGGCAGATTATACTTAGGCTTCGGTGCCTTTTCCTTCGAGCTTTGGCTCGATGAGTCCCTCAAAATTCTCTTCATCATTTTCTGAAAAATTCTGAAATTTTTAGTAACTTCAAAATAAAAGTAAACCAAACTCAATAATATTGATAGCAACTACTCCTACAAGTGCCTAGGGCCTATATCATGCATCAAAACTACTTTTGACCATATAAATTTGACATGCAAGCTCAAGAACAGGGTCACCTAAGCAGCAAAAAATTTCAATGAATAAAGCACTAGAACAAAAACTAATTGGACCAATGGAGGAGTCACATACCAAGGAACAATCTCCCCAAGCAGTTTTGTGAGAGGTGCTTTGAGCAAGGAGATCGAAAATGGTAGCAAAACGAGCTTGGACTCGGGTTTGAGCTGGTTATTTGTGTTTGGGGGAGGAAGAAGGAGTGTGTGGGTGAAAGGATAAGTGGAGGAGGGCCACCGTGGGCCCACGAGGCAAGGGGCGCGCCTAGGGGGTAGGGCGCACCCTCCACCCTCGTGGGCAGGTGGTTGACCCCCTGTTGTGTTCTTAGTGCCAAATATTCTCAAATATTTCAGAAAAAATCATATTTAAATTTCAGGGCATTTGGAGAACTTTTATTTTCGGGGTATTTTTATATTGCATGGATAATCAGATAACAGACAGAAAAAATACTATTTTATTTTATTTAATATAAATAACAGAAAGTAAAAGGAGGGTATAGAAGGTTGTGCTTTCTAGTTTCATCCATCTCATGATCATCAAAAGGAATCCACTAACAAGGTTGATCAAGTCTTGTTAACGAACTCATTCTGAATAACATGGAACCGGAGAAATTTCGAATAACACTATGTTACCTCAACGGGGATATGCACATCCCCAATAACAAGAATATCATATTTCTTCTTGACAGTAGGAAGAGGAAATTCAAAACCTCCAAATATAATCGATGGAATTTTTCCAATAGAGTTGATACTATGAACTTGAGGTTGTTTCCTCAGAAAGTGTACCGTATGCTCATTACCATTAACATGAAAAGTGACATTGCCTTTAGTGCAATCAATAACAGCCCCTGCAGTGTTCAAAAAAGGTCTTCCAAGAATAATAGACATACTATCGTCCTCGGGAATATCAAGAATAACAAAGTCCGTTAAAATAGTAACATTTGCAACTACAACAGGCACATCCTCACAAATACCGACAGGTGCAGCAGGTGATTTATCAGCCATTTGCAAAGATATTTCAGTAGGTGTCAACTTATTCAAATCAAGTCTAGGATATAAAGAGAGAGGCATAACACTAACACTGGCTCCAAGATCACATAAAGCAGTTTTAACATAGTTTCTTTTAATGGAGCATGGTATAGTGGGTACTCCTGGATTTCCAAGTTTCTTTGGTATTCCACCCTTAAAAGTATAATTAGCAAGCATGGTGGAAATTTCAGCTTCCGGTATCTTTCTTCTATTTGTAACAATTTCTTTCATATACTTAGCATAAGGATTCATTTTGAGCATATCAGTTAATCGCATATGCAAAAAGATAGGTCTAATCATTTCAGCAAAGCGCTCAAAATCCTCATCATCCTTTTTCTTGGATGGTTTGGGAGGAAAAGGCATGGGTTTCTGAACCCATGGTTCTCTTTCTTTACCGTGTTTCCTAGCAACAAAGTCTTTCTTATCATAACGTTGATTCTTTGATTGTGGGTTATCAAGATCAACAGTAGGTTCAATTTCTATATCATTATCATTACTAGGTTGAGCATCATCATGAACATTATTATTAATATTATCACTAGTTTCAGGTTCATTACCAGATTGTGTTTCAGCATCAGAAATAGAAATATCATTTGGATTTTCAGGTGGTTCAGCGATAGGTTCACTAGAAGCATGCAAAGTCCTATCATTTTTCTTTTTCTTCCTTTTAGAAGGACTAGGTGCATCTACAATATTTCTCTGAGAATCTTGCTCAATTCTCTTAGGGTGGCCTTCAGGATACAAAGGTTCCTGAGTCATTCTACCTCCTCTAGTCATAACTCTAACAACATTATCATTATTCTTACTATTCAATTCATTGAGTAAATCATTTTGAGCTTTAAGTACTTGTTCTACTTGACTGGTATGAAAGTGCATCTAGTGCCCCTTAATGATTTTGGTGTATTGAAGACTTATAGGTTAAGGGACTAATGCGTTTGTGAGTATACACAGGTCTATAAGTCTATGAGGAGTTTGATATTTACAGAGAAAGTCGACCCCTAAAAATGAAGTTCTTCGACTGAAGACTTTGGATTTCTGAAGACTCTCTGAAGACTTTGAAAGTGAAGAAAGTGGTGTGACCTTGAAGACTTGGTATTCATTCGAGGAACATGAAGCGTGAAGACTTTTGTTTTCGTAGTTTCATTTTCTCTTTCTTGAGTCATAGGAAACACCGTACTATTAAAGGGGGTTGAGGAAATACTAAGGAAAATTTTCCATGTGATCCTCAACTCAAATCCTACACCTACCAATCCCTTCGAGTGAAGCCATTGGAAATCTCATACAGATCGGTCATATTCTTCAGTGACAGAGATGAAGTTCTTCTGGTCTCTGAGGAATTAGTTCTGACTGAGGAGTTAGGAATTCGCCAGTGTGGATTGCCTACACAGTGAGGAACATGATAGCCGTGAGGATTTCACCATTCAAAATTCCGACTGTTGCTGTGCTATGCGCCAGCTGTCCCAAAATATCTATCCACCTAACTGTGACGCCCGGATAATTAAGCTACAGTAATTCTCTGCTAATGGTGCCACGTCACTTCAATTACTGTTGCTACTCTCACGTTAGTTCGAAATCAATTCAAATTCAAATTCAAAATCAAGCAAACAATAAAAGTTTTCAAATATTAAAACTAAAATGTTCGGAGTGAACCAAATATTGCATAGGTAATTATGGTGGAGAAGCCACACTTTTATAAAATAGCTAAATGCTCTAAAGTAAATAAACAGTAGCTAAAACCAGTAATTAAATTCGTTTTATAATATATAAAATGTTAAACTAAATTGTTTGGGCGCCCAAGTTATTGTGGCATTAGAATAAGTAGTAATACAATTTTAGGAACTAATTTTATAATTTATAAAACTAACATAAATAGTAACAAAAGGGAAAAAAGGAAAATAATAAAAAGTAAAAAAAAACAAAGCTAAAAAAAAGGAGAAGAAACAACAGACCCCCCCC
>NC_041382.1:637336031-637336542 GCF_002162155.2 Triticum dicoccoides | reverse complement strand
AATGGCCTCCACGAGCCCGCGTCGCCGACTCGCCGGAACGCCACCTTCACATCGCCGTCGTCCCCATCTTCCCCCACGAGCCCCGCTGCCCCGTGCCCTACACCCCGCCGTGAGCAAGCCCCTCCCTCTCCTCTCTCCCTCCCGTGTCGACCGCGCCACCATGCCCCGCGCGCCCCGCTCCGCTCCACTCCGGCGGCCCGCGCTCACCGTGGCCTCGCGCGCACCCCGGCCCCTGCTGCTGCACTGCTGCTGCTCCGCGCGGCACCCGCCCGTGCAGCGCCCAGCCGTCGCCCTTGCTCCCCGTGGCAAACCCCGTCGCCGCACGGCCCCCTCCGTCTCCGCGCCGTTCCGGCCGCCTGCCGGTGCCGTGGCCGCCGGCGCCCCGTGGCGCTGGGCTGCACCCGTTACGGCTGCGTCCAGGTGACCCGACGCCCACACGCCCGCTAAGGCCCCTTCGGGCCACTGACCAGGGGGGCCCAGCCCACAAAACGTTTTAAAAGAAAATGAAAAT
>NC_041382.1:637328340-637335934 GCF_002162155.2 Triticum dicoccoides | reverse complement strand
CAGCGCCCAGCCGTCGCCCTTGCTCCCCGTGGCAAACCCCGTCGCCGCACGGCCCCCTCCGTCTCCGCGCCGTTCCGGCCGCCTGCCGGTGCCGTGGCCGCCGGCGCCCCATGGCGCTGGGCTGCACCCGTTACGGCTGCGTCCAGGTGACCCGACGCCCACACGCCCGCTAAGGCCCCTTCGGGCCACTGACCAGGGGGGCCCAGCCCACAAAACGTTTTAAAAGAAAATGAAAATGAAAATAAAATAAAATGAATTAATTAATTTAATAATTAATTAAATTAATTAATTAGTGAATTAATTAAGTTAATTAATTCTATTTAATTAACCTAATTAATTAGTTAGTTTAATTAAACAGTAATTAGTTTAGCTAAATCCTAATTAACCTAACAGAGTATGAGAGATGGGTCCCACGGGACCCACATGCCAGGGTTGACTCAGTCAACCCCTGTTGACTGCTGACGTCAGCATGACATCATGCTGACGTCATAAATACATTTTTTTTGAATTAATTAAATAAATAATTAAATTCCAAAATTGTTCAAATCTTTTAAAAATCATATCTTTTAATCCGTAACTCGGATTAAAATATTTTCAACATGAAAGTTGCTCAGAACGACGAGACGAATCCGGATACGCAACCCGTTCGTCCGCCACACACCCCTAACATATCAAACTCGCAACTTTCCCCCTCCGGCTCCTCTGCCCGAAAACACGGAACCCCAGGGATAATTTCCCGGATGTTTCCCCCCTTCACCGGTACCACCTCGTACCGCGTTGGGGCACACCTAGCACCACGCTTTGTCATGTCATGCATCGTCTTGCATTTGTTTGCATTATATTTATTGTTTCTTCCCCCTCTTCTCTCGCTAGACACCGAGACCGACGCCGCTGCTACCCAGTACGACTACGGTGTTGACGACCCCTCTCTCTTGCCAGAGCAACCAGGCAAGCCCCCCCTTTGATCACCAGATATCGCCTATTCTCCTCTATACTGCTTGCATTAGAGTAGTGTAGCATGTTACTGCTTTCGTTAATCCTATTCTGATGCATAGCCTGACATTGTCGCTACATCTGTTGATACCTTACCTGCAATCCTAAATGCTTAGTATAGGATGCTAGTTTATCATCATTGGCCCTACATTCTTGTCAGTCTGCCTTGCTATACTATCGGGCCGTGATCACTTGGGAGGTGATCACGGGTATATACTATACATACATACATACTATACAGATGGTGACTAAAGTCGGGTCAGCTCATTGAGTACCCGCAAGTGATTCTGACGAGGGGGCTGAAAGGACAGGTGGCTCCATCCCGGTAGAGGTGGGCCTGGGTTCCCGACGGCCCTCGACTGTTACTTTGTGGCGGAGCGACAGGGCAGGTTGAGACCACCTAGGAGACAGGTGGGCCTGGCCCTGTTCGGCGTTCGCGGATACTTAAGACGCTTAACGAGATCTTGGTATTTGATCTGAGTCTGGCTACTGGCCTATACGCACTAACCATCTACGCGGGAGTAGTTATGGGTATCCCGACGTCGTGGTATCAGCCGAAGCACTTCAGACGTCAGCGACGGAGCGGCGCGCGCCGGATTGGAACGTAAGCCTGCTCTTGTATTAAGGGGGCTAGTTCTGCTTCCGGCCGCCCTCGCAACGTGCAGGTGTGCTATGGGCGATGGGCCCAGACCCCTGTGCGCTTAGGTTTAGACCGGCGTGCTGGCCTCTCTGTTTTGCCTAGGTGGGGCTGCGACGTGTTGATCTTCCGAGGCCGGGCATGACCCAGGAAAGTGTGTCCGGCCAAATGGGATCGAGCGTGTTGGGCTATGTGGTGCACCCCTGCAGGGAAGTTAATCTATTCGAATAGCCGTGATCTTCGGTAACAGGACGACTTGGAGTTGTACCTTGACCTTATGACAACTAGAACCGGATACTTAATAAAACACACCCTTCCAAGTTCCACAGACAACCCGGTGATTGCTTTTCTACAGGGCGACGAGGAGAGGATCACCGGGTAGGATTATGCTATGCGATGCGACTGGAGATGCGCTTGGAGATGCTACCTGGATATGCTACTTGGAGATGCTACTTGGAGGACTTCAATCTACACTCTTCTACATGCTGCAAGACGGAGGCTGTCAGACGCGTAGTCTTCGACAGGATTAGCTATCCCCCTCTTATTCTGGCATTCTGCAGTTCAGTCCACTGATATGGCCCCTTTACACATATACCCATGCATATGTAGTGTAGCTCCTTGCTTGCGAGTACTTTGGATGAGTACTCACGGTTGCTTTCTCCCCCCCTTTTCCCCTTTCCTTTCTTTCTGGTTGTCGCAACCAGATGCTGGAGTCCAGGAGCCAGGAGCCAGTGTCGACGACGACTTCTACATTGGAGGTGCCTACTACTACGTGTAGGCTGACGACGACGACCAGGAGTAGTTAGGAGGATCCCAGGCAGGAGGCCTGCGCCTCTTTCGATCTGTATCCCAGTTTGTGCTAGCCATCTTATGGCAACTTGTTTAACTTATGTCTGTGCTCAGATATTGTTGCTTCCGCTGACTCGTCTATGATCGAGCACTTGTATTCGAGCCTTCGAGGCCCCTGGCTTGTATTATGATGCTTGTATGACTTATTTTATTTGTAGAGTTGTGTTGTGATATCTTCCCGTGAGTCCCTGATCTTGATCGTACACATTTGCGTGCATGATTAGTGTACGATTGAATCGGGGGCGTCACAAGTTGGTATCAGAGCCGACTGCCTGTAGGAATCCCCCTTCCACACTCCTTGGCCGAAGTCGAGTCTAGTCACTACAAAACTTTTACTAACTTGGCTGTGTGCCTTACGGGCCCACGTCGCCATTGGGTGGTACTAGGGTCTTTTACTCCTCGACCTTTACTCTGGGACGCTGATCTCTCCTCTATTTGGGTTAAATGAAGTTTACTAAATCTAACAATAGGATCTCGTTATCACTTTCACCCGGAGAGCCCTTGTTACTGATGATCGTCTGCTGCACCAGAAGACCCTGAAGATACTCTCCGCTGTTAACCTGAGAACTTGTGTTCATCGCGTTTGCAATTCCCCTTCCACCGCAAACCCTTATGGATAACTACTTGCAGTTGTTATTCTTACATTCATCCCCAGTTGGTCTTGTTATTACAAGATAACCTGAAAACTCGTCGTTGTTTCGATAATCCTTTGAGCTTACTGCCTTGCTGTTCTTTGTCACCTGAATACCCCTACGGTTAATTATTGCAATTATCGAGTATCCGCTCATCCCCTGTTGTTCATGTGTTACACAAAATTCTTCAAAATACTATTCGATCTTCCGAGAATCCTCTGGAGCCTTTGGCTCTTGAAATTCTTGCTTGCTTGCATTATGGTTAATCCCATAAGTCTCGTAGTCATATTGACATTCCTTGTCATTATCATTTTGAGTCTGTTGACTCAATATGTTTGCGAATACCCGCAATCATCATTGATCCTTATAAATTACCTTTCCGGCTGGGCTGCCATTCTTTTAACTGGAATTGGTTCTCGACCAATCCAAGTGTCGTTGATTGTACCCTAAGGCTATTCAACTTATCCATCCCTAATCAGAGCATTGCTTCTGACCCCTTGATTTGGGAATCATAATTCCTTTGCATTTGACAATTGAGTTAGTCAGTTGTTTCTATAATCCGGTGCACTTGCATTCCTTCTTCCTTTGATAGAGTATCGATACCCACACCAGATCCTTTGTGGACCATCAAGTCCTTTGTTGGATTGTTATCCGACAGTGTCCTTCACATTTGATCACTTTGTGAGTTCTTCCCCTGATACATAATGCCTTTGTTAAGTTGTATCCTCTGCTTGGCCAACCATGCTCTGCCTTCGAGCTTGAGTTAATTATTTCTAAAGATTCTGGTATATGATTCCAAGAAGCCCCTATGGGTTGAACATATGCCTTCACTAAACCGTGTGAACCCGAAAGTTTTCACGAATCATACTCTTCTGGTGCTTCGCCAGATAAAATTTCAACACTGCAACTTCATCGAACGTGAGAAGTGAATGAAAGGTTATGCATTGGAGAAGTGGGAGTCGACCTTGAACTTGTGTTCATGCCCATGGACACGATGTAGATCTTATCATTAAAGCTTCTTTTAAATGAATTATTCCTTTGGTATAAGTTCATCTTATATCTAGGATCTGGCCTTTTGCAACCGTGGTTCCGACCATGATTGTTCTTCTTTGATCTCATTTCTCGGACAAGTTAAAACAATTGCCTTCTATGGATCAATACACCAGTCCCACCTTTACTTTGATCTTGTGTCGAGTATTACCCCCCCTGGTATCTCGAGATTATCATGGAACTGCATAACTCCTTATGAGTTCTTCATCAAGTGCTACCTTCCCACTGATTCCAATTTTTCGCGAGCTCTGAGTTATTGAACAATCAAAGACACTGATAACTGAACCGAGTCCGCACTACGGTTCAACAACTCTTCGGTAAGCTTCTATAAGTACGAGTTTGTACCCGATCATGCCATTCCTAGCCTGTTTGGCTATATCATTGTCGTGACGATTCTAACGGTGCTACCTGGTCCTTATTCTCGGAGCACCAATTTTCGACGATGAACTAACCTTACGTCGATTTTTCCTCGTCATATCAATTCGCCTTGAACAACAAGCTTGGTTTCGAGTTTGTGTCATACTTTTGGTTCCAATAACCTTTCACTTCATCATTACTTGACTTGATGTCGTCACCGATCGATTACATCTTCGTGGAATCTCTCGACAAATGTGTCATGATCACCATCTACATTCTGATGCTCTTCCAGGATATCAATTGAATTAATGATGAGAAATACCATCCTTGCCCTCGATGATTTGTGTTGTCATCGACCTCTTTATTGCGTTCCCTCCAACAAAAACTTGTTTGTGTTCTGTGCTATACCTCGAGTTCCTTGCTACCTAGCATTTGTTCTTCTTTACCATGGAGTATTACCATCTTTTATGTCAAGAAGGTCGTGAGATTACTCCACCTCTTAAGACTTCTTGGTATGGTGATACTTCTCACCCTCACCATTCTTTCTTGGTACCCGTGTTGTTTCTAACCGGAATACCGACAATTGAACTATGAGGTGTGAATTCAAAACTTCTAGCAACCCCATTGCTTTGAAGTAATGGTCGAGTTTCATTCTAATTCTTTTGTTCATCAAGTCACCACTCTAACATTGATCGTGCGACCCAACCCATATTCGGGCGCACCGTTCAACCAATGTTTAATTATGTATGTTTTCCTCGAGCATATCCCATTATATTGTTTAATCTGACAGATGTTATCCCCTTATCCACATAATTGTGGAGATCCATCTTTTGGATACCTCGTTGAATTATCGCTGAGTCCATCAGCCACCTCATCATCCTCTCCTTGGGTTAATGATGAACTCTTGTTAACGGAAATCACTTCTTAGTTCATTTCCCGAGAGTCTTACAGTGTCATCCCGTCAATTTGTGTTGCACCTTTCTTCTCAGGCATCCTGAGTCTGAGGTATCCTGACACCAATCGGATCGGAATCTCGGTCAGATATGATGGTTGGGACATTTTCCAAGAGTTATGATGTTGATCCTTTGATGACCCGGTAACATGATGTCATGCCTAGCACCCCCCCCCCTCGGCTGGAGGACCAATCACTATATATTCCTTTTCAGCAAGGTTATCCGTTCATCCATGGGGAAATTGTAAGACTTATTCTACAAGTTATTCCTGGTGGATCCTTCGTGTTTCCAAAGTTTGATCTTCACCTAAAGACCATGTCAATTCTATCTCGAAGCATGTCAATGGTACTCCGATTTTCAACAGGAACATTTGAAGCACGATGCTAAATTCTCTTTATCAATTATCCAAACACCGTTGTATGGGTAATGTCATGAAATTTTTCTCCCCTTACCTAAAATGGTTTTCTACCTACTATCCTGTCATGGATATCATCTGCTTGTCCTTGGGAAGGATATACCCCTGGAAAATGTGTTTAAACACATTTTTCCTTTCCATTGATTTGGTTAAATCCGATAATCATATCTTCCTTTCCATTGTTTGGTTTAACCTTTCTTGTGATCTATGAGATCTAAGCAGTAATATTCTCCTACTTTTGTAAACACCTCGGTGTACAATTCTGTCAGAAAGACCCTGTTACTATTGTTGATGACATTTCGGTAGCCACCAATGGACGAGAACCTTGCCTATTGGCCCGCCTCGTTCAACGAGCAGGAAAATGGTTCTCTTCGTCCCTCGCCCTTGGTATCGATGTTGTTGCCGACATAACTGACCTGGTACTCTCTGACGTGCCTTGCTATCATGACCGTGCAAGACGTCACTGCTCCTATTTAACAAAAAAACACATGGCGGGCCCATAACCCACAGTTCCACAGGATCGAAACCTGACTGTCCTGTACACCCCCCTATTCCCTAAGTTATTCCTCGTGCGTGGCCTCGTATGTAATTCACGGGCCACCGTCCTAGTGATCTATTCTGGTATCAGACGCAATACTTACTCTCGCTACTCTGAACCCCTTTCTCACTCTGGTTCAGGCTTCGAGCAACTAGCTATCCGCTTGGAGCCTCTTATGGTACCTTCGTACCTTACTCTCGAGGTATTTCATATGTTCAACTCGAGAGATAATCTTATACTCATTCCTGGGTTAACCCCAGATTGTTTCCCTCAGAAGCATTATGTCGTAGTGAGCTGCCCCTTATCCTTTCGTAAGAACGATGGAGTTCCCGAAGAAATGATGACAAGTTTATCAGGATGCATTGGAATAAAGAATGGAAGACATCAAAGAAAGGGATTAACTTCTTCGAGAAGATCCGTTAGAATATCGTAACCAGAACTTTCCCCCTTACTCCCCTCTTAAATCTCGGGACGAGATTTCTTGTAGTGGAGGAGAATTGTGACGCCCGGATAATTAAGCTACAGTAATTCTCTGCTAATGGTGCCACGTCACTTCAATTACTGTTGCTACTCTCACGTTAGTTCGAAATCAATTCAAATTCAAATTCAAAATCAAGCAAACAATAAAAGTTTTCAAATATTAAAACTAAAATGTTCGGAGTGAACCAAATATTGCATAGGTAATTATGGTGGAGAAGCCATACTTTTATAAAATAGCTAAATGCTCTAAAGTAAATAAACAGTAGCTAAAACCAGTAATTAAATTCGTTTTATAATATATAAAATGTTAAACTAAATTGTTTGGGCGCCCAAGTTATTGTGGCATTAGAATAAGTAGTAATACAATTTTAGGAACTAATTTTATAATTTATAAAACTAACATAAATAGTAACAAAAGGGAAAAAGGAAAATAATAAAAAGTAAAAAAAAACAAAGCTAAAAAAAAGGAGAAGAAACAACAGACCCCCCCCTCCCGCTGGGCCTCGTGGCCCAGCTGGCCACCAGGCCGCCCCACGGCCCAACCGGCCGGCCCACCCCATGGCCCCTTAACCCCCCACTCCCCACCGAACCCTAGCCCCGACACCACCCACTCGCCCCCACTCACCCACGTCTCTCCCCCTCTCCTCTCGATCCCATCTGGATCGAGGAGGGGCTCAACCCCGCCGCGCC
>NC_041382.1:637305482-637327445 GCF_002162155.2 Triticum dicoccoides | reverse complement strand
TATACTGCTTGCATTAGAGTAGTGTAGCATGTTACTGCTTTCGTTAATCCTATTCTGATGCATAGCCTGACATTGTCGCTACATCTGTTGATACCTTACCTGCAATCCTAAATGCTTAGTATAGGATGCTAGTTTATCATCATTGGCCCTACATTCTTGTCAGTCTGCCTTGCTATACTATCGGGCCGTGATCACTTGGGAGGTGATCACGGGTATATACTATACATACATACATACTATACAGATGGTGACTAAAGTCGGGTCAGCTCATTGAGTACCCGCAAGTGATTCTGACGAGGGGGCTGAAAGGACAGGTGGCTCCATCCCGGTAGAGGTGGGCCTGGGTTCCCGACGGCCCTCGACTGTTACTTTGTGGCGGAGCGACAGGGCAGGTTGAGACCACCTAGGAGACAGGTGGGCCTGGCCCTGTTCGGCGTTCGCGGATACTTAAGACGCTTAACGAGATCTTGGTATTTGATCTGAGTCTGGCTACTGGCCTATACGCACTAACCATCTACGCGGGAGTAGTTATGGGTATCCCGACGTCGTGGTATCAGCCGAAGCACTTCAGACGTCAGCGACGGAGCGGCGCGCGCCGGATTGGAACGTAAGCCTGCTCTTGTATTAAGGGGGCTAGTTCTGCTTCCGGCCGCCCTCGCAACGTGCAGGTGTGCTATGGGCGATGGGCCCAGACCCCTGTGCGCTTAGGTTTAGACCGGCGTGCTGGCCTCTCTGTTTTGCCTAGGTGGGGCTGCGACGTGTTGATCTTCCGAGGCCGGGCATGACCCAGGAAAGTGTGTCCGGCCAAATGGGATCGAGCGTGTTGGGCTATGTGGTGCACCCCTGCAGGGAAGTTAATCTATTCGAATAGCCGTGATCTTCGGTAACAGGACGACTTGGAGTTGTACCTTGACCTTATGACAACTAGAACCGGATACTTAATAAAACACACCCTTCCAAGTTCCACAGACAACCCGGTGATTGCTTTTCTACAGGGCGACGAGGAGAGGATCGCCGGGTAGGATTATGCTATGCGATGCGACTGGAGATGCGCTTGGAGATGCTACCTGGATATGCTACTTGGAGATGCTACTTGGAGGACTTCAATCTACACTCTTCTACATGCTGCAAGACGGAGGCTGTCAGAAGCGTAGTCTTCGACAGGATTAGCTATCCCCCTCTTATTCTGGCATTCTGCAGTTCAGTCCACTGATATGGCCCCTTTACACATATACCCATGCATATGTAGTGTAGCTCCTTGCTTGCGAGTACTTTGGATGAGTACTCACGGTTGCTTTCTCCCCCCCTTTTCCCCTTTCCTTTCTTTCTGGTTGTCGCAACCAGATGCTGGAGTCCAGGAGCCAGGAGCCAGTGTCGACGACGACTTCTACATTGGAGGTGCCTACTACTACGTGCAGGCTGACGACGACGACCAGGAGTAGTTAGGAGGATCCCAGGCAGGAGGCCTGCGCCTCTTTCGATCTGTATCCCAGTTTGTGCTAGCCATCTTATGGCAACTTGTTTAACTTATGTCTGTGCTCAGATATTGTTGCTTCCGCTGACTCGTCTATGATCGAGCACTTGTATTCGAGCCTTCGAGGCCCCTGGCTTGTATTATGATGCTTGTATGACTTATTTTATTTGTAGAGTTGTGTTGTGATATCTTCCCGTGAGTCCCTGATCTTGATCGTACACATTTGCGTGCATGATTAGTGTACGATTGAATCAGGGGCGTCACACTAACGGTCTTATCATTGAAGGGCATTTATGTCTTATCATGTTGGGCTGCTCCCTAGGCTATAAATAGCCGCCCCCTAAAACCACTAGCTGGTTGGCTGCTCTGAGAGAAACTGACACTTGTCATTTGAGAGCAACCCATCCTCCGAGGACTTTGAGCGAAAATCATCAAGTGAGGAAAACCCAAACCCAAACACCTTCAAACCCCAAGTGATTGAGCATCACTGAAGAGATTGATCCTGCGTGGATCCAACGCTTGTTACCTTTGAAGACTGTGCTTCTTCCAGATGGTTAGGCGTCATGGTCTATAGCATCCAAGAGGAATTGTGGATCGCCGAGTGACCAAGTTTGTGAAGGTTTGGAAGTCACCTGAAGACTTACCATGAGTGATTGGGCGAGGTCTGTGTGACCTTAGCTCAAGGGGAATACGGTGAGGACTGAGTGTCCTGAGCTGCGTGTTCAGGACTGGGTGTCCGGGACTGTGTGTCCTCAGGTTTAAATACCTAGCCGCCCTAACCAGACGTACAACTGAGACAACAGTTGGAACTAGTCTACCAAATCATTGTCTTCACCAAGCTTTCTGGTTCCATTTCCTCAACTATTTCATTTCCTCATAACTGTGTTGGGTGCTTGTTCATATCTGTGCTTGAAGACTTTGACTGAATATTTTCTCAATTTCCTCAGTTCAATTTCTTCAGTGTGTTTGTCTTCATCCTGTGTTATCCTATGCTTACGCTTTCTGTACTCTGTGCCTGTCTTCATTTCATCATGATGACTATGCTTGTGTTCTATTATTTTTACTTTTGAGTACTTATTCCGCTGCTAGTAGTTCTTCGCTAAGGAATTTCCTCACCTACAAATTCCTCAGTGAAGAATTCATAAAAATCGCCTATTCACCCCCCTCTAGTCGATATAACGCACTTTCAATTGGTATCAGAGCCAGGTTCTCCCTTGTTCTGTGTGATTTTGGTTTAACCGCCTAGAGTTTTAGTTATGACGACCGTAGGTATGATCAAGGTCTCTGCTGGGTGTCCTACCTTCGATGGGACGGACTACCCCTACTGGAAGAATAAGATGCGAATGCATCTTGAGACAATTGATAACGATCTCTGGTATGTTGTGGAAAATGGTGTTCCCTCAGTCACACCTTCTCTGAATGTTGCTGATGTGAAGAGATTCAACCAACTCGATTCTCAAGCGAAGAATATCATATGTGGCCATCTGAGCAAAGGACAGTATGGAAGAGTGAGTGCTTTGGAAACTGCTGATCTTATCTGGGATAGACTGCCCAAAGTGAATGAAGGAGTCTCAACACAGCGTGACTCTCGAGTTGATGTTCTTCGCAATCTCTTCAACCGCTTCAAAAGACTCGACAATGAAAATGTTCAACAAACCTTCGATCGCCTCACTGACATCTCAAATGAGCTTCAAGCACTTGGTGCCACTGACATCACCGACCATGAGGTGGTGAAGAAATTGCTGAGATCGCTTGATTCCTCATTTGACACTCTGGCATTAATGATACAAGAACGTGCTGATTACAAGTCACTTGATCCCGCTGGTATTCTCGAGAGGCTAAATACTCATGAGTTCCAACTTGCTGAAAAAAGAGATCTCTATGGTTCGAGCTATGGCAGATCACGTGCACTGAAGGCCAAGGCAGTATCTGAGTCCGAAGATGAAGACTCTGGTAGTAGCCTTGGTGATCCTGAAGAACTAAGCCATGAGATAGCACTGCTCATGAAGAAGTTCCAAAAGTTCTCAAGACGTGGTAGCTTTGGAAGACCCTCAAGGAGCAATGATTCCTCATCCAGTGACTACAAGAGGAGGCTCTGTCACAAATGCAAGAAACCTGGACATTACATTAGATTGTCCTCAGTGGGAATAGGAATCAAAGAAGAAGAAATACAAGGATTATAGTTCTGATGATGCGAAGAAAAAGAAGAAATCCACAAAATCTTCATCATCAAAATCCTCAAAGTATTCATCTCACAAGAAGAGCAGCTCCAAGAAGGCTAGGGCATTCATTGGCAAGGAAATGGACTCTGAGGCTAAATCTGAAGAAAATGAGGAAGAGGAGGCATCTGAGGAGTCCGAATCCGGAGTGGCGAGCCTAGCTCTCGCTACTGCATTCGTCAGCAAGTCTATCTTCAACACTGAAGAAAATGACCTCACCAACAAGGCTGATGAAGGCGATGATGACTACGCTCCCACCTATTGCTTCATGGCAAAGGGTGCCAAGGTACTCAAATATACCTCCTCTGAATCAAGTGAGAATGAATCTGATGAAAACCTTAAGCCCAGCTATTCTAAACTTGCTAAGATTGCTGTAAAACAACAACGGGCTTTTGAAAAGGTTCAAAACATGCTAGACAAAAGTGATGATATGTTGGGTGAAGAAATGGATCGCACTAAAGCCTTGACTGAAAATCTTCAGAGACTTCAGACTAGGTTTGACAACCTTCAAGGTCATCATAACACTCTCTTATCTGATCATGAGAAGCTTTCTTATGAATTTCTTCAAAGAAAGCAAGACCTTGAGAAGCTAAGAGTGAGTTATGAAGATCTTCAGAAGGAGCGCGATTCATTACTTGCTCAACAAATCAGCGCCTCTCAGGAAGAATTTGTTCCTCCATGCTTGAAGTGCATTGAACGTGAATCTGCTAATTCTTCACTTGAATTTTCAAATGCTACTAATGTTTCAAATTCTTCACATGCCTCTACTATCACTAATTCCTCATCTGAGGACATTGCTAGTATCACTGACGATGCAGGGCTGAAGGAATTGTACATGACAGGCATGTACAAAAGCCTCAAAGGGCATCAGACTCTTTGTGATGTGCTTAAAAAACAGATCCTCAATAGGAACCCTAGGAAAGAGGGTATTGCCTTTGAGAGGAAAATCAATGCTGATGGTACATACTGGAAGCCTGAGCAGTACCCCAAATCTACATGGGTTGCTGCAAAGGGACCTCCAGTTGATCCATCTAACTTATCTTGATTTGCATGTGAATCTCCTCGTTCTGATGATGAGTCATTTGACTCCAACTATAAACTATTCAAAAATCAGAATGGTGAAGTATTTGCTAGATATGTTAGCACTAACTGCAGGAATGGTTCCCCTATGAAAAAAATTTGGGTTCCCAAAAGGTGCCTTGAAAGTCTTCAGGTGAATGTCCTCAGGACACCACCTGTGAAGAATAGGAACCCCAGAGCAAATTCTTCATATGGACCAAATTCTTCATATGGATCCAAGTCCTCATATGAGTATCATCGTGCTAACAACTCTGTTTCACAGGGAAGAACTAAGGGCTATGAATATGAGCATTATTCTTCTAATCATCATGTTCATAAGTCCTCGAAGAATTTCTCTGCTTATTCATATGCTTATCCTAACTCCTCTTATGTGAAACAAAATGGACTGGCTTCTATGCCATCTTTCTCATATGGAGCTCGCAGAATGATGAACTCTTTGCCACCCCTTCAGATGTGGGTGGTGAAGAAAAAGAACTAATCTCTTCTGCAGGGTCAGGTCTCCAGACATACGTGACCATCTGAAGAATTTGCTGGAGACCTGAGTATGCCTGAAAGGACGCGGGCTAATCATGAAGAAATGAACTTTCATTTCTCACGTCCTCATACTTCTTTATCTGTTCTTTTGCTTGATGAAATTGATCTAATGAATTGATGTCATATTCTTCACTGATGAAGTATATGAGTTCATAAGTTGCACTAATTCATCTGCAGGATGATCAACCCAAAGCCACTGAGTGGGTCCTCGATAGTGGATGTACAAATCACATGACTGGTGACAAGAATCTATTGATGGATGCTCCATTATCTCCGTCGCATCTGAAGCATATCATCTTTGCCGACAAAGGCAAAAGTCAGGTATTGGGTCTAGGTAAGGTTGCGATCACAAAGGATCGACACATGGATAAAGTCATGTTTGTCGAGTCCTTAGGATACAACCTCATGTCTGTCTCAATGCTTTGCGATCTTGATATGGTTGTTGTCTTTGGCAAGTACCGTTGTGTTGTGGTTATGGAAGCTGACAATTCCAAAGTCTTCGAAGGCTTTAGGAGAGGAGACCTGTATATTGTTGATTTCTCTACAGGACCACAACCAGCCGTGTGCCTACTTGCAAAAGCTTCAGAAGGCTGGCTCTGGCATCGACGACTTGGTCATGCAGGCATGAGGAATTTGCACACGCTTGCGAAGAAGAAGCATGTCATTGGCATCGAGAATGTCAAATTCCTCAAGATCACCTATGCGGAGCCTGTGAAGCTGGGAAGATGACAAAGGCTAAGAATCCAGCGAAGACTATCATGACCACCACTCGTCCATTTGAATTGCTTCACATGGATCTCTTCGGTCCTAACCATTATTCTGCAGTCTCAAATGAGGCATCTCAATATGGCTTTGTTATTGTTGATGATTACTCTCGATATACCTGGGTACACATTGTTACTTACAAACATGAAGTGCAGGAAGTCTTCAAACAATTTTCCTCGAGGGCTTCAACCAACTTTGGTGTGAAGATCAAGCACATCCGAAGTGACAATGGAACTGAGTTCAAGAATTCTGGTCTAGATGACTATCTTGATGAACTTGGTATTACTCATGAGTTATCTGCTCCTTATACTCCTCAGCAGAACGGCGTTGTGGAGCGCAAGAACAGAGGACTCTTGCTGAGATGGCTCGCACTATGCTTGATGAATACAAAACGCCTCGTCGTTTCTGGATTGAGGCAATTGATACTGCATGCCTCATCATCAACAGAGTATATCTTCACAAATTCTTCAAGAAGACTGCCTATGAACTCCTCATTGATAAGAAACCCAATGTAAGTTATTTCAAAGTCTTCGATGCTAAATGTTGGATTAGATATCCTCACCACAACTCAAAATTTGCACCGAAAGCACATGAAGGTTTTATGCTTGGTTACGGAAAGGACTCGCACACCTACAGAGTCTTCAACAATGTTCTTCACAAGGTTGTTGAAACTGTAGATGTGCAGTTCGATGAAACTAATGGCTCGCAAAGAGAGCACCTACCTACTGTGATAGATGAACCAGCACTTGAGGAAACTATCAAGTTCAAGGCTACTGAGGATGTCATTCCTATTGAAGAATCTGCTGAAGAATTCATTCCAGAACATGAAGAACGTCGAGCTAATGCACCTGAAAAAAATACTGAAGAAAATGGTGCTGAAGAGAATGCTGATCAAATTCCTCAACGACAACCAGCTCATCCTCACATTGGAAAAAGAAGTGCAAGTTGAAAAGATCATCAATGACATCAAAGTGCCAGGTCCTATCACACGCTCAAAAGCTTCACATTTATCTAACTTTTGTGGGCACTATACTTTTGTCTCTATCACAGAGCCCACTAAGGTAGATGAAGCATTTCTGGAGCCTGAGTGGATTCAGGCCATGCAAGAAGAATTACATCAGTTCGAGCTCAACAATGTCTAGGAACTGGTCAAACGTCCAGATCCTCGCAAGCACAATATCATTGGCACAAAGTGGATCTACCGCAACAAGCAAGATGAAAAATGGCCTTGTGGTGAGGAATAAGGAACGGCTCGTAGCTCAAGGCTACACACAGGTTGAAGGAATTGATTTCGATGAAACTTTTGCACCTGTTGCTAGACTTGAGGCTATTCGCATATTACTTGCTTGTCCTAACCATCATGATATCACTTTATATCAAATGGATGTGAAAAGTGCATTCCTCAATGGTAAGCTTGAGGAAGAAGTATATGTTGCTCAACCCCTAGGTTTTGAAGATCCAAAGAATCCTGACAAAGTCTTCAGACTCAACAAGGCCCTCTATGGCCTCAAGCAGGCCCCACGGGCGTGGTATGATACCTTGAAGGAATTCTTCATGAAGAAAGGCTTAAAACCTTGTTCACTCGACCCTACTCTTTTCATTAAATCTTATGATGGTGAATTGTTTGTGTGCCAAGTATATGTTGATGATATTATCTTTGGCTGTACTAACCAACATTATAGTGATGAATTTGCCTACATGATGAGTGAATAATATCAAATGTCTATGATGGGAGAATTAAAATTCTTCTTAGGTCTTCAAATTCGTCAACAAAGCAATGGCATATCCATATCTTAGGAGAAATACCTCAAGGATGTACTGAGGAAATTCGGCATGCAAGATTGCAAAGGCGTCAAAATTCCTATGCCCACAAATGGCCATCTGTGCACTAATGAAAATGGTATTGACTTCGATCATAAGGTATACCGCTCCATGATTGGTTCTTTATTGTACTTATGTGCATCTAGGCCAGATATAATGCTTAGTGTTTGCATGTGTGCCCGATTTCAAGCTACACCGAAGGAATCACACCATAAGGCTGTGAAGCATATTCTTCGATATCTAGCTCACACACCAACACTTGGATTATGGTACCCCAAGGGCTCGGCTTTTGATCTCATTGGATATTCTGAATCTGACTATGCTGGTGATCGTGTGGACCGCAAGTCAACATCTGGTACATGTCATTTCCTCGGACGATCTTTGGTCTGTTGGTCCTCGAAGAAATAGAACTGCGTATCACTATCTACTGCTGAAGCTGAGTATATTGCCGATGGTTCTTGATGTGCTCAATTGCTATGGATGAAGCAAACTCTTAAGGACTACGGCGTCAACATGAAGAATGTGCCTCTCTTCTGTGACAATGAGAGTGCCATCAAGATTGCTCACAACCCAGTTCAGCACTCGAAGACTAAGAACATTTAGATTCATCATCATTTTCTTCGTGATCATGTGTTGAAGGGCGACATTTCTATTGAGCATGTGAAGACTGAAGAACAACTAGCCGATATCTTCACAAAGCCCTTAGATGAGAAGAGATTTAGCAAGTTGCGGTGTGAGCTAAATATCCTAGAATCTTCAAATGTTCTTTGAAAAGGACACTCATCCTAACACTTACGCAAAATTGATGAATTAGATGTGCAACACATGAAGAAACATTTTTCTTCAATCAATGAAGAATAACACTCTAAGTGTGAAGAAATTAACAAAGAATTTGATTCTCAGAACCCTACGATAATTGTACGCGGTGTCTGAAATCATCATTCTTATACGGTGGGTCACGCCACCACCAAAAGTTGAAATTCCTCAGTTGTTCAAATTCTTCAACTTTGCATTGTCTTCACTGTTTCCGTTGTTTTTATTCATTATATATGAGTTTATGTCCTCTACAACATTCACTTATGGCTACTTCTTAAAGTTAGTTTTTCTGCTAAGTGAATGTGATCGGACCCTTCCCCCTCTATGCTATACTCAACCCAATATGTTCACAAATTCTTCATGTGCGTTCTATTTGAAACTCGTTCAAAATCTTCACTGTGTCCTTGTCAGCTGAAGAAATTGCGAAAGAAACTTTTAAGTTATCTTATCCAATTTTTGGCGTTGCCGCTCAAACCATTCCACATCGCACGACATACTTATCCACTCACCCACGATCTAACACGATCTCCACTTCTCAGAATGTGGGTGACACATGTCATGCGAATGAGAAGGGTCAGGGGCACGTTCATCCAAATTCTTTGAGCGAACGGTTTTCACCATGGCTATAAATACTCCTCTCCCCTTCGTCACTTCTTTTACTCCGCTCGACCTCTTTCCAGCTCGAGCTTCTCAAACCCTAGCACCGCCGCTACTTCATCATCGCCGGTGAGGAAGAGCTTCACTGCCTCGACCTCGTCGCCGCCGTACTCGCGCCGGCCGCGGGAATCTTCACTCCGCCGCCACCGTAGCTGTCTTCCTCCACCAAGTTAGGGCGTGGAAGATCCGCACTGACGAACTTCACATCTCCTCACTCCAGTTCGTCGTGTTCTTCATTCAGGGTAATTAAAAGTTACTTTTACTGCCCTCGTTGATTCGAATGATTATCTACAAAATCTTCAAAGGTGTTTTTCTTCATATCTTCACACACTAAGACACCTCTCATATCATTTGTTCTTGATTCATTTCTCTAAGCTACGAATTTCCCTTCAAGATTCCTCAATTGTGTGGATTTCTGATCTGTACAACTCTGGAACCTAGGACTAAGAACGCTTAGCGAAATTCTTCAAGACTTATCTGGTCAAATTCCTCAAACTTGTTATTTATAAAACCTTCTGAGAACGCATATGACCTCTCCAAATTCCTCACAACTATATTATATTCACAGGTACTCATGTCAGCTGCTAAATCACTAGGTTCTCATCAAATTAACTCATTTGCAGCGTTCCTCGAAGAACAGTTGCATACTTCTTCAGAGAATTCAATTGTTCAAATTCCTCAACTGAAGAAAATGGCTGACGGTAAGAAGCCACAGAAAGGAGGAAAGAGGGCTGAGGTCAATATAGAGTTTGAGATCCCTGATGATATATATGCTGGGTACTGCACACCTCCTGAGGAAGACAAAAATCAGTGCAAGGTGCGCATTCAGAAGATAGAGAGGAGATGGGCTAGAGAGTGGAGAGAGTATAGATATGTCACTCCCAAATACATGAAGAAATTCACACTCAATCCTCCATGCCCAAGACCTCCATTGGCACCTGGCTAAATAGCTGATCCCACCAGCCTCAAGCGTGGTGAGGATTATCCTGATGAATGGGCCAAGCGCCAAGCCAAGTTGGCTAAACAAGCCAAAGAAGCTATGAGGAAATTCAACGAAGACTCTGCTGCTGCCGCTGAGGCCTCTGTCAAGCCTAAGAAGGCCATGTCAAAGAAGCCTGCGCACAAGCCAAGTGCTTCACCTTCAGTGGTTTGAAGGCCAAGTTCCTCAGCAATGCCCTCACGGCCAGAATCTTCAAAGCCATCAAGGCCAACTTCTCATGTTCCTCCCAAATCCTCAGCTCCTCACAAGTCCTCAGCTTCTCCGACAAAGTCCTCTGCACCTGTGCATCTCGCCACATGTCAAAGGACCACATGCGTCTCAATTGCCTCAGGAGCTTCAGCTAGTTCCTCAGCTGCACCAAATTCTTCAATGGGACCCTCTCTACTGAAGACAAAGGCCACTGCTGGACGAGGTCCTCGTCCTAGTCCTCAGAAGAAGCAGGTCACCTTCCAAGAGCCATCTGAAGAAGACGAAGCTGATGATGATGAACTTGCTGAAATCATCAGAGATAGGCAAGTCAGGGCCGCTAGAGCCAAGGGAACAAATGTGCCACTACTTTTGGATCCAAAGTTGATCCTCGAATACATTGATGTTTGGCACAAGGACCCCAACACTCTCATGCCTGACTTCAAGCTGACTCCTGGCCAAAGTCACATGCTGACCCACTTCATTCAAGAAGAAAAATGGAAATTTGAGAAGGCCAGGCAAATCAAGAAAGTGCAGTACAAGAAGGAGCGCTATCTGAAGAAAAAGTTTATCTCTATGACAACTGAAGAACTTGTCGCTGTTCAAACTGAGATCAAGAAACTCAGTGATGAATTTGACGCATACCGCGCTGACTGGCTTGGAGCCAATGTGCGCTTTGTGAAACTTGCGGATAACTTCACCTCAAATGTTGCAGCCCCAATGCAACAGAAAGTTCCTTAGGCTGAAGCATCTGCTCAGCTGACTGAAGAACATGCCAGCACCGCTGATGAAAATTAGGCTATTGAAGAAAATGTAAGTTCCAGGGCTGATGACTGCATACCAGCCGCTGAAGAAATTGCCAGGGCATCCACTAGTGGTGCACCTGAAGAAGATGAAGAAATCAAGGCAACTGCATCAGTTGTGCCTGAAGAAAATCAACCAGATTCCTCTGCTCCTCCTGCACCAACACCAACTCTGATCCTTCCATCTGCATCAGATGTGAAGAAAACCAAGGCTGCAGAGCATGCAGCGGTGAAGAAAAGGAAAGCATCAGCTACTTCAGATTCTTCAGCTCCGAAGAAGATGAAGCCTTTGACCAGCTCGTTTGAAAATCCCATTGATGTTGTTCCTCTCTCTACCATGCCATCAAAGGACCTTGTTCCTTTCGATGAAGAATATGTGATCCCCGGTGGATCTGATGAAGAAACTCCTTCTGCTGTTTCGTCAGAGCAGTTGGATGAAGAAATTGAAGTGGATGAGACCCCTTCAACACCTGTCATTTCCTCGCCTCTGCCTCAGTTCACTGCTGAAGAGGCTGGCGTTGAAGAAATGGAAGATGAAGATGTGGACGTTGGCTACTCCACACCAGTGATGAGTGATGAATTCTAGGAAAGTTAGCATCCAAACTCTCCAATGTTCACACCATTGCAGCAAATACCTCAGTCCCCTGCACAAACTGTTCAAATGGGCTCTGAAGAAACTCACCCCACTTCATCTGTACGTGAAGAAATTCCAGCCACTAGTGTTGAAGAAACTGCTGCTGCTGAACATCTGAAGACACAGACTGCCACTGAAGAGGAACCAGAAATTCCTCAGCCTGAAGAATCTATGATTGAGATTCCTGAGGTCGTGATGCAACTCATTGACACTCCTCTACACAAGCCAAAGGATCCATTCTCCAGGAAGCAAAAATTCAAGGCTCATGATTTCTTCGGCGAGCACGTATTCTTCGCAGACTACAACCCTTATGACTCTGCTCGCATTAGGAAGAGGCATTTCTGGATAGCCAACCAAGCTAATTTCTATTCCTCGGTGCTGTTCAACAAAAACAAAATCTTCTACCATGAGCACATTCCTCACGTGGATATGGAATCTCTGCCGTGCTTCATGCCAGTCCTCAGTGTTCTTCATGATGCTGGACTGTTAAATTTCTGCTCTGACATTTGTGATTGGAATGAAGAACTGATTCTTCAATTTTATGCGACACTGCACATCACAGGAGATTCTGAAGATGTGAATTCATGGGTGCTGGACTGGATGTCTGAGAACATTCACTACACAGCACCATCTACTGAATTGCTTCGTGCCTTACCACTCAGTCCTCCCCTCGAAGAAGCTCGTTGCATTTATAGTGAACCTGAGCTTACAAATCACTACATGCAAGTTCTGATGAAACCTTTGAAGCCAGGTCAGGCCCCACGAACAAAATTCCTCGTGAAGGAATTACTATATGTGCCTAGAACTGTCTATCGCATTCTAACAAGGATAATGAGTCCCATCAAAGGCCACGACTCATCTGATGAGGAAATTGTTGGCATCATGAAGAATCTGGTATTCAACATCATTCATGGCATTCCTGTCAATTATCACGATTTCTTCATGAGGACTCTAGCAAATGTTGCACTTTCTCCGTTTGAGCTGAAGCCTTATGCACCTTGGATTATGAGATTCCTCAGGACAAGGTCTTCACTCAACTACAAAGCTGATTTTCAGAATCACCTCAGCTACTTGCCCCCGATTGAAGTCCTCAAGCGGACCTATTCCTCAGTTGATGAAAAGGGCAAGGCACCAGCTGTTATAGATGAAGGCATTCGTCCATTGGACGGACAGTTTTGCAAAGCTGCATCTTATTCCACCAATGATGACTTTGCCACACATGACTCTGCCAATGCACCCAAGTCTACTCCTCAAGCCACTACTCCCCGTGTGATGATTGATCGTGAGCTTCTGCTTAGTCTTCACCAGAAGGTGGATCGAAATCATAAATGGGTTAAGCGTCAGTTTGGTTCATTTCTTCACAACATGACTGCTACCCACAATGTAGTGAAGAAAAACCATTACTACCTCCATGAAGTTTTCGGTCGCACCTGGGCAATACTGTCACATCTGTATGGTGACAAAGACCTCAAGAAAATGGGTCTCAAGGAAGATTTTGACTGGTCTGCACCTCCACCGAAGAAATTCAAGAAGGCCAAGGTTCCTTCTTTGGTGGCCAGCTCATATTCTTCATCACGCGATACCGACGAGAATGAAGACTTGGACGACACTGCGGCAGGCCCTTCCACGACAAACGACCCCAACAACGCTGGCGCTCCTTCATCAACTTGATATTCTTCAGGGGCGTTAGTCCTCATATTTGATCCTTTTGGTCATTTGATGACAAAGGGGGGTAATTTTGAGTTAGTCTTCAGGCGGGTCTTTCTATATGGGCGTTTTTTGTTGAGTTACAACTCTCGTTCTTCTGAGACTTTATTGGATCGAGTTGTCAACTTAAACCTGATGGTGCTCTGATACTTTTGATATGTTTTCCTGCATGCTTATTCCTCATATATGCTAATGCACGCATGCTGAATTACATCAGTCACCATATTTCATCATGCATTTCAAATTCTTCATTGTGATATGTCAAATGCGTTTATGAATTACAAGATATAGGGGGAGATCTCCATGATTCAACTCTTCAAGTGTGCAATGCTTCAAAAAGCAAATACATCACCATGCACATATTCAGGGGGGAGTTCTTCTATATCTTGAAATCAAATTCCTCAATATCAGTATTTACACTTCATATGTTTATCTCCATTGAAAACTTCACCTATATTGTCATCAATCACCAAAAAGGGAGAGATTGAAAGTGCATTTAGTGCCCCTTAATGATTTTGGTGTATTGAAGACTTATAGGTTAAGGGACTAATGCGTTTGTGAGTATACACAGGTCTATAAGTCTATGAGGAGTTTGATATTTACAGAGAAAGTTGACCCCTAAAAATGAAGTTCTTCGACTGAAGACTTTGGATTTCTGAAGACTTTGAAAGTGAAGAAAGTGGTGTGACCTTGAAGACTTGGTATTCATTCAAGGAACATGAAGCGTGAAGACTTTTGTTTTCGTAGTTTCATTTTCTCTTTCTTGAGTCATAGGAAACACCGTACTGTTAAAGGGGGTCGAGGAAATACTAAGGAAAAATTTCCATGTGATGCTCAACTCAAATCCTACACCTACCAATCCATTCGAGTGAAGCCATTGGAAATCTCATACAGATCAGTAATATTCTTCAGTGACAGAGACAAAGTTCTTCTGGTCTCTGAGGAATTTGTTCTGACTGAGGAGTTAGGAATTCGCCGGTGCGGATTGCCTACACAGTGAGGAACATGATAGCCCTGAGGATTTTGCCACTCAAAATTCCGACCGTTGCTGTGCTATGCGCCAGCTATCCCAAAATATCTATCCACCTAACGGTCTTATCATTGAAGGGCATTTATGTCTTATCATGTCGGGCTGCTCCCTAGGCTATAAATAGTCGCCCCCTACAACCACTAGCTGGTTGGCTGCTCCGAGAGAAACTGACACTTGTCATTTGAGAGCAACCCATCCTCCGAGGACTTTGAGCAAAAATCATCAAGTGAGGAAAACCCAAACCCAAACACCTTCAAACCCCAAGTGATTGAGCATCACTTAAGAGATTGATCCTGCGTGGATCCGACGCTTGTTACCTTTGAAGACTGTGCTTCTTCCAGACGGTTAGGCGTCATGGTCTATAGCATCCAAGAGGAATTGTGGATCACCGAGTGACCAAGTTTGTGAAGGTTCGGAAGTCACCTGAAGACTTACCACGAGTGATTGGGCGAGGTCTGTGTGACCTTGGCTCAATGAGAATATGGTGAGGACTGAGTGTCCTGAGCTGCGTGTTCAGGACTGGGTGTCCGGGACTGTGTGTCCTCAGGTTTAAATACCTAGCCGCCCTAACCAGACGTACAACTGAGACAACTATTGGAACTGGCCTACCAAATCATTGTCTTCACCAAGCTTTCTGGTTCCATTTCCTCAACTCTTACATTTCCTCATAACTGTGTTGTGTGCTTGTTCATATCTGTGCTTGAAGACTTTGACTGAAGATTTTCTCAATTTCCTTAGTTCAATTTCTTCAGTCTGTTTGTCTTCATCCTGTGTTATCCTGTGCTTACGCTTTCTGTACTCTGTGCCTGCCTTCATTTCATCATGATGACTATGCTTGTGTTCTGTTATGTTTACTTTTGAGTACTTATTCCGCTGCTAGTAGTTCTTCGCTAAGGAATTTCCTCACCTGCAAATTCCTCAGTGAAGAATTCATAAAAATTGCCTACTCACCCCCCTCTAGTCGATATAACGCACTTTCATGGCAACCATAGAAGCATGTTTACTAATAAGTTTAAGTTCACCTTTGACATTAGCAATATAATCACCCAAGTGTTCAAGCATATTTGAATTGTATTTCAATTGTCTACCAAAATAAGCATTAAAGTCTTCTTGCTTAGTAAATTTATCAAACTCATCTAAGCATGGGCTGGCAAACTTAGTAAATGGGGTTTCAGCTTTACCATATCTATAGAGAGAATTTACCTTTACTACCTATGTCGCGTTATCAAGACCATGAGTTTCTTCAATAGGTAATGGATTAATATCATATGTTTCTTCAACAGGAGGTAAATTAAGACCATGTATTTCTTCAATAGGAGGCAAATTCTTAACATCTTCAGCTTTAATACCCTTTTCTTTCATAGATTTCTTTGCCTCTTGCATATCTTCAGGACTGAGAAATAGAATACCCCTTTTCTTCGGAGTTGGTTTAGGAATAGGCTCAGGAACTGGCTCAGGAGGTGTCCAATTATTTTCATTTGACAACATATTATTCAATAGAATTTCAGCTTCATCCGGTGTTCTTTCCCTGAAAACAGAACTAGCACAACTATCCAGGTAATCTCTGGAGGCATCGGTTAGTCCATTATCAAAGATATCAAGTATTTCATTTTTCTTAAGAGGATGATCAGGCAAAGCATTAAGTAATTGGAGAAGCCTCCCCCAAGCTTGTGGGAGACTCTCTTCTTCAATTTGCACAAAATTATATATATCCCTTAAAGCATCTTGTTTCTTATGAGTAGGGAAATATTTAGCAGAGAAGTAATAAATCATATCCTGGGGACTATGCACACAACCAGTATCAAGAGAATTAAACCATATCTTAGCATCACCCTTTAATGAGAATGGAAATATTTTAAGGATATAAAAGTAACGAGTTCTCTCATCAGTAGTGAATAGGGTGGCTATATCATTCAATTTAGTAAGATGTGCCACAATAGTTTCAGATTCATAGCCATGAAAAGGATCAGATTCAACCAAAGTAATTATATCAGGATCAACAGAGAATTCATAATCCTTATCAGTAACACACATAGGTGAAGTAGCAAAAGCAGGGTCAGGTTTCATTCTAGCATTTAGAGATTTCTTATTCCATTTAGCTAATAACCTCTTAAGTTTGTGTCTATCTTTGCAAGCTAAAATAGCCAAAGAAGCTTCTTTATCAAAAACATAACCCTCAGGAATAACAGGCAAGTCTTCATCATCAATTTCATCAGTATTATCAGATTCAATATTTTCAATCTCTCTACCCTAGCAAGTTGTTCCTCAAGAAATTCACCAAGTGGCACAGTAGTATCAAGCATAGAAGTAGTTTCATCATAAGTATCATGTATAGCAGAAGTGGCACCATCAATAACATGCGACATATCAGAACGAATAGCAGAAGCAGGTTTAGGTGTCGCAAGCTTACTTAAAACAGAAGGTGAATCAAATGCAGAGCTAGATGGCAGTTCCTTGCCTCCCCTCGTAGTTGAGGGATAAATCTTGGTTCTTGGATCTTTCAAGTTCTTCATAATGATAAGCAAATATAAATCCCAAGTGACTCAAAGAATAGAGCTATGCTCCCCGGGAACGGCGCCAGAAAATAGTCATGATAACCCACAAGTATAGAGGATCACAATAGTTTTCGAGGGTAAAGTATTCAACCCAAATTTATTGATTCGACACAAGGGGAGCCAAAGAATATTCTCAAGTATTAGCAGCTGAGTTGTCAATTCAACCACACCTAGAAACTTAGTATCTGCAGCAAAGTATTTAGTAGCAAAGTAATATGATAGTAGTGGTAACGGTAGCAAAGGGTAACAATAGTAAAAGTAATGTTTTTGGTATTTTGTAATGATGATAGCAATAGCAACGGAAAAGTAAATAAGCAGAGAACAATATATGGAAAGCTCGTAGGAAATGGATCGGTGATGGAGAATTATGCCGGATGCGGTTCATCATATAACAGTCATAACCTAGGGTGACACAGAACTAGCTCCAGTTCATTGATGTAATGTAGGCATGTATTTCGAATATAGTCATAGGTGCTTATGGAAAAGAACTTGCATGACATCTTTTGTCCTACCCTCCCGTGGCAGCGGGGTCCTTACGAAAACTAAGGGATATTAAGGCCTCCTTTTAATAGAGTACCAGAACAAAGCATTAACACATAGTGAATACATGAACTCCTCAAACTACGGTCATCACTGGTAAGTATCCCGATTATTGTCACTTCGGGGTTAACAGATCATAACACATAATAGGTGACTATAGACTTGCAAGATAGGATCAAGAACACTCATATATTGATGAAAACATAATAGGTTCAGATCTGAAATCATGGCACTCGGGCCCTAGTGACAAGCATTAAGCATAGCAAAGTCATAGCAACATCAATCTCAAAACATAGTGGATACTAGGGATCAAGCCCTAACAAAACTAACTCGATTACATGATAGATCCCATCCAACCCATCACCATCCAGCAAGCCTACGATGGAATTACTCATGCACGGCGGTGAGCATCATGAAATTGGTGATGGAGGATGGTTGATGATGACGATGGCGACGGATTCCCCTCTCCGGAGCCCCGAACGGACTCCAGATCAGCCCTCCCGAGAGGTTTTAGGGCTTGGCGGCGGCTCCGTATTGTAAAACGCGATGAATTCTTCTCTCTGATTTTTTTCTCCCCGAAACACAATATATAGAGTTGGAGTTGGAGTCGGAGGAGCCTCAGGGGGCCCATGAGGTAGGGGGGCGCGCCCCCCACCCTCGTGGACAGGTGGTGGCCCCCTGGCCTTCAACTTTTGCAGGTATTTTTTATATTTTCCAAAAAGTTGCTTCGTGAAGTTTCAGGTCATTTCGAGAATGTTTGTTTATGCACATAAATAACACCATGGTAATTCTGCTGAAAACAACGTCAGTCTGGGTTAGTTCCATTCAAATCATGCAAGTTAGAGTCCAAAACAAGGGCAAAAGTGTTTGGGAAAGTAGATACGATAGAGACGTATCATTAATCCTAAGGCGTCTCTTTCTCCCTCTCTCCTCCCTCTCTCTCTCTCGCTCGCTTTCTCTCACTCTTGCGATGAGAAATCTGTTCTTTTCCCCTGCGACATTTTTTAGAGGTATGCATGTGTAGTTATCGATGTTTTCTATTTTGTATGGTTATAGTGGGGTGTTTATTTGCAATCTGGATCGCCGCTGGTATGAAAAAAATAAATCTTCCACTATAAATTATAAGTTTGCTTCCATAACAATACTTTAAAAATATTTAACACGTAAAAGTAACATCATATTTAGATTCCACACATTTTTCTAATAAAATTTCATATATAATATGTAAAAATCGAAGTTACGGTTTAAAAGATACAAGTAATTTAGAAAATCATTTGGTTTGACTCAAATATATTCCAAAATAATATTTTAAAATACTTAACAGGTAAAAATAATCTCATATTCATATTCTACATATTTTTCTAGTCAAATTTCATATATAACATGTTCAAATCGGAGTTAGGGTTTAAAAGATATGGATGATTTGAAAAAAACATTTGTTTGACTTAAATATGATCCGCGGATGAATTACTTAAAACATCAGGTTTTTTTTCGAAAAATGTAAAATAATAGTTTGGGTGTGACTTAAATCCGGACGGCGGGTTGATTACATAAAAAGACAGGGACTTTTGTGTAAAATACAAAAATAACGATTCGTTTTAATTTAAAACATAACGGCGGGTTGAATTCGCTGAAATAGAGGGACTTTCTGAAAAATGCCATGACGGACGAAAGAAACCCAATTTACTTTATTATTAGGTAACGATTTAGCCTCTCTTTAGATGTGGTTTTATGTTTTAATTAGTGTTTGAGCCAAGTATAACCTTTGGGAAGACTTGGGTGAAGTCTTGCGATCCTGCTGTAAAAAACAGAAACTTTTGCGCTCACAAGATTAGCTGCCATTTTTTACTGGAGAGTGTGATTAGGTAGATTCTTTTTGCAGATGATTAATAGACAAATTCCTCAGGTACACCAATTTTTTTCAGAATTTTTGGAGTGGCAGATGTATTCGAATGATACAGAGTACTACAGACTGTTCAGCTTTTGACAGATTCTGTTTTCAGTGTGTTGTTTGCTTATTTTGATGAATCTATGAGTAGTATCGGAGGGTATGAACCATAGAGAAGTTGGAATACAGTAGATATTACATCAATATGAATTTATAATGAGTTCATTACAGTACCTTAAGTGGTGGTTTATTTTCTTATACTAACGGAGCTTACGAGTTTTCTGTTAAGTTTTGTGTTGCGAAGTTTTCAAGTTTTGGGTAAAGATTCGATGGACTATGGAATAAGGAGTGGAAAAGAGCCTAAGCTTGGGGATTCCCAAGGCACCCCAAGGTAATATTCAAGTACAACCAAGAGCCTAATCTTGGGGATGCCCCGGAAGGCATTCCCTCTTTCGTCTTCGTTCATCGGTAACTTTACTGGGAGCTATATTTTTATGCACCACATGATATGTGTTTTGCTTGGAGCGTCAATTTATTTTATTAGGATTTGCTTTATGTTATTTAGAACAATGTTTTTCATCTTTTATTCCAATAAAAGTGGCATTGATAGCCTTTACTATGCCTATTTTACAAGTCTTCATGTTCCTGTTTGAAAACAGAAAGTTTACCGCTGTTGCAAAAATTCCCTAGAAAATTCAGAATGTGATAAAATGTTGAAACCTTTTGCATATTAAGATCTGATAAATTTAATACAGTGGGAATTTTCTTTCATAATTTTTGGAGCTAGGGAAGTATGGATCTTGCTGCATTCTTTACAGACTATCCTGTTTAGGCAGATTGATGTTATGTTTGCATTGTTTGCATATGTTTGCTTCTTTAATGATTCTATTTGAGGATAGGACTATTAAATATGCAGAGGCATTTAGTATGCAATGTTGAATAATAATTTTAGTGATTTTCTACAGTAGAGTATGATAAGGTTTTTGCATTGGTTTATACTAACTTATCTCATGAGTCCTTGTTGAGTTTTGTGTGGATGAAGCTTTTGAGATTTAGGGAGACCGTGATATGAGTGGAATTAAGGAGACACAAAAGCTCAAGCTTTGGGATGCCCATGGCATCCCAAGATAATATTTCAAGAAGTCTCAAGCGTCTAAGCTTGGGGATGCCCCGGTTGGCATCCCACCTTTCTTCTTCGACAACTATCGGTTAGTATAGGTTGATCCTAAGTTTTTGCTTCTTCACGTGATGTTTGCTATTCTTAGAATGTCATTTTATTTTGTTTTTCTTGCTGTTTGAATAAAATATCAAGATCTGAAATTATTAAATGGGAGAGTCTTCACGTAGCTAAATGATTGTTTTAACTACTCATTGATCTTCACTTATATCTTTTTGGAGTAGTTTGTCATTTACTCGTGTGCTTCACTTATATCCTATGAGTAAATAGTTGAATGAGCGAATATCATAAATCTGAAATTATATATGTTTCATATGCGTATCCCATGGGGAGTGATGACTTCACATATAAGAAGTAGAGGTGGTAAATTTATTGAAGGTTAGCAAACATTGTATTGGTCACTTGAACAATTCATGAAAGAATATTGAGGGAAGAGAAATTTCACATATAAATATACTATCTTGGACATCTTTTGTAATTGTGAGCACTCATTAAAATATGACATGCTAAAAGGTTGATGTTGGACAAGACAACGTAATGGGTTATGTTTTCTTATATCTGAAATAAAGTTTATTGTCATGGATCATCCAACATGTTGAGCTTGCCTTTCCCCCTCATGCTAGCCAAATTCTTTGCACCAAGTAGAGATACTACTTGTGCTTCCAAACATCCCTTAAACCAGTATTGCCATGAGAGTCCACCATACCTACCTATGGATTGAGTAAGATCCTTCAAGTAAGTTATCATCAGTGCATGCAATAAAAATTGCTCTCTAAATATGTATGATCTATTAGTGTGGAGAAAATAAGCTTTATACGATCTTGTGATGTGGAAGCAATAAAAGCGATGGACTGCATAATAAAGGTCCCTATCACAAGTGGCAATATAAAGTGACGTTCTTTCGCATTAAGATTTTGTGCATCCAACTATAAAAGCGCATGACGACCTCTGCTTCCCTCTGCGAAGGGCCTATCTTTTATTCTTGTCTTATACCTTATGCAAGAGTCTTGGTGATCTTCACCTTTCCTTTTTACATTTTATCCTTTGGCAAGCACATTGTGTTGGAAAGATCTTGAT
>NC_041382.1:637213721-637304954 GCF_002162155.2 Triticum dicoccoides | reverse complement strand
GTTGACATTACCCTTGAGGGAAAAGGTTGGGAGGCAAATCTATAAGCTCCTATCTTTCTCTGTGTCTGATTAAAACTTTGAACCCATAAATATCACGTGAGTGTTAGCAATTGCGAAAGACTAAATGATAGTTGAGTATGTGAAGTTTGTTGAATCAAAGCTCTGACATAGACCCTTCCTGAAAATAAGATGAATTATAATTGTTTGATGACTAATAACACGGTTTGTTAGTTTTCAAGAAAGTTTATGATCTATATTTTAACATGTGAATAGCTTGTTACTTGATCATGAGAAGTCCTATGAGTTGAGCTACTGTTGTGATATATAATGATGCTCTAAAAGGTGATTGAAATTACCATTGATCAAACTTGTGCACCTGCTAGCATTCACACTTCATAAATTATTTATTTTATCATTTACCTACTCGAGGACGAGCAGGGATTAAGCTTGGGGATGCTGATACGTCTCCAATGTATCTATAATTTATGAAGTATGCATGCTATTATATTATCTGTTTTGGATGTTTATGGGCTTTACTAAACACTTTTATATTATTTTTGGGACTAACCTATTAACCAGTGGCCCAGCCCAAATTGTTGTTTTCTTGCCTATTTCAGTGTTTTGAAGAAAAGGAATATCAAACAGAGTCCAAACGGAATGAAACCTTCGGGAGAGTTATTTTTGGAACGAAAGCAATCCAGGAGACTTGGAGTAGACATCAGGGAAGCTTCGAGGAAGCCATGAGGCAGGGAGGCGCGCCCCCCACCCTCGTGGGCCCCTCATGGGTCCCTGGCCGACTTCTTTCACCTATATATGTCCATATACCCTAAAAAATCAGGTAGCAGAAGAGATCGGGAGTTCCGCCGCCAGATGGCTCCGTAGCCACCAAAAACCAATCTAGACCTGTTCCGGCACCCTGCCGGAGGGGGGAATCCCTCTCTGGTGGCCATCTTCATCATCCCGGTGCTCTCCATGACGAGGAGGGAGTAGTTCACCCTCGGGGCTGAGGGTATGTACCAGTAGCTATGTGTTTGATCTCTCTCTCTCTCTCTCGTTCTTGAGTCGCCATGATCTTGTTGTATCGCGAGCTTTGCTATTATAGTTGGATCTTATGATGTTTCTCCCCCTCTACTCTCTTTTGATGAATTAAGTTTTCCCTTTGAAGTTGTCTTATTGGATTGAGTCTTTAAGGATTTGAGAACACTTGATGTATGTCTTGCACGTGCTTATCTGTGGTGACAATGGGATATCATGTGATCCACTTGATGTATGTTTTGGTGATCAACTTGCGAGTTTCGTGAGCTCGTGAACTTATGCATGGGGGTTGGCACATGTTTTCGTCTTGACTCTCCCGTAGAAACTTTGGGGCAGTCTTTGAAGTTCTTTGTGTTGGTTGAATAGATGAATCTGAGATTGTGTGATGCATATCGTATAATCATACCCATGGATACTTGAGGTGACATTGGAGTATCTAGATGACATTAGGGTTTTGGTTGATTTGTGTCTTAAGGTGTTATTCTAGTACGAACTCTTTGATAGATTGAACGGAAAGAATAGCTTTGTGTTATTTTACTATGGACTCTTTAATAGATCGATCAGAAAGAATAACTTTGACTTGGTTTCGTACCCTACAATAATCTCTTCGTTTGTTCTCTGCTATTAGTGACTTTGGAGTGACTCTTTGTTGCATGTTGAGGGATAGTTATATGATCCAATTATGTTATTATTGTTGATAGAACTTGCACTAGTGAAAGTATGAACCCTAGGCCTTGTTTCCTAGCATTGCAATATCGTTTGTGCTCACTTTTACCACTTGCTACCTTGCTGTTTTTATATTTTCAGATCACGAAAACCATTATCTACTATCCATATTGCACTTGTAACACCATCTCTTCGCCGAACTAGTGCACCTATACAATTTACCATTGTATTGGGTGTGTTGGGGACACAAGAGACTCTTTGTTATTTGATTGCACGGTTGCCTGAGAGAGACCATCTTCATCCTACGCCTCCCACGGATTGATAAACCTTAGGTCATCCACTTGAGGGAAATTTGCTACTGTCCTACAAACCTCTGCACTTGGAGGCCCAACAACGTCTACAAGAAGAAGGTTGTGTAGTAGACATCACCCGCTCGTTGCTATGCATCACCTAGATGGATCTTGCGTGTGCGTAGGATTTTTTTTGAAATTAATGCGTTCCCCAACAGTAATTTCATTGCACAACTATCGAATTTCATGCTTGCATAGGGAATCACAAACCTTAACACCAATATTCTTACTAAAGCATAATTACTCAAAACTATTACAAGGAATCAGGTTTATTTTTTCCAATGATCATCAAGATTTTTATAATTATATCCTTCTTGGATATCTATCACTTTGGGACTAAATTTCATGTGTTGATTTTGAAAAGCTCAAACAAATATAAGTGAAGATCATGAGCATAATATTTCTTTCTCTCAAATTAATTTGAGTGAAGCAAGAGAGAATTTTGAAGGAAATATGCCCTATAGGCAATAATAAAGTTGTTATTTATATTTCCTTATATCATGATAAATGTTTATTATTCATGCTAGAATTGTATTAACCATAAACTTAGTACATGTGTGAATACATAGACAAAACAGAGTGTCCCTAATATGCCTCTACTCTACTAGCTCGTTAATCAAAGATGGTTAAGTTTCCTGACCATAGACATGTGTTGTCATTTGATGAACGGGTTCACAACATTAGGAGAATGATGTGATGGACAAGACCCATCCGTTAGCTTAGCATAATGATCGTTTAGTTTTATTGCTATTACTTTCTTCATGACTTATACATGTTCCTCTGACTATGAGATTATGCAACTCCCAAATACCGGAGGAACACCTTGTGTGCTATCAAATGTCACAACGTAACCGAGTGATTATAAAGATGCTCTACAGGTGTCTCCAAAGGTGTTTGTTGAGTTGACATAGATCGAGATTAGGATTTGTCACTCCGAGTATCGGAGAGGTATCTCTGGGCCCTCTCGGTAATGCTCATCACTATAAGCCTTGCAGGCTAATGAGTTAGTTGCAGGATGATGCATTACAGAACGAGTAAAGAGACTTGCCGGTAACGATATTGAACTAGGTATGGTGATACCGACGATCGAATCTCGCGCAAGTAACATACCGATGACAAAGGGAAGAACGTATGTTGTTATGCGGTTTGACCGATAAAGATCTTTGTAGAATATGTAGGAGCCAATATGAGCATCCAGGTTCCGCTATTGGTTATTGACCGGAGATGTGTTTCAGTCATGTCTACATAGTTCTCGAACCCGTAGGGTCCGCATGCTTAACATTCGATGACGATTTGTATTATGAGTTATGTGATTTGATGACCGAAGTTTGTTTGGAGTCCCGAATGAGATCACGGACATGACGAGGAGCCTCTAAGTGGTTAGGAGGTAAAGAATCATATATTGGAATGTTACATTCCGACACCGGAATGGTTCGGGTCGTTTTGGATGAGTTTCGGAGTACCGGGGGTTATCGGAACCCCGTGGGAGGTTAATGGGCCGCCATGGGCCTTAGTGGAGAAGAGAGAGGGCCGGCTAGGAGGTGCCGCGTGCCCCCCCTTGCCAATCCAAATTGGACAAGGGGTGGGGGCGGCGCCCCCTCCTTCCTTCTCTCCTTTTCCTCCTTCCCTCTCCTAGTTGGAATAGGAAAGGGGGGTGAATCTTGCTTGGACCGGGAGTCCAAGTAGGACTCCCCCCTATGGCGCGTGCTACCTCTTGAGCATGCGTTGGTTTTCCCTTGAAGAGGAAAGGGTGATGCAGCAAAGTACCATAAGTATTTCCCTCAGTTTTTGAGAACCAAGGTATCAATCCAGTAGGAGATAACACGCAAGTCACCTAGTACCTGCACAAACAATCAAGAACCTCGCAACCAACGCAATAAAGGGGTTGTCAATCCCTTCGCGTTCAGTTGCGAAAGTGAGATCTGATAAAGATAGTAAGATATTTTTTTGGTATTTTGTTGTATAGATTGGAAAATAAAGATTGCAAAATAGTAAACGAGATGCGATGTAAATAGAAGAGATGCAATATAATAAGAAAGAGACCCGGGGGCCATAGGTTTCACTAGTGGCTTCTCTCATGATAGCATGTATTACGGTGGGTGAACAAATTACTGTCGAGCAATTGATAGAAAAGTGCATAGTTATGAGACTATCTAGGAAATGATTATGAATATAGGCATCACGTTCGTGTTAAGTAGACCGAAACGATTCTGCATCTACTACTATTACTCCACACATCGACCACTATCCAGCATGCATCTAGAGTATTAATTTCATAAGAACAGAGTAATGCTTTAGGCAAGATGACATGATGTAGAGGGATAAACTCAAGCAATATGATATAAACCCCATCCTTTTATCCTTGATGGATACAATACAATACGTGCCTTGCTGCCCCTACTGTCACTAGGAAAGGACACCGCAAGATTGAACCCAAAGCTAAGCACTTCTCCCATTGCAAGAAAGATCAATCTAGTAGGCCAAACTAAACCGATAATTCGAAGAGACTTGCAAAGATATCAAATCATGCATATAAGAATTCAGAGAAGAACCAAATATTATTCATAGATAAACTTGATCATAAATCCACAATTCATGAGATCTCGACAAACACACCGCAAAAAGTATTACATTGAATAGATCTCCAAGAACATCAAGGAGAACTTTGTATTGAGAACCAAAGAGAGAGAAGAAGCCATCTAGCTAATAACTATGGACCTGAAGGTCAGTGGTAAACTACTCACACATCATCGGAGAGGCTATGGTGTTGATGTGGAATCCCTCTGTGATCGAGTCCCCCTCCGACAGATCGCCGGAAAAGGACCCAGATGGGATATCACAGGTACAGAAGGTTGCGGCGGTGGATAAGTGGTTTCGTGGCCCCCTGATGTTTTTAGGGTATAAGAGTATATATAGGAGAAAGAAGTACGTCGGTGGAGCTCTGTGGGCCCCATGAGGGTGGGGGCGCGCCTACCCCCCTGGGCGCGCCCTCCTATCTCGTGGCCGTCTCGCGGACTTCCAGACTTCCACTCCGAGTCTCCTGGTTTGCGTTTGTTCCAAGAAAGATCCTCGAAAAGGTTACGTTCCGTTTGATATTCCTTTTCTACGGAACACTGAAATAGGCAAAAAACAGAAACTGGCACTGGGTCTCCGGTTAATAGGTTAGTCCCAAAAATAATATAAAAGAGCATATTAAAGCCCATTAAACATCCAAAATAGATAATATAATAGCATGGAACAATCAAAAATTATAGATACATTGGAGACGTATGAAGCATCCCCAAGCTTAATTCCTGCTCGTCCTTGAGTAGGTAAATGATAAAAACAGAGTTTTTGGTGTGGAACGCTACCTAACATAATTTTCAATGTAATTTTCTTTATTGTGGCATGAATGTTCAAATCCGAAAGATTAAAGACAAAAGTTTAATATTGACATAAAAATAATAATACTTCAAGCATACTAACCAAGCAATTATGTCTTCTCAAAATAACATAGCCAAAGAAAGCTCATCCCTACAAAATCATATAGTTTGGCCATGCTTCATTTTCGTCATACAAAATGCTCCCATCATGCACAACCCCAATGACAAGCCAAGCAATTGTTTCATACTTTAGCATTCTCAAACTTTTTCAACTTTCACGCAATATATGAGCGCGAGCCATGGACATAGCACTATAGGTGGAATAAAATGGTGGTTGTGGAGAAGACAAAAAGGAGGAAGATAGTCTCATATCAACTAGGCGTATCAATGGGCTATGGAGATGCCCATCAATAGATATTCATGTGAGTGAGTAGGGATTGCCATGCAACGGATGCACTGGAGCTATAAGTGTATGAAATCTCAACAAAAGAAACTAAGTGGGTGTGCATCCAACTTGCTTGCTCACGAATACCTAGGGCAATTTGAGGAAGGCCATCATTGGAATTCACAAGCCAAGTTCTATAATGAAAAATTCCTACTAGTATATGAAAGTGACAACATAAGAGACTCCCTATCATGAAGATCATGGTGCTACTTTGAAGCACAAGTGTGGAAAAAGGATAGTAACATTGCCCCTTCTCTCTTTTTCTCTCATTTTTTTTGTTTGGGCCTTCTTTTATGGCCTATTTTTTTGTCCGAAGTCCCATCCCGACTTGTGGGGGAATTATAGTCTCCATCATCCTTTCCTCACATGGGACAATGCTCTAATAATGAAGATCATCGCACTTTTATTTACTTACAACTCAAGAATTACAACTCAATACTTAGAACAAAATATGACTCCATGTGAATACCTCCGGCGGTGTATCGGGATGTGCAATGAATCAAGAGTGACATGTATAAAAAATTATGAATGGTGGCCATGCCACAAATACGATGTCAACTACATGATCATGCAAAGCAATATGACTATGTGAAGCATGCCATAATAAACAGAACGGTGGAAAGTTGCATGGCAATATATCTTGGAATGGCTATGGAAATGCCATAATAGGTAGGTATGGTGAATTTTTTGAGGAAGGTAAATGATGGGTTTATGGTACCAGCGAAAGTTGCGTGGCACAAGAGAGACTAGCAATGGTGGAATGGTGAGAGTGCGTATAATCCATGGACTCAACATTAGTCATAAAGAACTCACATACTTATTGCAAAAATCTATAAGTCATCAAAACCAAGCACTACGCGCATGCTCCTAGGGGGATAGATTGGTAGGAAAAGACCATCGCTCGTCCCCAACCGCCACTTATAGGGAAGGCAATCAAAGAAACACCTCATGCTTCAAATTTGTCACACAACGATTACCATATGTGCATGATACGGGACTTGCAAACCTCAACACAAGTATTTCTCAATTTCACAATTACTCAACTAGCACGACTCTAATATCACCACCTTTATATCTCAAAACAATTATCAAGTATCAAACTTCTCATAGGTTTTTAATGCACTCTATATGAAAGTTTTTATTATACCCATCTTGGATGCCTATCATATTAGGACTAATTTTATAACCAAAGAAAATTACCATGCTGTTCTAAAAGACTATCAAAATAATATAAGTGAAGCACAAGAAATCAATATTTTCTATAAAATAAAACCACCACCGTGCTCTAAAAAGATATAAGTGAAGCACTAGAGCAAAATTATCTAGCTCAAAAGATATAAGTGAAGCACATAGAGTATTCTAATAAATTCTGATTCATGTGTGTGTCTCCCAAAAGGTGTGTACAGAAAGGATGATTGTGGTAAACCAAAAAGAAAAGAACCAAATCATACAAGACACTCCAAGAAAAACACATATCATGTGGTGAATAAAAATATAGCCTCAAGTAAATTTACCGATAGACGAAGACGAAAGAGGGGATGCCTTCCGGGGCATCCCCAAGCTCAGGCTTTTGGTTGTACTTGAATTTTAACTTGGGTGCCTTGGGAATCCCCAAGCTTAGGCTCTTGCCACTCCTTGTTCCAAAATCCATCAAACTTTACCCAAAAACTTGAAAACTTCACAACACAAAACTCAACAGAAAATCTCATGAGTTCCGTTAGTATAAGAAAACAAACCACCACTTTAAGGTACTGTAATTAACTCATTATTTATTTATATTGGTGTTAAACCTACTGTATTCCAACTTCTCTATGGTTCATACCCCCCCGATACTAGCCATAGATTCATCAAAATAAGCAAACAACACACGAAAAACAGAATCTGTCAAAACAGAACAGTCTATAGCAATATGGAGGTTTCGAATACTTATGTAACTCCAAAAATTCTTAAAAATTAGGACGACCTAAATAATTTGTATATTGATCTACTGCAGTTCGAATTGGTATTTTATCGCTCTCTAGTAAAAAATGAAAACACAATCACCCAAGAAGATCCTAAAGGCTTTACTTGGCACAAACGCTAATTAAAAAAATAAAAACACAATCATAACAGAGGCTAGATAAATTATTTATTACTAAAAAGGAACAAAAAGTAAAGAACAAAGGTGTCAAAAAAATTAAAAAAAAATTGGTTGCCTCCCAACAAACGCTATTGTTTAACGCCCAAGCTAGGCATCTATAATTTTAATGATGCTCTCATGAAAGACAAGAATTGAAGCACAAAGAGAGCATCATGAAAAACATGACAAACACATCTAAGTCTAACATACTTCCTATGCATAGGCATCTTATAGGCAAATAAACTATCATAGCAAGCAAAAACTAGCATATGCAAGGAAGCGGAAAGAAACAATAGCAATCTCAACATAGCGAGAGGTAATTTAGTAACATGAAAATTTCTACAATCATATTTTCCTCTCTCATAATAATTACATGTGGGATCATAAGCAAATTCAAAAAGTAGCTATCACATAAAATATTTTCAACACGATCCAAATGCATGCAAAGTTGACACTCTTCCAAAATAGTGGGATTAACATTAACTAAAGTCACGACCTCTCCAAGCCCACTTTTATCAAAAAATGCATAATATTGAACATTCTTCAAATACGTGGGATCTAAAGTTGACACTCTTCCAAACCCACTTTAAATATTGCAAACATTATTATCAATCTTCTATTCATCATGGGACTTAAATAAATTTTCAATATCATAAGAAGAATCACCCCAATCATGATCATTGCAACAAGTAGTGGACATAGAAAAACTAGCATCCCCAAGCTTAGGGTTTTCATATTATTAGCACAATTGACATTCATAGAATTTATAATAAAATCATTGCGATCATGCTTTTTATTCAAAGATCTATCGTGAATCACTTCATAAAGCACTTCATCACAAATTTCAAAGTCATGAATTTCAAGCAAAACCTCATAAAGATAATCTAGTGCACTCAACTCACTAGCAATTGGTTCATCATAATTGGATATTTTAAAAAGATTGGCAAGAGGATGAGGATCCATAAACTCTTAGCAAGCTAATATGCAAGCAAAAAGAAGGCACAATGTAACACAAGATCGAACGGAAGAAGGACAGAAGAAAATGGCAAATGTTCGTGAAGTGGTGGAGAGGAAAACGAGAGGCAAATGGCAAATAATGTAATGCGAGGGAGAAGAGTTTATCATGGGTACTTGGTATGTCTTGACTTGAGCATAGATCTCGCCGGCAACGACGCCAGAAATCTTTCTTTCTACCTCTTGAGCATGCATTGGTTTTCCCTTGAAGAGGAAAGGGTGATGCAGCAAAGTAGCGTAAGTATTTCCCTCAGTTTTTGAGAACCAAGGTATCAATCCAGTAGGAGATAACACACAAGTCACCTAGTACCTACATAAACAATCAAGAACCTCGCAACCAACGCGATAAAGGGGTTGTCAATCCCTTCACGGTCACTTGCGAAAGTGAGATCTGATAAAGATAGTAAGATAAATTTTTTTGGTATTTTGTTGTATAGATTGGAAAATAAAGATTGCAAAATAGTAAAGGAGATGCAATGTAAATAAAAGAGATGCAATATAATAAGAAAGAGACCCGGGGGCCACAGGTTTCACTAGTGGCTTCTCTCAGATAGCATGTATTACGGTGGCTGAACAAATTACTGCCAAGCAATTGATAGAAAAGCGCATAGTTATGAGAATATCTAGGCAATGATTATGAATATAGGCATCACGTCCGTCTTAAGTAGATTGAAACGATTCTGCATCTACTACTATTACTCCACGCATCGACCGCTATCCAACATGCATCTAGAGTATTAAGTTCATAAGAACAGAGTAATGCTTTAGGCAAGATGACATGATGTATAGGGATAAACTCAAGCAATATGATATAAACCCCATATTTTTATCCTCGATGGCAACAATACAATACGTGCCTTGCTGCCCATACTGTCACTAGGAAAGGACACCGCAAGATTGAACCCAAAGCTAAGCACTTCTCCCATTGCAAGAAAGATCAATCTAGTAGGCCAAATTAAACCAATAATTCGAATAGACTTGGAAAGATATCAAATCATGCATATAAGAATTCAGAGAAGAACCAAATATTATTCATAGATAAACTTGATCATAAATCCACAATTCATCGGATCTCAGCAAACACACCGCAAAAAGTATTACATTGAATAGATCTCCAAGAACATCGAGGAGAACTTTGTATTGAGAACCAAAGAGAGAGAAGAAGCCATCTAGCTAATAACTATGGACCCGAAGGTCTGTGGTAAACTACTCACACATCATCGGAGATGCTATGGTGTTGATGTATAAGCCCTCCGTGATTGAATCCCCCTCCGGCAGATTGCCGGAAAAGGCTCTAGATGGGATCTCACGGGTACAGAAGGTTGCGGCGGTGGAAAAGTGGTTTCATGGCTCCCCCTGATGTTTTTAGGGTATAAGAGTATATATAGGCGAAAGAAGTATGGCGGTGGAGCTCCGTGGGGCCCACGAGGTGGGGGCGCGTCCTCCTATCTCGTGGCCGCCTCACGGACTTCCATACTTCCACTCCAAGTCTCCTGGTTTGCGTTTGTTCCAAGAAAGATCCTCGCAAAGGTTTCGTTCCGTTTGATATTCCTTTTCTATGAAACACTGAAATAGGCAAAAAAACAGAAACTGGCACCGGGCCTTCGGTTAATAGGTTAGTCCCAAAAATAATATAAAATAGCATATTAAAGACCATTAAACATCCAAAATAGATAATATAATAGCATGGAACAATCAAAAATTATAGATACATTGGAGACGTATCAGCACGCCCCCTTGGGCCGGCCTCCTCTTCCCCCTCCTTTATATACGTGGGAGGGGGGCACCCCAGAGGCACACCAAGCCTTCTCTTAGCCGTGTGCTGTCCCCCCTCCACAGTTACACACCTCGGTCATATCGTCATAGTGCTTAGGCGAAGCCCTGTGCCGGTAACTTCATCATCACCGTTGCCACGCTGTCGTGCTGACGGAACTCTCCCTCATCCTCAACTGGATTGAGAGATCGAGGACGTCGTCGAGCTGAATGTGTGCTGAACATGGAGGTGTCGTACATTCGGTACTTGGATCGGTTGAGTTGCGAAGACGTTCAACTACATCAACCGCGTTACTAAACGCTTCCTCTTTCGGTCTACGAGGGTACGTGGACACACTCTCCCCTCTCGTTACTATGCATCTCCTGGATAGATCTTGCGTGATCATAGGAAACTTTTTGAAATACTGCGTTCCCCAACAGTGGCATCCAAGCCAGGTCTATGCATAGATGTTATATGCACGAGTATAACACAAAGAGTTGTGGGCGATAATAGTCATACTGCTTACCACCAATGTCTTACTTTGATTCGGCGGTATTGTTGGATGAAGCGGCCCGGACCGACATTACATGACTGCGTTCATGAGATTGGTTCTACTGACGTGCTTCGCACATAGGTGGCTGGCGGGTGTCTGTTTCTCCCAACTTTAGTTGAATCGAGTTTGACTACGGCCGGTCCTTGTTGAAGGTTAAAACAGCACACTTGACAAAAATTCATTGTGGTTTTGATGCGTAGGTCAGAACGGTTCTTGCTAGAAGCCCGTAGCAGCCATGTAAAACTTGCAACAACAAAATAGAGAGCCTCTAACTTGTTTTTCTAGGCCATGTTGTGATGTGATATGGTCAAGACGTGATGAGATATAAATTGTTGTATGAGATGATCATGTTTTGTAAAAGTTATCGGCAACTGGCAGGAGCCTTATGGTTGTCTCTTTATTGTATGAAATGCAATCGCCATGTAATTGCTTTACTTTATCACTAAGCGGTAGCAATAGTTGGCGAGACGACAACGATACTACGATGGAGATCATGACGGTGCTTTGGAGATGGAGATCAAAGGCACAAGATGATGATGGCCATATCATGTCACATATTTTGATTGCATGTGATGTTTATCCTTTATGCATCTTATTTTTCTTAGTACGGTGGTAGCATTATAAGATTATGCCTCACTAAATTTCAAGGTACAAGTGTTCTCCCTGAGTATGCACCGTTGCTACAGTTCGTCGTGCCGACACACCCCGTGATGATCGGGTGTGATAAGCTCTACATTCACATACAACGGGTGCAAGCCAGTTTTGCATGTGCAGAATACTCGGGTTAAACTTGACGAGCCTAGCATATGCAGATATGGCCTCGGAACACTGAGACCGAAAGGTCGAACGTGAATCATATAGTAGATATGATCAACATAGTGATGTTCACCATTGAAAACTACTCCATCTCACGTGATGATCGGACATGGTTTAGTTGATATGGATCACGTGATCATTTAGATGACGAGAGATGTCTATCTAAGTGGGAGTTCTTAAGTAATATGATTAATTGAACTTTAATTTATCATGAACTTAGTCCTGATAGTATTTGCATATCTATGTTGTAGATCAATAGCTTGCGATGTAGCTCCTCGTTTATTTTCTGATATGTTCCTAGAGAAAGTTAAGTTGAAAGATGATAGTAGAAATGATGCGGACCGGGTCCGTGATCTGAGGACTATCATCATTGCTGCATATAAGAATTATGTCCTTGATGCACCGCTAGGTGACGGACTTATTGCAGGAGCAGATACAGACATTATGAATGTTTGGCAAGCTCGGTATGATGATTACTTGATAGTTTAGTGCACCATGCTTTACGACTTAGAACCGAGACCCACGGAGCATATAAGATGTTCTAAGAGCTGAAATTGGTATTTCAGACTAATGCTTGAGTCGAGAGGTATGAGACCTCTGACAAATACTTTGCCTACAAGATGGAGGAGAATAGCTCAACCAGTGAGCATGTGCTCAGAATGTCCGAGTACCACAATCACTTGAATCAAGTGGGAGTTAATCTTCCAGATAAAATAGTGATTGACAGAGTTCTCTAGTCACCATCACCAAGTTACTGGAACTTCGTGATGAACTATAATATGCAAGGGATGACGAAAACTATTCCTAAGCTCTTCGTGATGCTAAAATCAGCGAAGGTAGAAATCAAGAAAGAGCATCAAGTGTTGATGGTTAACAAGACCACTAGTTTCAAGAAAGGGGCAAAGGAAAAGAAAGGGAACTTCAATAAAGAATGGCAAGCAAGTTGCCACTCCCGTGAAGAAACCCAAAGCTAGACCTAAGCCTGAAACTGAGTGCTTCTACTACAAAGGGAATGGTCACTGGAAGCGGAACTACCCCAAATACTTGGCAGATAAGAAGGATGGCAAAGTGAACAAAGGTATATTTGATATACATGTTATTGATGTGTACTTTACTAGTGTTCATAGTAACCCCAGGGTATTTGACACCGGTATAGTTGCTATGATTAGTAACTCGAAAGAGGATTTACAAAATGAACAAACCTAGTTGAGGGCGAGGTGATGATGTGTGTTGGAAATGATTCCAAGGTTGATAAGATCACCATCACATACTCACTCTACCTTCAGGATTAGTATTGGAACTAAATAAATGTTATTTGGTATTTTTGTTGAGCATAAATATGATTGGATCATGTTTATTGCTATACGGTTATTCATTTAAGTCAAAGAATAATTGTTGTTCTATTTACATGAATAAAACCTTCTATGGTCTTACATCCAATGTAAATGGTTTACTGAATCTCGATCACAGTGATACACATAATATTGATGCCAAAAGATGCAAAGTTAATAATGATAGTGCAACTTATTTGTGACACTGCCGTTTAGGTCAATTTGGTGTAAAGCGCATGAAGAAACTCCATGCTGATGGGCTTTTGGAATCACTTGATTATGAATCACTTGATGCTTGCGAACCATGCTTCATGGGCAAGATGACTAAGAATCCGTTCTCCAGAACAATGGAGCAAGCCACTGACTTATTGGAAATAATACATACTGATGTATGCGGTTCAATGAGTGTTGAGGCTCGCAGCGGGTATCGTTATTTTCTGACCTTCACAGATGATTTAAGTAGATATGTGTATATCTACTTAATGAAAAGTCTGAAACATTTGAAAAGTTCAAAGAAATTCGGAGTGAAGTTAAGAATCATCGTAACAAGAAAATAAAGTTTCTACGATCTGATCACGGAGGCAAATATTTGAGTTACGAGTTTGTCTTTCATTTTAAAACAATGTGGAATAGTTTCGCAACTCATGTCACCTCGAACAACACAATGTAATGGTATGTCCGAACATCATAACCATACTTTATTAGATATGATGCGATCTATGATGTCTCTTACCGATTTACCACTATCGTTTTGGGGTTATGCATTAGAGACAGCTGCATTCACGTTAAATAGGGAACCATCTAAATTCATTGAGATGACGCCATATGAACTATGGTTTGGCAAGAAACCTAAGCTATCGTTTCTTAAAATTTGAAGTTGCGATGCTTATGTGAAAAAGCTTCAGCCTGATAAGCTCGAACCAAAATCGGAGAAGTGTGTCTTCATAGGATACCCAAAAGGAACTGTTGGGTACACCTTCTATCATAGATCCGAAGGCAAGATCTTTATTGCTAAGAATGGATCCTTTCTAGAGAAGGAGTTTCTCTCGAAAGAAGTGACTGGGAGGAAAGTAGAACTTGATGAGGTAGTTGTACCTTCTCCCGAATTGGAAATTAGTTCATCACATAAATCAGTTCCAGTGATTCCTACACCAATTAGTGAGGAAGCTAATGATGATGATCATGAAACTTCAAATCAAGTTACTACCGAACCTCGTAGGTCAACCATAATATGGTCCGCACCAGAGTGGTACGGTAATCCTTTCTGGAAGTCATGTTACTAGACCATGACAAACCTATGAAATATGAGGAAGCGATGATGAGCCTAGATTCCGCGAAATGGCTTGAGGCCATGAAATCTGAGATGGGATCCATGTATGAGAACAACGTATGGACTTTGATTGACTTGGCCAATGATCGGCGAGCCATTAAGATTAAATGGATTTTCAAGAGGAAGACGAACGCTGATAGTAGTGTTACTATCTGCAAAGCTCGAATTGTCGCAAAAGGTTTTCAACAAGTTCAAGGTGTTGACTACGATGAGAGTTTCTCACTCATATCTATGCTTAAAGTCTGTCCGAATCATATTAGCAATTGCCGCATTTTATGAAATTTGGCAAATGGATGTCAAAACTGCATTCCTTAATGGATTTCTTAAAGAAGAGTTGTATATGATGCAACCAGAAGGTTTTGTCAATCCGAAAGGTGCTAACAAAGTGTGTAAGCTCCAGTGATCCATTTATGGACTAGTGCAAGCATCTCAGAGTTGGAATGTACGCTTTGATAGTGTGATCAAAGCATATGGTTTTATACAGACTTTGGGAGAAGCCTGTATTTACAAGAAAGTGAGTGGGAGCTCTATAGTATTTCTGATATTATATGTATGACATATTGTTGATTGGAAATAATACAGAATTTCTGGATAGCATAAAAGGATACTTGAATAAAAAATTTTCAATGAAAGACCTCAATGAAACTACTTACATATTGGGCATCAAGATCTATAAAGATAGATCAAGACGCTTGATAAGATTTTCGATGAGTACATACCTTGATTAGATTTTGAAGGAGTTTAAAATGGATCAGTCAAAGAAGGAGTTCTTGCCTGAGTTGTAAGGTGTGAAGTTGAGTAAAGACTCAAAACCCGACCACGGTAGAAAATAGAAAGAGAATGAAAAGTCATTCCCAATGCCTCAATCATAGGTTCTATAAACTATGCTATGTTGTGTACCAGACCTATTGTGTACCTCACCATGAGTTTGGCAAGAGGGTACAATAGTGATCCGGGAGTGGATCACTGGACAGCGTTCAAAGTTATCCTTACTGGAATAAGGACATGTTTCTCGGTTATGGAGGTGACAAAAAGTTCGTCGTAAAGGGTTATGTAGATGCAAGCTTTGACACTGATCCAGATGACTCTAAGTCTCAATCTGGATATATATTGAAAGTGGGAGCAATTATCTAGAGTAGCTCCATGCAGAGCATTGTAGACATAGAAAATTTGCAAAATACACACGTCTCTAAATTTGGCAGACCCATTGACTAAACTTCTCTCACAAGCAAAACATGATCACTCTTTGGGTGTTAATCACATAGCGATGTGAACTAGATTATTGACTGTAGTAAACCCTTTGGGTGTTAGTCACATGGAGATGTGAACTAATCACATAAAGATGTGAATTATTGGTGTTAAACCACATGACGATGTGAACTAGATTTTTGACTCTAGTGCAAGTGGGAGACTGAAGGAAATATGCCCTAGAGGCAATAATAAAGTTGTTATTTATATTTACTTATATCATGATAAATGTTTATTATTCATGCTAGAATTGTATTAACCAAAAACTTATTACATGTGTGAATACATAGACAAAACAGACTATCCCTAGTATGCCTCTACTTAACTAGCTCGTTAATCAAAGATCGTTAAGTTTCCTGACCATAGACATGTGTTGTCATTTGATGAACGGGATCACATCATTAGGAGAATGATGTGATGGACAAGACCCATCCGTTGGCTTAGCATAATCATCGTTTAGTTTTATTGCTATTGCTTTCTTCATGCATGACTTATACATGTTCCTCTGATTATGAGATTATGCATATCCCGAATACCGGAGGAATACCTTGTGTGCTATCAAATGTCACAACAAAACTGGGTGATTATAAAATTGCTCTACAGGTGTCTCCAAAGGTGTTTGTTGAGTTGGCATGGATCGAGATTAGGATTTGTCACTCCGTGTATCGGAGAGGTATCTCTGGGCCCTCTTGGTAATGCTCATCACTATAAGCCTTGCAAGCAATGTGAATAATGAGTTAGTTGCAGGATGATGCATTAAGGAACGAGTAAGGAGACTTGCCGGTAATGAGATTGAACTAGGTATGATGATACCGATGATCGAATCTCGGGCAAGTAACATACCGATGACAAAGGGAACAACATATGTTGTTATGCGGTTTGACCAATAAAGATCTTCATAGAATATGTAGGAGCCAATATGAGCATCCAGGTTCCGCTATTGGTTATTGACCGGAGATGTGTCTCGGTCATGTCTACATAGTTCTCGAACCCGTAGGGTCCGCACGCTTAACGTTCAATGACGATTTGTACTATGACTTATATGATTTGATGACCGAAGTTTGTTTGGAGTCCCGGATGAGATCACGGACATGAAAAGGAGTCTCGAAATGGTCTAGAGGTAAAGATTCATATATTGGAAGGTTACATTCGGACACTGGAATGGTTCGGGTCGTTTCGGATGAGTTTCGGAGTACCGGGGGTTACCGGACCCCCCCCCCCCCGAGAGGTTAATGGGCCACCATGGGCCTTAGTGGAGAAGAGAGAGGGCCGGCTAAAAGGTGGCGCGCGCCCCCCTTGCCAATCCGAATTGGACAAGGGGTGGGGGCGGCACCCCCCTCCTTCCTTGTCTCCTCTTCCTCCTTCCCTCCTTCTCCTAGTTGGAATAGGAAAGGGGGGGCGAATCCTACTTGGACCGGGAGTCCAAGTAGGACTCCCCCCTATGGCGCGCCCCCTTGGGCCAGCCTCCTCTTCCCCCCTCCTTTATATACATGGGAGGGGGCACACCAAGTCTTCTCTTAGTCGTGTGCGGTGCCCCCGCCACAGTTACACACCTCGGTCATATCGTCGTAGTGCTTAGGCGAAGCCCTGCGCCGGTAACTTCATCATCATCGTCGCCATACCGTTGTGCTGGCGGAACTCTCCCTCGTTCTCAACTGGATCAAGAGCTCAAGGGACGTCATTGAGCTGAACGTGTGCTAAACATGGAGGTGTCGTACATTCAGTACTTGGATCAGTTGAATCTTGAAGACGTTCGACTACATCAACCGCGTTACTAAATGCTTCCGCTTTCGGTCTATGAGGGTACGTGGACACACTCTCCTCTCTCGTTGCTATGCATCTCCTAGATAGATCTTGCGCGATCGTAGGAATTTTTTTGAAATACTGCGTTTCCTGACAAATTTCTTCAAAAATACTAAAGCACACTATGCTCAAAAAGATATAAGTGAAGCACTAAAGCAATTCCATAGAAAGAGCTTTGTTGACGGGATGTGAATGCCGCTTACCTAGCCTCCCTGGAAACTATTTGAGGACTCTATTTTATTTAAAAACTTTTAGATATAAGTATTTTATTAAAACAGCAAGCAAAAAAAAAATGACATTCCAAGAATAGCACACATCATGTGATGAAGCAAAAACTTATGCTCAACCAATACTAACCGATAATTGTTGAAGAAGAAAGGTGGGATGCCTATCGGGGCATCCCCAAACTTAGATACTTGAGACTTCTTAAAATATTATCTTGGGATGCCCTAGGAATCCCCAAGCTTGAGCTTTTGTGTCTCCTTAATTCTTCTCATATCACGGTTTTTCTAAATCTCAAAAGCTTCATCCACACAAAACTCAACAAGAACTCGTGAGATAAGTTAGTATAAACCAATGCAAAAACCTTATCATTCTCTACTGTAGCAAATCACTAAAATTATTATTCAACATTGCATACTAAATGCCTCTGCATATTTAATACTCCTATCCTCAAATAGAATCATTAAACAAGCAAACACATGCAAACAATGCAAACAAAACAGCAATATCCCAGAACAGTACAGTCTATAAAGAATGCAAGAGTATCAATACTTCCCTAACTCCACAAGTTATGAAAATTTGCCACACTGTAGAAAATTTATCAGATCTCATTTTGTGTCGCATCCCTAGTTCTGGAATGACCTAGACTAGCTAGTCATTTGTGCATCATGTTTACATTCCATTTAAATTTGAAATGAGGATTTGTGAAACCCTTAGAATAATTTCTGGAAATGACCCAAATAAAAAAATTACTACAAAAAGGTCCTAGAAAATGCTCATGTTGCTCTCTGAAAATATTGGATGGAGATAAAAATCAAACCAATATTTTTAAGAGCTCCTAAGTATTTATTTTGGCCATTTGGAATTAATGCAATAATTATTTGCATTGGATATATATGTTATATTTATTTATATATGTCCAATAATTCTGATTTTTATGTGAGGGGCTCTGGAATATTTCGACTAGCTCCTACACTAAATTTCAGAAGAAAAATAAATTGATTTAGTGTTTTACTAAATCAGGAAAACAAATTACAGAAATAGAAAAGAAACAAAATGGGAAAAACCTACCTGGACTTTACCTGGGCCGATTTACCTGGCCTGCTGCCGCTCTGGCCCAGCCCAACTGGCCACCGCATCGTCCCCCACCTCGCGCCAGTAGGCGAGGCGCGTGGCGGCGCGCGCGCGCTCCGCGCACCACGCGAGCTGCCTGGCTGGCTCCCCCTTGCCACTTGGATGTTCCACGCGACGCCACGCGTCGCCCCGGAACCCCTCTCACTCTCCACCCCCTTCCCTGCCTCCTCTGCTCTCTCTCTCGCTGGACCGAACGAGCCGGTCATCGCCGTTCGCTGCCCCCGCAGTCCCCGCCGTCCCCTCGCCCTTTCGTCGTGCCCAGAAGCTCTGCCACCTCGTCCGCTACCTTTCCGCCAAGTCGTGCATCGCCAGATGCCCCGTGGAGCCGTCGCTGTCGCCTTCTTCATCACCGGCCGCCGGAGATCGCCGTCGCCGTTCCGACCGCGTTGGACCTCCCTCGAGCTCGCTGAAGCCTCTGCCAGATCCGCTGTGAGCCCCGCCGTTGTTTCCCCCTCTCCATTTTGTCACTCGCGCGCCGTAGCCGTTCTAACCACCAGACCCGAGCGGTCGCGCCGCTGTGGATCCTCACCGTCGTGGCCAAAGCCACCGCAGCTCGCGCCCGCGCATGCCATCGTGCTCGGGAGCCTCCCAGAAGACCAAAACCGCCCTCCGCAGCCCCTGCCGTGCCCTGCAGCCACATCCCGCCCGGAGCCGTGCTTCGGCCGCCGCCCCGAGCTCCGCTCCGGCGAGCTCCAGCAACACCGCATCCTCCTGTCTGCTCCCCTAGATGCGCGCAAGCACCAGCTCCTCGTAGATGGTCTCCGCGGCCCATTTGGTCACCGGAGGACCAAATCCGAGGCCCTCCGCCGCGTCTGGCCTCGCCGGCGTCGAGTCGCCGGCGGGTTTGACCCCGCTGACCAGGGGTTTGACCTCCCCTGGATCGCTGATAAGTGGGCCCAGGCCCCTGCTAATTTTAGTTAAGTGTTAATTAAACCTAATTAGCCTACTGATACTGACATGTGGGCCCAGGACCTTAACTAAGCTAGATTAGGATTGGATTAGTGCTAATTAACTTAAGTTAGTTAGTTAGACATTGACATATGGGTCCCACTAGTCAGGTTTGACCTGGACCGACCCGTTGACCTGCTGATGTCACTCAGACGTCATGCTGACGCAATTAATTCTTTTCTAGTTTTAAATTAAATCAGGAAATTCCAGAAAATTAGCTATACTTCAAAAATTCATAGAAATTCAACTGTAGCTCAGATTGAAATAAGTTATATATGAAAAATTATCAGAAAAATTCAATCTATCCATATGTACCACTTTCATGCATGACAGGCCAACCTATACATGCTGTATATATGAAAACACACTTATGGCATTTAAAGGGACTTAAATTAGAGTTGCATTTGAACCTTTGGTTCAAATGGACCTCTTCCAAGTTGAATGCTAAATGCATTAGCTCAAACAACATCACATCTTCATGCCATGTTCATGCATCATATTGTTGCATATGCTTGTGTTTTGATTGCCGACACCGTTAGTTCTCGATAGGTCCTGCTCCGGAGACCGTTCCTGAGTATCTGTCTGAGGAGCAGTGCCCCCTCTGTTGATCTACCAGGCAAGCAAACCCTCTTGTTCATTCTGATACAATCCTACTCTCTCGCTCCTGCTCTCATTTATTGCATTAGGACAACAATGATGCAACTGCTACTTTATGCTGCGGTAGTTGAACCCATTCCTCTGCATGACCTGTCATTGCCATAGTAAATAGTTAAAACCCACTAGCATGTGTAGGAGTTGATTGAGCCATGTTGTGTTCCTACCATGCCATGCTTGCTATTTCTTAGAGTTGTGTCAGGTCTGATTCATTGGGAATGAATTGGAGTGTTACGATATGTTCTGGTGCTGAGAGTTAAGCGCGTGAACACGATTTGGTAAAGGTAGCGGTGAGAGGCCATGTAGGAGTACATGGTGGGTTATCTCATTGGGACCGTCCTTAAGAACTGAGTTCTGTGTAACTTGTCCAATGAATGGCTACTACCACACGTTGGGCTCCGGGCGCTCCAAGCTCTCTCGACTTATTAACCGCCTTGATCTCTGTCTAGGAGTTGCAAATAGTTTCTGGTGTTTGTAGGTAGTGCTATTTTTCTACAGAGTGGCACCCGGCAGGGTGGACTTGGGACACACTAGGCACCGTGGCCAGGTGTATCGAGTGGCACCAGGATGGTGGGCTCAGGAACCCTGTACACATCGTTTGGGGCTGTGAGCAAAACCCCGGCCGGATCTCCTTGCGGATGGAACCCGAATAGGCGATAAACCTGGACTAGAGTCTTGTGTGGTTAGTCAGATCGTGGCCGACACCCTCGCTAGGCTTTCGCTTGAAGGTTGTCGAGATACATGATGTGTACATGGTGATAAGTGGTGAGAGCGTGTGTGAAGAAGTACACCCCTGCAGGGTTATCATGATCTATTCGAATAGCCGTGTCCTCAGTTATGGACTTCTTGGATGCTTACATGGTACATAGACAACTTAAAGTGGATACTCTAAAATGCTCAAGACAAGTATGAGTGCTATGGATGGCCTTCTCGTAGAGAGACGGGGATGAATCCATAGTAGTGTATTGATGTGGTGATTAGTGGACTCGTGTGCGCTGCCTCACCTCAAAGGACTTACTCGTAGTCGCAGAACAGGATAGCCACTGAGTCAAAGCTGGCTTGCTACAACTAAACCCCACATTGCCTTCTTGACACTAATGCATGTATGATAGGATCTGATGTAAGTCTTGCTGAGTACCTTTGTACTCACGTTTGCTTTATTTATGTTTTGCAGGTGAGACATATGTCTCACTAGTAGTTCCGCTTGGACTTCGACGAGTAGCTTGTTACCTTATCTACGATCTTGTACCCTTGGGAGGGACTTGTAGATAGTCAGGCTTCTCGGCCTTTTTCTTTTGTAGTTGTCTGTACTCAGACATGTAATGCTTCCGTTGCTTGTATGCTCTGAATGATGGGTCGTGAGACCTCTGTTTGTATTTAATGCTATGTGGCTCTTCTGGGCCTTTATCTATATGTGTTTGAGTTATGTTGTGATGCCATGTTGTATAACACATACTTGCATGTTATGCGTATGTGTGACGTGTATTGCTATGTGTGGGATCCGACAACCTAGTTGTTTATCCTTGGTAGCCTCTCTTATGGGGAAATGTAGTCTAGTGCTTCCACTGAGCCATGGTAGTCCGCTATAGCCCGGTTTACCCAGAGTCCTACTAGCCCAGCACTACCGCTCCGGAACACTTAGACTGGCCGGCATGTGATTCACTTTGTTCCTGTGTCTGTCCCTTCGGGGAAATATCACGCGGTGACATCCAAAGTCCTGCCTAGCCTGCTACAGCCCGGTTCACCGGAGTCCTGTTAGCCCAGTGCAACAGCCCGGATTCGCACACTGCTGACCGACATGATCGATGTTGATTCATGTATGCCTGTCCCCGTAAGTTAGTGCCACTTTGGTTTCACGACTAGTCATGTCGGCCCGGGTTCTCTGTCATATGGATGCTAGCGATACTATCATATACGTGAGCCAAAAGGCGCAAACGGTCCCAGGCCATGGTAAGGCGACACCCGTGGGAATACCGTGCGTGAGGCCGCAAAGTGATATGAGGTGTTACATGCTAGATCGGTGTGACTTAGAATCGGGGTCCCGACAGCTTTGGTATCAGAGACTGACTGCCTGTAGGATTACCAAGCCAACCTGGTGGAAGTTGAGTCTAGAAATTCTTTAGCCATATAGGGGAATTGATTGTGGAAGGGAACGTAAGGCTCTTTTTTACTCCTTATACATCATGCCTTCTGATCTGAGTCATCCTATCTTCCTACGGGGTTAAGAAACCAGGCTTTCTCTTCCGTCTATCAGGATCATGTGTTACTACTTTGTAGTCTCTTAGGATTGGTTGATTAGAGTCATATTCCGGTTTTCAAGTACTTCCGGTGTAGTCTGTTTAGTACTATCACAGAACCTTGAGTGATGATGTTGAGTATGGTGCTACCCCGTCTTTTGCAGAATGTCTCATTTTGAGCATTTTACTGCCGTTATGCTGCCGGAATTGTCCTAGGAGTTCAAGAGATAGTATTTTCCTTGTACTATATTCTACATCCTTATGATGATGCTGAATCCATCCTTATTTCCTTGGTTGGTTCTTCAGGATGTCGTCAGTTAACCGAAGTTCTGTTGCTCGTAGCCGGAACCACAGAGATGGTAGGGATGAGGATCCTCCCGACCAGCCTTCGTTGGCAGAGTTCATGTTAGAGATGGAGAAGAACAAGCGTGAGTCTAACCACTTGTTAGCACGTATTAAGGAGAACACCTCCCATCAGTGCAAAGAGTCAGCGACCATCTATGATTTCATTGGTCTGAAAGCACCTACCTTCCATCATTCCATTGAACCACTCGATGCAGATGACTGGCTCCGTAGTATCACTATCAAGTTGCATTCTGCGAACGTAGCGGAAGGTGACAAGGTCACCTATGCTACATATCACCTGGAAGGTCCTGCTAGTCTTTGGTGGCAGAACTATGAGGCTATGCTTCCAGCTGGCCAGATACCCACCTGGACAGATTTCACTGAGGCTTTTCGCGAGCATCACATTCCTCAAGCCCTCATTGACCGCAAGAGAGAAGAGTTCTGTAGTTTCACCCAGGATAAGATGGCTGTTGATGCTTATAGTAGAGAGTTTGAGGACCTCGTCCGCTATGCTACAGAAGAGGTGTCCGCGGACGCCAAGAAGCAGGCTAGGTTCCGAAAGGGTCTCAACCCCAAGTTGTGTCGTGATCTCCACTTGCATCATTGCAATACATTCCAGGCTCTTGTGAAGAAGGCCATTAATGCGGAGACAGCTCAACTCACTTACGAGGAGTCCCATAAGCACGCCCGTGATTTGGGTTATTCCTCTGGTTCTAGTTCTCAAAAGCGTCAGATTTGGGTTCCGAACTCCTCTCTTCCACCCGGTTATACACCGAGGCCCTCTTATGTGGTGCCTCACCCAGTTCAGCAGTATGCTCCACCTGTTGGGGAACGTTGCAAAAAACAAAAATTTTCCTACGGTTTCACCAAGATCCATCTATGAGTTCATCTAGCAACGAGTGATTGGATGCATCTACGTACCTTGTAGATCGCGAGCGGAAGCGTTCAAAGAACGGGGATGAGGGAGTCGTACTCGACGTGATCCGAATCACCGGAGATCCTAGCACCGAACGGATGGCACCTCCACGTTCAACACACGTACGGTCAGCGTAACGTCTCCTCCTTCTTGATCCAGCAAGGGGGAAGGAGAGGTTGAGGAAGATGGCTCCAGCAGCAGCACGACGGCGTGGTGGTGGTGGAGCTGCAGTACTCCGGCAGGGCTTCGCCAAGCTCTATGGAGGAGGAGGAGGTGTTGGAGAGGGAGAGGGAGGCACCAAAGGCGTAGGTGTGAGGCCCTTTCTCCCCCCACTATATATAGGGGGCCTAGGGGGGCGCCGGCCCTAGGAGATGCAATCTCCTAGGGGGGCGGCGGCCAAGGGGTGGGGGGCTTGCTTCCCAAGCAAGGGGACGCCCCCTTTAGGGTTTCCCCACCCTAGGCGCATGGGCCCTAGGGGAAAGTGGCGCCCCAGCCCACTTTGGGCTGGATCCCTTCCCACTTCAGCCCATGGGGCCCTCCGGGATAGGTGGCCCCACCCGATGGACCCCCGGGACCCTTTCGGTGGTCCCGGTACAATACCGGTGACCCCGAAACTTGTCCCGATGGCCGAAATAGCACTTCCTATATATAATTCTTTACCTCCGGACCATTCCGGAACTCCTCGTGACATCCGGGATCTCATCTGGGACTCCGAACAACATTCGGGTTACTGCATATACATATCCCTACAACCCTAGCGTCACCGAACCTTAAGTGTGTAGACCCTACGGGTTCGGGAGACATGTAGACATGACCGAGATTGTTCTCCTGTCAATAACCAACAGCGGGATCTGGATACCCATGTTGGCTCCCACATGCTCCTCGATGATCTCATCGGATGAACCACGATGTCGAGGATTCAAGCAACCCCGTATACAATTCCCTTCGTCAATCGGTATGTTACTTGCCCGAGATTCGATCGTCGGTATCCCAATACCTCGTTCAATCTCGTTGCCGGCAAGTCACTTTACTCGTACCGTAATGCATGATCCCGTGACCAGACACTTGGTCAGTTTGAGCTCATAATGATGATGCATTACCGAGTGGGCCCAGTGATACCTCTCCGTCATACGGAGTGACAAATCCCAGTCTTGATCCGTGTCAACCAACAGACACTTTCGGAGATACCCATAGTATACCTTTATAGTCACCCAGTTACGTTGTGACGTTTGGTACACCCAAAGCACTCCTACGGCATCCGGGAGTTGCACGATCTCATGGTCTAAGGAAAGGATACTTGACATTGGAAAAACTCTAGCAAATGAACTATACGATCTTGTGCTATGTTTAGGATTGGGTCTTGTCCATCACATCATTCTCCTAATGATGTGATCTCGTTATCAATGACATCCAATGTCCATAGTCAGGAAACCATGACTATCTGTTGATCAACGAGCTAGTCAACTAGAGGCTTACTAGGGACATGTTGGTGTCTATTATTCACACATGTATTACGATTCCCGGATAACACAATTATAGCATGAATAAAGACAATTATCATGAACAAGGAAGTATAATAATAATGCTTTTATTATTGCCTCTAGGGCATATTTCCAACAGTCTCCCACTTGCACTAGAGCCAATAATCTAGTTACATTGTGATGAATTGAACACCCATGGAATTCTGGTGTTGATCATGTTTTGCTCTAGCGAGAGGTTTAGTCAACGGATCTGCTACATTCAGGTCCGTATGTACTTTACAAATATCTATGTCTCCATCTTGAACATTTTCACGAATGGAGTTGAAGCGACGCTTGATGTGCCTGGTCTTCTTGTGAAACCTGGGCTCCTTGGCAACTGCAATAGCTCCAGTGTTGTCACAGAAGAGTTTGATTGGCCCCGACGCATTGGGTATGACTCCTAGGTCGGTGATGAACTCCTTCACCCAAATTGCTTCATGTGCTGCCTCCGAGGCTGCTATGTACTCCGCTTCACATGTAGATCCCGCCACGACGCTCTGCTTGCAACTGCACCAGCTTACTGCCCCACCATTCAAAATATACACATATCCGGTTTGTGACTTTGAGTCATCCAGATCTGTGTCGAAGCTAGCGTCGACGTAACCCTTTTCGACGAGATCTTTGTCACCTCCATAAACGAGAAACATTTCCTTAGTCCTTTTCAGGTACTTCAGGATATTCTTGACTGCTGTCCAGTGTTCCTTGCCAAGATTACTTTGGTACCTTCCTACCAAACTTACGGCAAGGTTTACATCAGGTCTGGTACACAGCATGGCATACATAATAGAACCTATGGCTGAGGCATAGGGGATGACACTCATCTCTTCTATATCTTCTGCCGTGGTCGGACATTGAGCTGAGCTCAATTTCACACCTTGCAACACAGGCAAGAACCCCTTCTTAGACTGATCCATATTGAACTTCTTCAATATCTTATCAAGGTATGTGCTTTGTGAAAGACCTATGAGGCGTATTGATCTATCTCTATAGATCTTGATGCCTAATATATAAGCAGCTTCTCCAAGGTCCTTCATTGAAAAACTCTTATTCAAGTAGGCCTTAATGCTGTCCAAAAGTTCTATATCATTTCCCATCAAAAGTATGTCATCTACATACAATATGAGAAATGCTACAGAGCTCCCACTCACTTTCTTGTAAACGCAGGCTTCTCCATAAGTCTGCGTAAACCCAAACGCTTTGATCATCTCATCAAAGCGAATGTTCCAACTCCGAGATGCTTGCACCAGCCCATAAATCGAGCGTTGGAGCTTGCACACCTTGTTAGCATTCTTAGGATCGACAAAACCTTCCGGCTGCATCATATACAATTCTTCCTTAAGGAAACCATTAAGGAATGCCGTTTTGACGTCCATTTTCCATATCTCATAATCATAGAATGCGGCAATAGCTAACATGATTCAAAAGGACTTTAGCTTCGCCACCGGTGAGAAAGTCTCATCGTAGTCAACTCCTTGAACTTGTCGATAACCCTTAGCGACAAGCCGAGCTTTATAGATGGTCACATTACCATCCGCGTCTGTCTTCTTCTTAAAGATCCATTTATTTTCTATGGCTCGCCGCTCAACGGGCAAGTCAGTCAAAGTCCATACTTCATTTTAATACATGGATCCTATCTCGGATTTCATGGCTTCTAGCCATTTGTCGGAATCCGGGCCCGCCATCGCTTCTTCATAGTTCGAAGGTTCACCATTGTCTAACAACATGATTTCCAAGACAGGGTTGCCGTACCACTCTGGTGCGGAACGTGTCCTTGTGGACCTACGAATTTCAGTAGGAGCTTGATCAGAAGTATCTTGATCATCATTATTAACTTCCTCTCTAGTCGGTGCAGGCACCTCAGGAACATTTTCTTGAGTTGCGCCATTTTCCAGTTCAAGAGGTAATACTTCATCAAGTTCTACTTTCCTCCCACTTACTTCTTTCGAGAGAAACTCTTTCTCTAGAAAGGATCCATTCTTGGCAACAAAGATCTTGCCTTCGGATCTGAGGTAGAAGGTATACCCAATAGTTTCTTTAGGGTATCCTATGAAGACGCATTTTTCCGACTTGGGTTCGAGCTTTTCAGGTTGAAGTTTCTTGACATAAGCATCGCATCCCCAAAATTTTAGAAACGACAGCTTAGGTTTCTTCCCAAACCATAATTCATACGGTGTCGTCTCAACGGATTTCGACGGAGCCCTATTTAAAGTGAATGCGGCAGTCTCTAAAGCATAGACCCAAAAAGATAGCGGTCAATCAGTAAGAGACATCATAGATCGCACCATATCTAATAGAGTGCGATTACGATGTTCGGACACACCATTACGCTGAGGTGTTCCAGGCGGCGTGAGTTGTGAAACTATTCCACATTTTCTTAAGTGTGTGCCAAATTCGTGACTCAAGTACTCTCCTCCATGATCTGATCGTAGGAACTTGATTTTTCTGTCACATTGATTCTCAACCTCACTCTGAAATTCCTTGAACTTTTCAAAGGTCTCAGACTTGTGTTTCATTAAATAGATATACCCATATCTACTCAAGTCATCAGTGAGGGTGAGAACATAACGATAGCCACCGCGAGCCTCAACACTCATTGGACCACACACATCAATATGTATGATTTCCAATAAGTTGGTCGCTCGCTCCATTGTTCCTGAGAATGGAGTCTTGGTCATTTTACCCATGAGGCATGGTTCGCATGTGTCAAATGATTCATAATCAAGAGACTCTAAAAGTCCATCTGCATGGAGCTTCTTCATGCGTTTGACACCTATGTGACCAAGGCGGCAGTGCCACAAGTATGTGGGACTATCATTATCAATCTTACATCTCTTGGTACTCACACTATGAATATGTGTAGCATTACGCTCGAGATTCATTAAGAATAAACCATTCACCGTCGGAGCATGACCATAAAACATATCTCTCATATAAATAGAACAACCATTATTCTCGGATTTAAATGAGTAGCCATCTCGTATTAAACGAGATCCTGATACAATGTTCATGCTCAAAGCTGGTACTAAATAACAATTATTGAGGTTTAAAACTAATCCCGTAGGTAAATGTAGAGGTAGCGTGCCGACGGCGATCACATCGACCTTGGAACCATTCCCGACGCGCATCGTCACCTCGTCCTTCGCCAGTCTTCGCTTATTCCGCAGCTCCTGCTTTGAGTTACAAATGTGAGCAACCGCACCGGTATCAAATACCCAGGAGCTACTACGAGTACTGGTAAGGTACACATCAATTACATGTATATCACACATACCTTTCGTGATGCCGGCCTTCTTGTCCGCTAAGTATTTGGGGCAGTTCCGCTTCCAGTGACCACTTCCCTTGCAATAAAAACACTCAGTCTCGGGCTTGGGTCCATTCTTTGGCTTCTTCCCGGCAGCTTGCTTGCCGGGCGCGGCAACTCCCTTGCCGTCCTTCTTGAAGGTTTTCTTACCCTTGCCTTTCTTGAACTTAGTGGTTTTATTCACCATCAACACTTGATGTTCCTTTTTGACTTCTACCTCTACTGATTTCAGCATTGCAAATACTTCAGGAATGGTCTTTTCCATCCCCTGCATATTGAAGTTCATCACAAAGCTCTTGTAGCTCGGTGGAAGCGACTGAAGGATTCTGTCAATGACCGCGTCATCCGGGAGATTAACTCCCAGCTGAGTCAAGCGGTTATGCAACCCAAACATAGTGAGTATGTGCTCACTGACAGAACTGTTTTCCTCCATCTTACAGCTGAAGAACTTGTCGGAGACTTGATATCTCTCGACCCGGGCATGAGTTTGGAAAACCATTTTCAGCTCTTCGAACATCTCATATGCTCCGTGTATCTCAAAACGTTTTTGGAGCCCCGGCTCTAAGCTGTAAAGCATGCCGCACTGAACGAGGGAGTAGTCATCGGTAAGTGCCTGCCAAGCGTTCATAACATCTTGTTCTGCAGGGAGAACAGGTGCGTCACCTAGCGGTGCTTGTAGGACATAATCTTTCTTGGCAGCTATGAGGATGATCCTCAGGTTCTGGACCCAGTCCGTGTAGTTGCTGCCATCGTCTTTCAGCTTGGTTTTCTCTAGGAACGCATTGAAGTTGAGGACTACGTTGGCCATTTGATCTACAAGACATATTGCAAATATTTTAGACTAAGTTCATGATAATTAAGCTCATCTAATCAAATTATTCAATGAACTCCCACCCAGATAGACATCCCTCCAGTCATCTAAGTATAGCATGATCCGAGTTAACTAGGCCGTGTCCGATCATCATGTGAGACGGACTAGTCAACGTCAGTGAACATCTTCATGTTGATCGTATCTTCTATACGACTCATGTTCGACCTTTCGGTCTTCTGTGTTCCGAGGCCATGTATGTACATGCTAGGCTCGTCAAGTCAACCTAAGTGTTTGCATGTGTAAATCTGTCTTACACCCGTTGTATATTAACGTTGGAATCTATCACACCCGATCATCACGTGGTGCTTCGAAACAACGAACTGTCGCAACGGTGCACAGTTAGGGGGAACACTTTCTTGAAATTATTATGAGGGATCATCTTATTTACTACCGTCGTTCTAAGTAAACAAGATGCAAAAACATGATAAACATCACATGCAATCAAATAATAATAGTGACATGATATGGCCAATATCACATAGCTCCTTTGATCTCCATCTTGGGGCTCCATGATCATCTTGTCACCAGCATGACACCATGATCTCCATCATCATGATCTCCATCATCGTGTCTCCATTAAGTTGCTCACCAACTATTACTTCTACTACTATGGCTAACGCGTTTAGCAATAAAGTAAAGTAATTTACATGGCGTTTCTCAATGACACGCAGGTCATACAAAAATAAAGACAACTCCTATGGCTCCTGCCGGTTGTCATACTCATCGACATGCAAGTCGTGATTCCTATTACAATAGCATGAACATCTCATACATCACATATATATCATTCATCATTCATCACAACTTTGGCCATATCACATCACAAAACACTTGCTGCAAAAACAAGTTAGACGTCCTCTAATTGTTGTTGCAAGTTTTACGTGGCTGCAATAGGGTTCTAGCAAGAACGTTTTCTTACCTACGTGAAAGCCACAACGTGATTTGTCAACTTCTATTTACCCTTCATAAGGACCCTTTTCATCGAATCCGCTCCAACTAAAGTGGGAGAGACAGACACCCGCCAGCCACCTTATGCAACTAGTGCATGTTAGTCGGTGGAACCGGTCTCACGTAAGCGTACGTGTAAGGTTGGTCCGGGCCGCTTCATCCCACAATACCGCTGAAGCAAAATAAGACTATTAGCGGCAAGAAAGTTGACAACATCTACGCCCACAACAAATTGTGTTCTACTCGTGCAAAGAGAACTACGCATAGACCTAGCTCATGATGCCACTGTTGGGGAACGTTGCAGAAAACAAAAAATTTCCTACGGTTTCACCAAGATCCATCTATGAGTTCATCTAGCAACGAGTGATTGGATGCATCTACGTACCTTGTAGATCGCGAGCGGAAGCGTTCAAAGAACAGGGATGAGGGAGTCGTACTCGACGTGATCCGAATCACCGGAGATCCTAGCACCGAACGGACGGCACCTCCGCGTTCAACACACGTACGGTCAGCGTAACATCTCCTCCTTCTTGATCCAGCAAGGGGGAAGGAGAGGTTGAGGAAGATGGCTCCAGCAGCAGCACGATGGCGTGGTGGTGGTGGAGCTGCAGTACTCCGGCAGGGCTTCGCCAAGCTCTATGGAGGAGGAGGAGGTGTTGGAGAGGGAGAGGGAGGCACCAAAGGCATAGGTGTGAGGCCCTTCCTCCCCCCACTATATATAGGGGGCCTAGGGGGAGGCGGCCCTAGGAGATGCAATCTCCTAGGGGGGCGGCGGCCAAGGGGTGGGGGGCTTGCCCCCCAAGCAAGGGGGCGCCCCCTCTGGGTTTCCCCACCCTAGGCGCATGGGCCCTAGGGGAAAGTGGCGCCCCAGCCCACTTTGGGCTGGATCCCTTCCCACTTCAGCCCATGGGCCCTCCGGGATAGGTGGCCCCACCCGGTGGACCCCCGGGACCCTTCCGGTGGTCCCGGTACAATACCGGTGACCCCGAAACTTGTCCCGATGGCCGAAATAGCACTTCCTATATATAATTCTTTACCTCCGGACCATTCCGGAACTCCTCTTGACGTCCGGGATCTCATCCGGGACTCCGAACAACATTCGGGTTACTGCATATACATATCCCTACAACCCTAGCGTCACTGAACCTTAAGTGTGTAGACCCTACGGGTTCGGGAGACATGTAGACATGACCGAGATTGCTCTCCGGTCAATAACCAACAGCGGGATCTGGATACCCATGTTGGCTCCCACATGATCCTTGATGATCTCATCGGATGAACCACGATGTCGAGGATTCAAGCAACCCCGTATACAATTCCCTTCGTCAATCGGTATGTTACTTGCCCGAGATTCGATCGTCGGTATCCCAATACCTCGTTCAATCTCGTTGCCGGCAAGTCACTTTACTCGTACTGTAATGCATGATCCCGTGACCAGACACTTGGTCACTTTGAGCTCATAATGATGATGCATTACTGAGTGGTCCCAGTGATACCTCTCCGTCATACGGAGTGACAAATCCTAGTCTTGATCCGTGTCAACCCAACAGACACTTTCGGAGATACCCGTAGTATACCTTTATAGTCACCCAGTTACGTTGTGACGTTTGGTACACCCAAAGCACTCCTACGGCATCCGGGAGTTACACGATCTCATGGTATAAGGAAAGGATAGTTGACATTGGAAAAACTCTAGCAAACGAACTATACGATCTTGTGCTATGTTTAGGATTGGGTCTTGTCCATCACATCATTCTCCTAATGATGTGATCTCGTTATCAATGACATCCAATGTCCATAGTCAGGAAACCATGACTATCTGTTGATCAACGAGCTAGTCAACTAGAGGCTTACTAGGGACATGTTGGTGTCTATTATTCACACATGTATTACGATTTCCGGATAACACAATTATAGCATGAATAAAGACAATTATCATGAACAAGGAAATATAATAATAATGCTTTTATTATTGCCTCTAGGGCATATTTCCAACACCACCCAGGCCTATTGGTAGACCGCTTGTCAAGCGGGTCCATGTCCTACCTCAGGGACTTGTTTCACATGCGGAGAGCCAGGACACTATGCACGTGACTGCTCTCAAACCAACTATGCTCCACCCCCGCCTGAGAAGTTTGCTGGCCGTGGTAAGCCATTACGCAAGGTGATTAGTGTCAAGTCAGCTCCCACTGAACGTGGATGTGTGCATCACGTCTCAGCTAAAGACGCTCATGAAGATCCGGATGTCGTTCTTGGTACACTCCTTGTCAACTGCCATCCAACTTCGGTTCTGTTCGATATTGGAGCATCTCACTCCTTCATCTCTGAAGGCTATGCTCGTTTGCACGACATGTCATTTTGTGATATTCCAACTCCAATTGAAATCCAAACTATAGGGTCTAGATGGCAAACTACCATAATAAGCCATGGTAATGAAATCCTTGTTGACAGACTTGTATTCCTTGCATCACTTGTAGCCCTCAAGTCTTCAGATATTAACATCATCTTGGGTATGGACTGGATGACAGCTCATCATGCCAAGATTGATTGTTTCACCTGGTCTGTTCAGCTTACACACTCATCTGGCAAGATAGTCACTGTCTCCACCAGAGTTGCAAAGCGCCAACTCTACTCTCTTAATGCCAGCCCTCTTCCAGACCTTGAGGATATCCCGGTAGTCCGTGACTTTCCAGATGTCTTTCCAGAGGAATTGCCAGGTATTCCACCTGACAGAGATGTAGAGTTTGTCAAAGATCTTATCCCAGGAACCGCTCCAATCTCTAGGTGACCTTACAAGATGGCACCCTTAGAACTAGCTGAGCTTAAGAAACAACTCGATGAATCCTTGCAAAAGGGTTTCATCCGTCCTAGTTCTTCTCCCTGGGCTTGCCCCGTCCTCTTCATCAAGAAGAAGGATGGTACAGACTGGATGGTTGTAGATTATCGTCCCGTTAATTTGGTCACGATAAAGAACAAGTATCTGCTCCCGAGGATCAATGATCTATATGATCAACTCGCTGGATCCTCAGTCTTTTCCAAGATGGATTTAAGGTTAGGCTACCACCAAATCAAGATCAGAAATGGGGACATTCCTAAGACGACTTTTGTCACTCATTATGGTCAGTACGAGTACACCGTCATGTCCTTTGGTCTAACCAATGCTCCAGCTACATTATCCCGCTTGATGAACTCGATCTTCATGGAGTACTTAGATAAGTTCGTCGTGGTTTACCTTGATGATATTCTTATTTACTCGAAGAACAAGGAAGAGCATGCTGAACATCTTAGACTTGTGTTAGAAAAACTCAGAGAGCACCGCCTTTATGCCAAGTTCTCCAAGTGCGAATTTCGGTTGCCAGAAGTGACCTATCTCGGCTACGTGATCTCTGGCAAGGGCATTGCCGTCAATCCCGAGAGATTTCAGGCCGTTCTTGATTGGACTCTTCCTGAAACGGTTAAGCAAGTTAGGAGTTTCCTTGTCCTAGCCAGTTACTGTCGACGCTTTGTTGAAAACTTCTCCAAAGTGGCCAAACCTCTCACGGAACTTCTCAAGAAAGATAAAAAGTTTGAGTGGTCCCCACAGTGTGAGCACAGTTTTCAGGAACTGAAAAGACGCCTGACTTCTGCTCCCATACTTGTGCCACCGGATTTCACTAAAGACTTTGTTATCTACTACGACGCCTCACGACAGGGACTAGGTTGCATTCTTATGCAAGATCACCATGTGATTGCCTATGCATCTCGACAGTTGCATCCACATGAGGAGAATTATCCTACACATGATCTAGAGCTTGCAGCCGTAGTCTATGCACTTAAGACCTTGCAACATTACCTCCTTGGTAAACGTTGCGAGATTTACACCGATCACCAGAGTCTCAAGTATATGTTCACCCAACCAGATTTGAACCTTAGGCAGAGGCGTTGGTTGGAGTTGATCTCAGATTACGACTTAGGTATTACTTACACCCCAGGCAAGGGCAATGTCATGGCTGATGCGCTAAGTCGTAAGTCCTATTGCAACAATCTCATGTTGCAGCAGGGCCAACCACTTCTCCATGAGGAATTCTGTAAGCTTAACCTTCACATTGCTCCTCGTGGATTCCTTTCTACGTTGGTGGCGAAACCTACTCTTGTGGATCATATCATAGAAGCCCAGAAGCAGGATACGGGAATTTCCCGCATCAAGAGAAACATTAGGAAGGGAGTTGGTGGATGTTTCTCTATGGATGATCGAGGTGTTGTTTTCTTTGAGAACTTCTTGGTGGTTCCCAAGAACCAACATCTGCGACAACTGATTCGTAAGGAGGCTCATGAATCTCCTCTCACGATTCATCCCGGTAGTACTAAGATGTATCAGGACCTACACCAGAGGTTCTGGTGGACTAGGATGAAGAGAGAAATCACTGAGTTCATTGCTAAATGTGATGTTTGTCGTCGCGTTAAGGCAGAACATCAGAGACCTGTTGGCACCCTTCAGCCTTTAGCTATTCCTGAGTGGAAATGGGATAAAGTTGGTATGGACTTCATCACCGGCTTTCCCAGGACCAAGAGAGGGAATAATGCTATCTTCGTAGTCATTGATCATCTTTCCAGAGTGGCTCACTTCCTACCTGTTTGAGAGAGTATTACTGCTAAACAGCTCGCTGACTTATATATTTCTTGAATAGTGTCACTTCATGGTGTTCCACTAGAGATCAATTCAGACCGTGGTAGTCTTTTCACTTCTCATTTCTGGGAGAGTTTCCAAACTGCCATGGGCACCCATCTTTCCTTCAGTACCACTTTCCACCCTCAATCAAGTGGTCAGGTTGAAAGGGTCAACCAAATTCTCGAAGACATGCTTAGAGCTTGTGTTATCTCATTCGGTATGGATTGGGAGAAGTGTCTTCCCTTCGCCGAGTTTGCTTATAACAATAGCTACCAATCCAGCCTCAAGAAAGCTCCTTTTGAGGTTCTGTATGGACGAAGATGTCGAACACCTTTGAACTAGTCACAAACCGGTGAAAGACAATTCTTTGGACTGGATATGATCCAGGAGGCAGAAGAACAAGTTTGCATCATTCGTGAGAATTTGAAAACAGCCCAGTCTCTTCAAAAGAGCTAGTATGACCGCCTTCATGAGGAAGTGGCTTATGAAGTTGGCGACAAGGCTTACCTTCGGGTTACTCCTTTGAAGGGTACCCACCATTTCGGTATCAAGGGCAAGTTGGCTCCTTGTTACATTGGTCCTTTTCGCACTCTCGCTAAACGATGAGAGGTTGCCTACCAGTTGGAACTACCCCCACATCTTTCCCGAGTACATGATGTCCTCCACGTCTCTCAACTCAGGTGTTGCTTCTCGGATCCCATCCGCGGAGTGGACCACGAAACGTTTGATCCCCAAGATAACCTCACATATCGAGAGTACCCTGTTTGCATCCTTGATCAAGCAGAGCATGTCACTCGATGTCATAACATCAAGTTTCTCAAGGTTCAGTGGTCTCATCATTATGAGAGAGAAGCTACCTGGGAGCGAGAAGATCGTCTTCGACTTAAGTACCCCGCTTTCTTTCCGCCGACTCCTGAATCTCGGGACGAGATTCTTTCGAGTGGGGGCGAGTTGTCACATCCCTAGTTCTGGTATGACCTAGACTAGCTAGTTATTTGTGCATCATGTTTAAATTCCATTTAAATTTGAAATGAGGATTTGTGAAACCCTCAGAATCATTTCTGGAAATGACCCAAATAAAAAAATTGCTCCAAAAAGGTCCAAGAAAATGCTCATGTTGCTCTCTGAAAATATTGGACAGAGATAAAAATCAAACCAATATTTTTAAGAGCTCATAAGTATTTATTTTGGACATTTGGAATTAATGCAATAATTGTTTGCATTGGATATATATATGTTATATTTATTTATATATGTCCAATAATTCTGATTTTTATGTGAGGGCTCTGGAATATTTCAACTAGCTCCTACACTAAATTTAAGAAGAAAAATAAATTGATTTAGTGTTTTACTAAATCAAGAAAACAAATTACAGAAATAGAAAAGAAACAAAATGGGAAAAACCTACCTGGACTTCACTTGGGCCGATTTACCTGGCCTGCTGCCGCTCTGGCCCAGCCCAGCTGGCCACCGCACCGTCCCCCACCTCGCACCAGTAGGCGAGGCGCGTGCCCGGCGCGCGCGCGGCTCCGCGCACCATGCGAGCTGCCTGCCTGCCTGGCTCCCCCTCGCCGCCTGGATGTTCCGCGCGACGCCACACGCCGCCCCGGAACCCCTCTTACTCTCATCCCCCTTCCCTGCCTCCTCTTCTCTCTCTCTCGTTGGACCGAATGAGCCGGTCGCCGCCGTTCACTGCCCCCACGCTCCCCGCCGTCCCCTCACCCTTCCGTCATGCCCAGAAGCTCCGCCACCTCGTCCGCTACCTCTCCGCCAAGCCATGCATCGCCGGACGCCCTGTGGAGCCATCACTGTCGCCTTCTTCATCGCCGACCGCCGAAGATCGTCGTCGTCGTTCCACCCACGTTGGACCTCCCCCGAGCTCGCTGAAGCCTCTACCGGATCTGCTGTGAGCCCCGCCGTTGTTTCCCCCTCTCCATTTTGTCACTCACGCGCCGTAGCCGTGCTAACCACCGAAATCGAGCGGTTGCGCCGTCGTGGATCCTCACCGTCATGGCCAGGGCCACCGCAGCTCGCGCTCGCGCATGCCATCGCGCTCAGGAGCCTCCCAGAAGACTAAAACCGCCCTCCGCAGCCCCTGTCGTGCCCTGCAGCCACATCCCGCCCGGAGCCATGCTTTGGCCGCCGCCCCGAGCTTCGCTCCGGCGAGCTCCGGCCACACCGCGTCCTCCTGTTTGCTCCCCTAGATGCGCGCGAGAACCAGCTCCTCGGAGATGGTCTCCGCGGCCCATTTGGTCACCGGAGGACCAAATCTGAGGCCCTCTGCCGCATCTGGCCTCGTCGGCGTCGAGTCGTCGGCGGGTTTGACCCCGTTGACCAGGGCTTTGACCTCCCCTGGATCGCTGACAAGTGGGCCCAGGCCCCTGCTAATTTTAGTTAAGTGTTAATTATACTTGATACTGACATGTGGGCCCAGGACCTTAACTAAGCTAGATTAGGATTGGATTAGTGCTAATTAACTTAAGTTAGTTAGTTAGACACTGACATATGGGTCCCACTGGTCAGCTTTGACCTGGACCGACCCGTTGACCTGCTGATGTCACTCAGACATCAAGCTGACGCAATTAATTCTTTTATGGTTTTAAATTAAATCAGGAAATTCCAGAAAATTAGCTATACTTCAAAAATTCATAGAAATTCAACCGTAGCTCAGATTGAAATAAGTTATATATGAAAAATTATCAGAAAAAATCAATCTATCCATCTGTACCATTTTCATGCATGACAAACCAACCTGTACATGCTGTATATATGAAAACACACTTATGGCATTTAAAGGGACTTAAATTAAAGTTGCATTTGAACCTTTGGTTCAAATGGACCTCTTCCAAGTTGAATGCTAAATGCATTAGCTCAAACAACATCACATCTCATGCCATGTTCATGCATCATATTATTGCATATGCTTGTGTTTTGATTGCCGACACCATTCCTTCTCGATAGGTCCTGCTCCGGAGACCGTTCCTGAGTATCTGTCTAAGGAGCAGTGCCCCCTCTGTTGATCTACCAGGCAAGCAAACCCCCTTGTTCATTCCGATACAATCCTACTCTCTCGCTCCTGCTCTTATTTATTGCATTAGGACAACAACGATTCAACTGCTACTTTATGCTGCAGTAGTTGAACCCATTCCTCTGCATGACCTGTCATTGCCACAGTATATAGTTAAAACCCACTAGCATGTGTAGGAGTTGATTGAGCCATGTTGTGTTCCTACCATGCCATGCCTGCTATTTCTTAGAGTTGTGTCAGGTCTGATTCATCGGGAATGAATTGGAGTGTTACGATATGTTCTGGTGCTGAGAGTTAAGCGTGTGAACACAATTTGGTAAAGGTAGCGGTGAGAGGCCATGTAGGAGTACATGGTGGGTTGTCTCATTGGGACCGTCCTTAAGAACTGAGTTCTGTGTAACTTGTCCAATGACTAGCTACTACCACACATTGGGCTCCAGGCGCTCCAAGCTCTCTCGACTTATTAACCGCCTTGATCTCTGTCCAGGAGTTGCAAATAGTTTCTGGTGTTTGCAGGTAGTGCTATTTTTCTACCGAGTGGCACCCGGTAGGGTGGACTTGGGACAGACTAGGCACCGTGGCCCGGTGTACCGAGTGGTACCCGGATGGTGGGTTCGGGAACCCTGTACACATCGTTTGGGGCCGTGAGCGAAACCCCGGCCGGATCTCCTTGCGGATGGAACCCGAATAGGCGATAAACCTGGACTAGAGTCTTGTGTGGTTAGTCAGGTCGTGGCCGACACCCTCACCAGGCTTCCGCTTGAAGATTGCCGAGATACATGACGTGTACATGGTGATAAGTGGTGAGAGCGTGTGTGAAGAAGTACACCCCTGCAGGGTTATCATGATCTATTCGAATAGCCGTGTCCTCGGTTATGGACTTCTTGGATGCTTACGTGGTACATAGACAACTTAAAGTGGATACTCTAAAATGCTCAAGACAAGTGTGAGTGCTATGGATGGCCTTCTCGTAGAGAGATGGGGATGAATCCATAGTAGTGTATTGATGTGGTGATTAGTGGACTCGTGTGCGCTGCCTCACCTCAAAGGACTTACTCGTAGTCGTAGAACAGGATAGCCACTGAGTCAAAGCTGGCTTGCTACAACTAAACCCCACATTGCCTTCTTGATACTAATGCATGTATGATACGATCTGATGTAAGTCTTGTTGAGTACCTTTGTACTCACGTTTGCTTTATTTATGTTTTGCAGGTGAGACATCTGTCTCACTAGTAGTTCCGCTTGGACTTCGACGAGTAGCTTGTTACCTCAGCTACGATCTTGTACCCTTGGGAGGGACTTGTAGATAGTCAGGCTTCTCGGCCTTTTTCTTTTGTAGTTGTCTGTACTCAGACATGTAATGCTTCCATTGCTTGTATGCTCTGAATGATGGGTCATGAGACCCCTGTTTGTATTTAATGCTATGTGGCTCTTCTGGGCCTTTATCTATATGTGTTTGAGTTATGTTGTGATGCCATGTTGTATAACACATACTTGCATGTTATACGTACGTGTGACGTGTATTGCTACGTGTGGGATCCGACAACCTAGTTGTTTATCCTTGGTAGCCTCCCTTATGAGGAAATGTAGTCTAGTGCTTCCACTGAGCTATGGTAGTCCGCTAGAGCCCGGTTTACCCGGAGTCCTGCTAGCCCAGCACTACTGCTCCGGAACACTTAGACTGGCCGGCATGTGATTCACTTTGTTCCTGTGTCTGTCCCTTTGGGGAAATGTCACGCAGTGACATCCGGAGTCCTGCCTAGCCTGCTACAGCCCGGTTCACCGGAGTCCTGTTAGCCCAATGCTACAGCCCGGATTCGCACACTGCTGACCGACATGCTCGATGTTGATTCATGTATGCATGTCCCCGTAAGTTAGTGCCACTTTGGGTTCACGACTAGTCATGTCGGCCCGGGTTCTCTGTCATATGGATGCTAGCGATACTATCATATACGTGAGCCAAAAGGCGCAAACGGTCCCGGGCCATGGTAAGGCGACACCCGTGGGAATACTGTGCGTGAGGCCGCAAAGTGATATGAGGTGTTACATGCTAGATCAGTGTGACTTAGAATCGGGGTCCCGACAGCTTTGGTATCAGAGACTGACTACCTGTAGGATTACTAAGCCAACCTGGTCAAAGTTGAGTCTAGAAATTCTTTAGCCATATAGGGGAATTGATTGTGGAAGGGAACGCAAGGCTCTTTTTACTCCTTATACCTCATGCCTTCTTATCTGAGTCATCCTATCTTCCTATGGGCTTAAGAAACTAGGCTTTCTCTTCCGTCTATTAGGATCACGTGTTACTACTCCGTAGTCTCTTAGGATTGGTTGATCAGAGTCATATTCTAGTTTTCGAGTACTTCCGGTGTAGTCTGTTTAGTACTATCACAGAACCTTGAGTGATGATGTTGAGTATGGTGCTACCCCGTCTTTTGCAGAATGTCTCATTTTGAGCATTTTACTGCCGTTATGCTGCCGGATTTGTCCTAGGAGTTCAAGAGATAGTATTTTCCTTGTACTATATTCTACATCCTTATGATGATGCTGAATCCATCCTTGTTTCCTTGGTTTGTTCTTCAGGATGTCGTTAGTTAACCGAAGTTCTGTTGCTCGTAGCCGGAACCACGGAGATGGTAGGGATGAGGATCCTCCCGATCAGCCTTTGTCGGCAGAGTTCATGTTAGAGATGGAGAAGAACAAGCGTGAGTCTAACCGCTTGTTAGCACGTACTGAGGAGAACACCTCCCATCAGTGCAAAGAGCCAGCAACCATCTATGATTTCATTGGTCTGAAACCACCTACCTTCCATCATTCCATTGAACCACTCGATGCAGATGACTAGCTCCGTAGTATCACTATCAAGCTGCGTTCTGCGAACGTAGCTGAAGGTGACAAGGTCACCTATGCTGCATATCACCTGGAAGGTCCTGCTAGTCTTTGGTGGCATAACTATGAGGCTATGCTTCCAGCTGGCCAGATACCCACCTGGAGAGATTTCACTGAGGCTTTTCACGAGCATCACATTCCTCAAGCCCTCATTGACCGCAAGAGAGAAGAGTTCTGTAGTTTCCCCCAGGATAAGATGGCTATTGATTCTTATAGTAGAGAGTTTGAGGACCTCGCCCGCTATGCTACAGAAGAGGTGTCCACGGACGCCAAGAAGCAGGCTAGGTTCCGGAAGGGTCTCAACCCCAAGTTGCGTCGTGATCTCCACTTGCATCATTGCAATACATTCCAGGCTCTTGTGAACAAGGCCATTAATGCGGAGATGGCTCAACTCACTTTCAAGGAGTCCCGTAAGCACACCCGTGATTTGGGTTATTCCTCCGATTCTAGTTCTCAGAAGCGTCGGATTTGGGTTCTGAACTCCGCTCTTCCACCCGGTTATACACCGAGGCCCTCTTATGTGGTGCCTCACCCAGTTCAGCAGTATGCTCCACCCAGGCCTATTGGTAGACCGCTTGTCAATGCGGGTCCACGTCCTACCTCAGGGACTTGTTTCACATGCGGAGAGCCAGGACACTATGCACGTGACTACTCTCAAACCAACTATGCTCCACCCCCGCCTGAGAAGTCTGCTGGCCGTGGTAAGCCATCACGCAAGGTGATTAGTGTCAAGTCAGCTCCCACTGAACATGGATGTGTGCATCATGTCTCAGCTAAAGACGCTCATGATGATCTGGATGTCGTTCTTGGTACACTCCTTGTCAACTGTCATCCAGCTTTGGTTCTGTTCGATACCGGAGCATCTCACTCCATCTCTGAAGGATATGCTCGTTTGCTAGGCGTGATGAGTTCAATGATGCTCGCGTAAAAGATAAGGATTGAAACATAACAAGAGCATCATGAAGCACATGGTGAGCACATTTAAGTCTAACCCACTACCTATGCATAGGGATTTTGTGAGCAAACAATTTATGGGAGCAAGAATCAACTAGCGTAGGAAGGCAAAACAAGTGCAACTTCAAGATTTTCAACACATAGAGAGGAAGCTTATATTATGGCAATACCTACAAGCATATGTTCCTCTCTCATAATAATTTACAGTAGCATCATGAATGAATTCAACAATATAGCTATCACATAAAGCATTCTTTTCATGATTCACAAGCATAGAAATTTTATTACTCTCCACATAAGCAAATTTATTCTCATCAATAATTGTGGGAGCATACTCAACAAAATAACTCTCATGTGATTGGAAATTAAAACCATGATGACAAGTTTCATGTTTATAATTATTCAATATAGCATACATGTCATCACCATAATCATCATATATAGGAAACTTAACCATATTTGATGTCTATGTTTAGGAAACTTAACCATATTTGATTAACGAGCTAGTCTAGTACATGCATACTAGGGACACTCTGTTTGTCTATGTATTCACACATGTACTAAGTTTCCGGTTAATACAATTCTAGCATGAATAATAAACATTTATCATGATATAAGGAAATATAAATAACAACTTTATTATTGCCTCTAGGGAATATTTCCTTCACCTAGTTGACTAATTAGAGCGAGCCCTAGCCACCTCTAATCTCATAGTTAGAAGCCCCATGTGATTCTAAACTCCTCCCTCTAATTCTCCAGCGTCGATTAGCTCTGGACGGTGAAGCACTACCGGATCGTGAAGACCATACGCTTGCAGCAAAGTAGAGAGGCCGTGCTTTCAGTCTTCTGTTAGAGGGATCATTCGAGGGTGATGTCTACTACACAACTTGTTCTTGTAGACTCGTGTTGGGCCTCCAAGCGCACAGTTTTCTAGGACAGTAGCAAATTTCCCTCAAGTGGATGACCTAAGGTTTATCAATCTGTGGGAGGCGTAGGATGTAGATGGTATCCCTCAAACGACCCTGCAACCAAATAATAAAAAGTCTCTTGTGTCCCCAACACACCAAATACAATGGGAATTTGTATAGGTGCACTAGTTCGGCGAAGAGATGGTGATAAAAGTGTAGTAATGATAGTAGATATTGCTTTTGGAATAATAACAATAAAAAACAGCAAGGTAGCAAGTAACAAAAGTGAGCACAAACGGTATTGCAATGCTTGAAAATGAGGCCTAGGGTGCGTACTTTCGCTAGTGCAATCTCTCAACAATGCTAATATAATTGGATCATATAACCGTCCCTCAAAGTGCGATGAAGAAATCACTCCAAAGTTCCTATCTAGCAGAGAACATAAGACACAATTGTTTGTAGGGTACGAAACCACCTCAAAGCTACTCTTTCCGATCAATCTATCCTAGAGTTCATACTAAAATAACACCAAGCTATTCTTTCCGATTGATCTAACCAAGAGTTCATACTAAAATAACACCAAAGCAAATTCAGATTTGTAATATTCAATCAAACACAAAGAACTTCAAAGAGTGCCCCAAGATTTCTACAGGGGAAACAAAGACAAGAACATGCATCAACCCCTATGAATAGATTACCCCAATGTCACCTCGGGAATCCGCGAGTTGAATGCCAAAATGTATATCAAGTGAATCAAAATAATACCCCATTGTCACCACGAGTATTCATTTGCAAGACATATATCAAGTGCTCTCAAATCCATAAAAGTATTCAACCCGATAAAACGAAATCTCAAAGGGAAAACTCAATTCATCACAAGACAGAGAGGGGAAAACACCATATGATCCTACTATATTAACAAAGCCCGCGATACATCAAGATTGTGACATCTCAAGAACACGAGAGAGAGAGAGAGAGATTAAACACATAGCTAGTGGTACAAACCCTCAGCCCCGAGGGTGGAATACTCCCTCCTCATCGTGGTGGCCGCCGGGATGATGAAGATGGCCACTAGTGATGATTTCCCCCTCCGGCAAAGTGCCGGAACGGGGTCTAGATTGGTTTTCGGTGGCTACAGAGCCTTGAGGCGGCGGAACTTCTGATCTAAGTTAACCTCGAGGGTTTTCAGAATATTTGGGAATTTATAGGGTAAAGAGGGGGTGCGGGAGGCCACCAAGGTGGGCACAACCCACCTGGGCGCGCTTGGGCCCCCAGGCATGCTCTGGTGGGTTGTGCGCCCCTCGGGGCACCCCCAGGTGCTGCTCTGGCTCATTGGTGGTCTTCTGGTCCATAAAAAATCCACAAAAAGTTTCGCGGTGTTTGGACTCCATTTGATACTGATTTCCTGTGATGTAAAAAACATGCAAAAAACAGCAACTGGCACTATGTCAATAGGCTAGTCCCAAAAAAAGATATAAAATGACTATAAAATAATTATAAAACATCCAAGAATGATAATATAACAACATGGAACAATAAAAAATTATAGATACGTTGGAGACGTATCAGAGGGCGGTTCACGGGATCGTCATCAACGTTTGAGGGACACCAAGTACGATCTACACCGACTCGTCTACTTCCGCTACACTCCCGGAGTCGGTAACGATAGTTGATCACAACCTGTTATGCATCTTCATATTGTTCTTGGGTGATCGTAGGGCGGAACTTTTTGTTTTCTACTACGTTTCCCAACAATTTGTCGTTCTTCCCTTCGTAACGAATCCCTCTTCATCCATGTCGATATTATCATCATCACATTGAGTATCATATTCTTGTGATGCATACTCATGAGAGGAATAATCATCAGTTCAGACATCTATCACATGCATGAAAGCTTTATCATCAAGACTACAAATGGACGTATGTGTAATCAACCTCACATTCTATTCATACCCGAAATTGAAAGAACAAACAAGAGAATCGGAATTTTCTTTCCCTTTGCAACATTTCGTTGAACACGTTGGATGCGGTGGTCGTGGGTGTGACTGATGACCCACAAGTATAGGGGATCTATCGTAGTCCTTTCGATAAGTAAGAGTGTCGAACCCAACAAGGAGCACAAGGAAATGATAAGCGGTTTCCAACAAGGTATTCTCTGCAAATACTGAAATAAGTGGTAACAAATAGTTTTGTGATAAGATAATTTGTAACGAGCAACAAGTAACAAAAGTAAATAAAGTGCAGCAAGGTGGCCCAATCCTTTTTGTAGCAAAGGACAAGCCTGAACAAACTCTTATATAGAGAAAAGCACTCCCGAGGACACATGGGAATATCATCAAGCTAGTTTTCATCACGTTCATAAGATTCGCGTTCGGTACTTTCATAATCTGATATGTGGGTGGACCGGTGCTTGGGCGCTGTCCTTACTTGGACAAGCATCCCACTTATGATTAACCTCTGTTGCAAGCATCCGCAACTACAACAAAAGTATTAAGGTAAACCTAACCATAGCATGAAACATATGGATCCAAATCAGCCCCTTACGAAGCAACGCATAAACTAGGGTTTAAGCTTCTGTCACTCTAGCAACCCATCATCTACTTATTACTTCCCAATGCCTTCCTCTAGGCCCAAATAATGGTGAAGTGTTATGTAGTCGACGTTCACATAACACCACTAGAGGAGAGACAACATACATCTCATCAAAATATCAAACGAAGACCAAATTCACATGATTACTAATAGCAAGACTTCTCCCATGTCCTCATGAACAAAGTTAACTACTCACAAAGCATATTCATGTTCATAATCATAGGGGTATTAATATGCATATAGGATCTGAACATATGATCTTCCACCAAATAAACCAACTAGCATCAACTACAAGGAGTAATTAACACTACTAGCAACCCACAGGTACCAATCCCAGACTTGGAGATAGGAATTGGATACAAGAGATGAACTAGGGTTTTGAGAGGAGATGGTGCTGGTGAAGATGTTGATGGAGATTGCCCTCTCCTGATGAGAGGAGCATTGGTGATGACGATGGCGATGGTTTCCCCCTCCCGGAGGGAAGTTTCCCCGACAGAACAGCTCCGCTAGAACCCTAGATTGGTTCCACCAAGGTTCTGCCTCGTGGCGGAGGAGTTTCGTTCGAGAAGATGGCTTATGATTTTTTTCTCATCGAAAGACCTCATATAGCAGAAGATGGCCGTCGGAGGGCCACCAGGGGGCCCACGAGGTAGGGGGCGCGTCCAGGGGGGTAGGGCGCGCCCCCACCCTCGTGGGCAGGGTGTGGCCCCCCGGTGAACTTCTTCCGCTGAGTATTTTTTATATATTTTGAAAACATCTTCCCTGAAGTTTCAGGACTTTTGGAGCTGTGCAGAATAGGTCTCTAATATTTGCTCCTTTTCCAGCCCAGAATCCCAGCTACCAGCATTCTCCCTCTTTATGGAAACCTTGTAAAATAAGAGAGAATAGGCATAAGTATTGTGACATAATGTGTAATAACAACCCATAATGCAATAAATATCGATATAAAAGCATGATGCAAAATGGACGTATCAACTCCCCCAAGCTTAGACCTCGCTTGTCCTCAAGCGAAAGCCAAAATCGAAAAATATGTCCACATGTTTAGAGATAGAGGTGTCGATAAAAATAAAATACGGACATGAGGGCATCATGATCATTCTTAGAACAGCAACTTATATAATTCTTGTCATATGATTTCTTATGCTAGAGTAATAATTCAATCACAATTTCAAGTATGAATCGTAAACTTCATTAACTAACAAACTATAATCTTAGTCATTGGAGCAATTACAATTTATCATAACATAGGAAAGAGTCAACATATAAGAGCTTTTCAGCAAGTCCACATACTCAACTATTATATAGTCTTTCACAATTGCTGACACTCATGCAATATTTATGGGTATGGAGTTTTAATTGGACACAGAGAAAGATAGGGTCTTATAGTTTTGCCTCCCAACGTTTTACCTCAAGGGTAATGTCAACAATAATAGTTCATGAAAACTCACATCCAATTAGCCATATATACTAGGATCTTTCCAACATGCTGTGCTTGCCAAAGGATAAAATGTAAAAAGGAAGGGTGAAGATCACCATGACTCTTATGCAAGGTAGGAAATAAAAGTAAAAGATAGGCCCTTTGCAGAGGGAAGCAGAGGTTGTCATGCGCTTTTATGGTTGGATGCAAAAAATCTTAGTGCGAAAGAACGTCACTTTATATTGCCACTTGTGATATGGACCTTTTTTATGCAGTCTGTCGCTTTTATTTCTTCCATATCACACGATCGTATAAAGCTTATTTCTCCCATACTAATAAGTCATACATATTTAGAGAGCAATTTTTATTGCTTTGCACCGATGACAACTTACTTGGAGGATCTTATTCACGAGGTAGGGGGCGCGCCCAGGGGGGTAGGGCGCACCCTCCACCCTCGTGGAGGCCTCATGTCCTTCCCGGACTGCTTCTTATTTTTCTATTTTTCTAAATATTCCAAAACGGAGAAATATTGCCTTAAAAACTGTTTTGGAGTCGGTTTACTTACCGTACCACATACCTATTCCTTTTCGGAGTCTGGAATGTTCCGGAAAGTGTCGCTTATGTATTCCTCTCGGGATACGGTTTCAATAACATTGGTTTCAACATTTATGGGATTACCTGAGATATAATGTTTGATTCTTTGACCGTTCACCACCTTCGGATTTGTGCCTTCGAAATTGTTGATTTTTATGGCACCAGGACGATAGACCTCCTCGATAACGTAAGGACCTTCCCATTTAGAGAGAAGTTTTCCTGCAAAAAATCTTAAACGAGTGTTGTATAGCAATACATAATCACCTACATTAAACTCACACTTTTGTATCCTTTTATCATGCCATCTTTTAACCTTTTCTTTAAACAACTTGGCATTTTCATAGGCTTGGGTTCTCTATTCATTGAGTGAGCTAATATCAAATAACCTCTTCTCACCGGCAAGTTTAAAATCATAATTGAGCTCTTTAATAGCCCAATATGCCTTGTGTTCTAGTTCGAGAGGTAAGTGACATGCTTTTCCATAAACCATTTTATACGGAGACATACCCATAGGATTTTTATATGCAGTTCTATAGGCCCATAGTGCATCATCAAGTTTCTTGGACCAATTCTTTCTAGATCTATTAACTGTCTTTTGCAAAATTAATTTGAGTTCTCTGTTGCTCAATTCTACTTGACCACAAGACTGTGGGTGATAAGGTGATGCAATTCTATGATTAACATCATATTTAGCAAGCATTTTACGGAAAGCACCATGAATAAAATGTGAACCACCATCAGTCATTAAATATCTAGGGACCCCAAACCTTGGAAAAATAACTTCTTTAAGCATTTTAATAGAAGTGTTATGATCAGCACTACTAGTTAGAATAGCTTCTACCCACTTAGTAACGTAATCAACGGCAACTAAAATATGTGTATATCCATTAGAGGAAGGAAAGGGTCCCATATAGTCAAAGCCCCAAACATCACATGGTTCAATAACGAGTGAATAATTCATAGGCATTTCTTGACGTCTACTAATATTACCAATTCTTTGACATTCATCACAAGATAATACAAACTTACGGGCATCCTTGAAGAGAGTAGGCCAATAAAAACCAGATTACAATACCTTATGTGCAGTCCTATCTCCAGCATGGTGTCCTCCATAAGCTTCGGAGTGACACTTGCGTAGGATCTGTTCCTGTTCATGCTCAGGTACACAACGTCTAATAACACCATCTACTCCTTCTTTATAAAGATGTGGGTCATCCCAAAAGTAATGCCTCAAATCATAGAAGAACTTTTTCTTTTGTTGATATGTGAAACTAGGTGGTATGAATTTAGCAACAATATAATTAGCATAATCAGCATACCATGGAGCAGTATGAGAAGCATTTATGACATTTAATTTCTCACCAGGAAAGCTATCATCAATAGGTAATGGGTCATCAAGCACATTTTCTAACCTAGACAAGTTGTCTGCAATGGGGTTCTCAGCTCCCTTTCTATCAACAACATGTAAGTCAAATTCTTTTAGCAAGAGAACCCATCTAATAAGTCTAGGTTTAGCATCTTTCTTTTCAATGAGATATTTAATAACAGCATGATCAGTGTGAATAGTTACTTTAGAATCAACAATATAGGGTCTAAACTTATCACAAGCAAATACAACTGCTAAGAATTCTTTTTCAGTACTAGCATAATTTCTTTGAGCATTGTCTAGGGTTTTACTAGCATATTGAATAACATTTAATTTCTTATCAACTCTTTGCCCTAGAACAGCACCTACAACATAATCACTAGCATCACACATAATTTCAAAAGGTAAATTCCAATCAGGTGGCTGAACAATAGGTGTAGAGATCAATGCTTTCTTAAGTATTTCAAATGCTTCTACACAATCATCATCAAAAACAAATGGTATATCTTTTTGTAATAAATTAGTCAGAGGCCAAGAAATTTTTGAGAAGTCCTTAATGAACCTCCTATAAAATCCGGCGTGACCAAGGAAACTTATTATACCTTTGATGTCCTTGGGGCATGGCATCTTTTCAATAGCATCAACCTTGGCTTTATCAACTTCAATACCTCTTTCAGAAACTTTATGCCCCAGGACAATACCTTCATTAACCATAAAGTGGCACTTTTCCCAATTCAAGACAAGATTAGTTTCTTCACATCTCTGCAAAACTCCATCAAGGTTGCTCAAGCAATCATCAAAAGAAGATCCATAGACGGAGAAATGTCCATGAAAACCTCACAAATCTTTTCACAAAAGTCGGAGAATATAACCATCATGCATCTTTGAAAGGTAGCAGGTGCATTACATAAACCAAAAGGCATACGTCTATAAGCAAAAGTACCAAAAGGGCAAGTAAAAGTAGTCTTTGATTGATCTTTGGCTGACACAGGTATTTGAGAGAAACCAGAATAACCATCTAGAAAGCAAAAATGTGTATATTTGGATAGTCTTTCTAGCATTTGATCGATAAAAGGTAAGGGGTAATGATCCTTTTTAGTGGCCTTATTTAATTTGCGGAAATCAATTACCATCCTATAACCTGTAATAATTCTTTGAGGAATCAATTCATCTTTATCATTAGGAACGACAGTAATACCTCCCTTCTTAGGGACACAATGGACATGGCTATCCACTGACTATCAGCAATGAGATAGATTATACATGCCTCAAGGAGCTTTAGTATTTCCTTTCTTACCACTTCTTTCATTTTAGGATTCGGCCGCCGTTGATGATCACGAACTGGTTTAGCATCTTCTTCCATATTTATTTTACGTTGACATAGAGTGGGACTAATGCCCTTAAGATCATCAAGAGTATACCCAATAGCATCACGGTGCTTCTTCAGAGTTTTCAATAGTCTCTCTTCCTCATGCTCTGAAAGGTTAGCACTAATAATAACATGATATATCTTTTTCTCATCAATATAAGCATATTTAAGAGTATCAGGCAATGGTTTAAGCTCGAACACGGGATCACCCTTGGGTGGAGGAGGATCCCCTAGGATTTCAACATGTAAATTGTTTTTCAGAATAGGTTCCTGTTTAAAGAATAATTCATCTATTTCCCTTCTTTCATTCATAAACATATCATTCTCATGGTCTAGCAAATAATGTTCTAAAGGATCACTAGGAGGTACGGCAATAGAAGCAAGACCAATAATTTCATCCTTACTAGGTAATTCTTCTTCACGGTATTGTCTACTAAATTTAGAGAAATTAAATTCATGAGACATATCATCTAAACCGATAGTAACAACATCCCTTTTGCAATCTATGGTAGCATTAACAGTGTTCAGGAAGGGTCTACCAAATATAATGGGACAAAAGCTATCTTGTAGGGAACCAAGAACAAGAAAATCAGCAGGATATTTAGTTTTCCCACACAAGACTTCAACATCTCTAACAATTCCCATCAGTGAAATAGTATCTCTATTGGCAAGTTTAATTGTGACATCAATATCTTCTAACTCAACAGGTGCAATATCATGCATAATTTCTCTATATAGGCTAATAGGTATTGCACTAGCACTGGCACCCATATCACATAAGCCATGATAACAATGATCTCCTATTTTAACAGAAATAACAGGCATGCCTACCACAGGTCTAGGTTTATCTTTAGCACAAGGTTTAGCAATTCTAGCAGTTTCATCACAGAAATAAATAACATGCCCATCAATATTATCAGACAAGAGATCTTTAAAAATAGCAGTATTAAGTTCAACTTTAATTTGCTCAGGAGGTGTATAAGTTTTAATATTGCTTTTACGAACCACAGTTGAAGCTTTAGCATGATCCTTTATCCTAACAGGGAAAGGTGGTTTCTCAACATAAGAAGTAGGAACAATAGGATCATTATAAGTGATAGTCTTTTCTTCAACTTTAATAGGTGCAGCTACTTTTACTTCTATGGGAGGATGATATTTAAACCACTTCTCCTTGGGGAGATCAACATAAGTAGCAAAAGATTCATAGAAAGAAGCTACTATCTCAGAGTCAAGTCCATATTTAGTGCTAAACTTATGGAAAACATCGGTATCCATAAAAGATTTAACACAATCAAACTTAGGTGTCATACCTGACTCCTTACCTTCGTCGAGGTCCCAATCTTCAGAGCTGCGTTTAATTCTTTCCAATAAATGTCATTTGAATTCAATAGTCTTCATCATAAAAGAGCCAGCACAAGAAGTATCGAGCATGGTGCGATTGTTATCAGAAAGTCGAGCATAATTTTTTTGAATAATCATTTCTCTTGAGAGCTCATGATTGGGGCATGAATATAACATTGATTTAAGCCTCCCCCAAGCTTGAGCGATGCTTTCTCCTTCGCGAGGCCAAAAATTATATATATATATATATATATATATATATATATATATAATTGGGATCATGATGAACAAGATGCATAGGATAAAATTTCTGATGAAATTCCAATTTCAATCGTTTGTAATTCCAAGACCCCATATCATCATATAGCCTATACCATGTCGATGCATCTCCCTTCAAAGATAAAGGGAAGACCTTCTTCTTAACAACATCTCCGGGTACACCTGCAAGCTTAAATAATCCACAAACTTCATCCACATATGTTAGATGCTCATCAGGATGCTTTGTTCCATCTCCTACAAAAGGATTAGCTAGCAGTTTTTCTATCATACCCGAAGGAATTTCAAAGTAGACATTTTCATTTTCCGTATATTCAGTAGGTTGAGGAGCAACTCTTTGCTCTACTGGTCGGGGTGAAGATACCCTGAACAAGCCCCTCAGAGGATTACTTTCCATAGTAACAAGTGACAGTAAATTTCAGCACACTATATAAATTTTTTCTTACCAAATTCCACCTACCAAAGGCGCTCCACTCCCCGGCAACGGTGCTAGAAAAGAGTCTTGATGACCCACAAGTATAGGGGATCTATCGTAGTCCTTTTGATAAGTAAGAGTGTCAAACCCAACGAGGAGCAAAAGGAAATGATAAGCGGTTTCCAGCAAGGTATTCTCTGCAAATACTGAAATAAGTGGTAACAGATAGTTTTGTGATAAGATAATTTGTAACGAGCAACAAGTAACAATACTAAATAAAGTGCAGCAAGGTGGCCCAATCCTTTTTGTAGCAAAGGACAAGCCTGAACAAACTCTTATATAGAGAAAAGCGCTCCCGAGGACACATGGGAATATCGTCAAGCTAGTTTTCATCACGTTCATAAGATTCGCGTTCGGTACTTTGATAATCTGATATGTGGGTGGACCGGTGCTTGGGCACTGTCCTTACTTGGACAAGCATCCCACTTATGATTAACCTCTATTGCAAGCATCCGCAACTACAACAAAAGTATTAAGGTAAACCTAACCATAGCATGAAACATATGGATCCAAATCAGCCCCTTACGAAGCAACGCATAAACTAGGGTTTAAGCTTCTGTCACTCTAGCAACCCATCATCTACTTATTACTTCCCAATGCCTTCCTCTAGGCCCAAATAATGGTGAAGTGTTATGTAGTCGACGTTCACATAACACCACTAGAGGAGAGACAACATACATCTCATCAAAATATCGAACAAAGACCAAATTCACATGACTACTAATAGCAAGACTTCCCCCATGTCCTCAGGAACAAACGTAACTACTCACAAAGCATATTCATGTTCATAATCAGAGGGGTATTAATATGCATATAGGATCTGAACATATGATCTTCCACCAAATAAACCAACTAGCATCAACTACAAGGAGTAATTAACACTACTAGCAACCCACAGGTACCAATCCCAGACTTGGAGATAGGAATTGGATACAAGAGATGAACTAGGGTTTTGAGAGGAGATGGTGCTTGTGAATATGTTGATGGAGATTGCCCTCTCCTGATGAGAAGAGCATTGGTGATGACGATGGCGATGATTTCCCCCTCCCGGAGGGAAGTTTCCACGGCAGAACAGCTCCGCTAGAGCCCTAGATTGGTTCCGCCAAGGTTCCGCCTCGTGGCGGCGGAGTTTCGTCCGAGAAGATGGCTTATGATTTTTTTCTCATCGAAAGGCCTCATATAGTAGAAGATGGCCGTCGGAGGGCCACCAGGGGGCCCACGAGGTAGGGGGCGCGCCCAGGGGGGTAGGGCGCGCCCCCCACCCACGTGGGCAGGGTGTGCCCCCCGGTGAACTTCTTCCGCTGAGTATTTTTTATATATTCTGAAAACGTCTTCCGTGAAGTTTCGGGACTTTTGGAGCTGTGCAGAATAGGTCTCTAATATTTGCTCCTTTTCCAGCCCAGAATCCCAACTGCCGGCATTCTCCCTCTTTATGGGAACCTTGTAAAATAAGAGATAATAGGCATAAGTATTGTGACATAATGTGTAATAACAACTCATAATGCAATAAATATCGATATAAAAGCATGATGCAAAATGGACGTATCAGTGACCATGTCTTCCTCCGTGGCCGGCGGCGGCGGAGGTGGAGTAGGGGTTCCTTGACCGGTTGCGGCCGCCAGGCCGCCAGCGACAGCGAATCGGCCGATGCAACCGCGGCCACCTTCGATTTCTTGGCCACCCAAGATGGGTTAGTCGCCGGGTCGCGTCGCGCCGGCTGCTTCACACCTCCACCGCGAGGATTGGCTGTCTGTTGCTTCTTCGTCGACGGCGTAGCCGCGACGATGATTGGACGGGTGGGGCAAAACCAGGGCGGCGGCATGCAGGCAAAGGCGGGATTGGGGAAGTTGGTTACGCTGGCGAAGGCCGCGGTAGGGGTGGACGGCTGTGGCGGAGGAGGCAGCGGGATCGTCGGAGTCGGCCAGGGCCCGGGCGACTGTTGGCGGCCTAGCCTAAAATGTGCATCACACGATGCAGAGCTTTGGGGCACTACGCGCGGCGGGGACAAGATCCATGCTAAAACTTTTTATAAGTCTACAAGTATGGGGTCTGCTCGATGAAGCTTAATTCATCAAACCAAAAAAGAAAAATCCCTTGTATACAATTTTTGAGGATCTGCTAAAAATGCTTTAAGGGCATTTTTAAGGTGGATCCATAAACCTCCCGCGATCATCTGATCGTGTTGTTCGGACCGCAGAAGTCATCCAACGCCGATCTATATCGGTCCGCGAGGCGATCCGGACGCGATTTGTCCCGCAAATCAGAGACAAAAATGGGGGAGGTTTGCGAAATCCCGGACCGCCCTGGCCCACCAAAATCCTCCTCCTGCGCATGCTCCCGCCTGACGCCAGCTGCCCGCATTCATGCCGTTGTAGTGCGTGCGGCTCCGCATTAAAGACGGCTCAGGGCGGACGCGACATCTCACTGCCTCCGGCATTGAAGCGGCGAGCTGACCGAGGACGCCGCCCGCTGCACGCTCGGCTAAACACGCCTCCTCGCCTCATTCATACGCCTCCATTAACCCTGCTTGGAAGCCGAGAAACCTACTCCGGCTACATGTCCGTTCAGGAGCGGAACGACATTAAACACAACGCCGGTCGAGCTTCGCCCGTCCACCTTCTATTTAAACGATGGCACACGCGGGGAAAGAATCACACCCCTCCGCCACTCTCCCCATCTCCTCCTTCACCATTTTATTCACCATTTCGATGGCATCCGACGGGCAGGAAGAGTGGTTCTCCAGTATAAAAGCCAGCATGGTGGCCCGCCGAGCCCGGCAGATACGAGCGAGGCAACTAGCTGCTCCACCTCCCTCCCCTAGGCCAATGGAGCAAGTTGCCGCCACAATCCGGCACATGGTTCAGCAACTCGCCGCTCCAAGCCAGCTCGTGGAGGAGTGTCGGGTTACTCCAGGCCGGCACGGAGGGGAGCACGACGGCACGGGCATGGACGACGTCGCGTCGTACCGCCCCTATAGTGCCTACGACCGTGCCATCCGCCGTCGACGCACGCATAGTTGCGCCATGCAAACAGAGAAAGAACACGGGTGCGCGAAGAAGATCGATGAGTTGGTGGCCAGCGCATCCGCGTCCACGTCTGCTGGCAACTTTGAGGAAAAGTAGAACACAGGAGGCCGCCGTTACTTGGGTCCCAGGAAGGGCACCGCCGGCGCGTCGCCGGCTTGTACAACCAGTGACGTGCCCGGTTTCTTCTTTATCTTAGACCACCCTGGCCTGAAGCACCCTCTCTGTCGCACTCCGATGAGCGGTGCAGCCGAACATAGGGAAGATTACGGGGGAAGAATACGCCTCTGGGACTCCCGGCCGTCCGGTGACGAAGGGATCCGCCGTGACCGGTCATATACTAGTGCACTGTATCCGTGTAGTGGGAGTGGAGCTCCGAGCGACCGTATGTGCACATAGTTTTAACTTTTTAGTTAAAATATTTTCAAAAAGTAATCGTTTGCGTCCGGTTTATATGAAATTTGTCATGTCTGTATGAAATCTGATCGAGTTTGCATGAAATCCGGCCGTGTTTGAACGTTGGTTTGAATTGTTGGGAAAATGTATGCGGCTATCGTCAGATGGCTGCCTCCCACATCCGTATCCATGGATTGGTCCCCCGTCCGCAAACAGATACGGAAGTTTTTTTACGGGTTGCCGAGCTGCGAGTTCAGAAGAAAACGGAAACAGAAAAGTTGCACAACTGGAGTACAAAGATGCCGTTTTGTTGCATCTTCATGCGCCAAAACAAAAGCGCACCGACGGATTATGATAAATTTCTTTTTGAAAGACTGTGCTGCATGACTCACAACAACAATGATTGCTACTAACCTACGCACTCGCAAAAAAAAAAAACTACTAGTAGTATACTATACAACGACATTCTCCGTAACATGCAATCAGTTCCAGGTTATATTAACATCGCTCTCGGCTCTCGCTCTCGCTCACTCTCGGAGCCGTACAGGCGACGCGGCAATGGAGACTTGGTGGCCGCAATGCGGGCTTCATCTCGCGCTGCTTCTAACTGCGCTGATCCTCTATCGCGCTATCTCATCACGGCGTTATGGTCTCCGACCCCTCCCGCTCCCTCCGGGGCCGCGGGTGCTGCCGTTCGTCGGCAACATCTTCTACACGAGAGACATGACGCACCGAGGCCTGGCACGGCTGTCCGCGCGCTACGGCGGTCTCCTTCACCTCCGCGTTGGCCGCCTGAGCACCGTGGTCGTGTCGACGCCGGAGATGGCCCGTCTGGTGCTCCAGGTGAACGACCGCGCCTTCGCCAACCGCCCCGCCAGCGCGCCCATAGCCTACCTCACCTACGGCCGCGCGGACATGGTGTTCGCGCAGTACGGGCCCTTCTGGCGCGAGATGCGGAAGCTGTGCGTCCACAAGCTCTTCAGCCACCGTCGGGCCAAGTCGTGGGCCGCCGTCCACGACGAGGTCAACGACCTGATCCGCCACGTTGCCAGGTACACTGGCTCCGTCGTCAATCTCGGCGAGCTCGTGTTCAACATGTCGATGAACATCACGCTCCGGGCAGCGCTGGGCATGCGGAACGAGGGTGAGGACGCTGCCGAGTTCGTGGCCATAGTGCAGGAATTCGCCGAGCTGTTCGTGGTGTCCAACTCCACCCTTGCGGACTACGTGCCATGGGTGGCGCGGCTGGATTTGCATGGGATCAACAGGAGGATGGTGGCGGCACGGGCTGCGCTGGACCGGTTCATCGACCGTGCCATCGACGAGCACCTCGCGCACCCGAAGCCGGTCGATGCCGCGGACGCCGACATGGTGGACGGCATGCTGGCTTTCCTCGTGGACATGCCCGGGTCTGCCGACAGGGTAAGCACCGACTCCAGTGCTCATGGTCATGGGTCGACGCTTCGTCTCACCAGGGACAACATCAAGGCCACCATTATGGTAAAGTACAACAGTGGCCGAAATTTACCACTCCACAAATTAAAACTTACATATAGCTATTGTGACAAACTAAATATTTTTTGATCACAATACGCGCAGGATGTGATGATCGGTGGGACAGGACCAGTAGCGATGATAATTGAGTGGTTAATGTCGGAGCTGCTGAGGGACCCGGAGGAAATGAAGCGGGTGCAGAACGAGCTGGCCGTGGTGGTTGGGCTGCACCGCCAGGTCGCGGCGGGCGACCTGGGCGAGCTCCCTTACCTGAGGTGCGCGGTGAAGGAGACCCTCCGCGTGCACCCGCCCGGCCCGCTCCTCCAGCACGAGGCCGCCGAGGACTGCGACGTCGCCGGCTGGCGCATCCCCAAGAACACCCGCGTCCTGATCAACGTGTGGGCGATCGGGCGAGACGCCGAGGCCTGGAAGGACGCCGGGGCGTTCAGGCCGTCCCGGTTCGACGCGGGCGGGGACGAGGCAGAGACGGACTACCGGGGCGGCCACTTCCACCTCCTGCCGTTCGGCGCGGGGCGGAGGTCGTGCCCCGCCATGCAGCTCGGAATGCACGCGGTGGAAATGGCGCTGGCGCGGCTGCTGCATGGCTTCGAGTGGAGCCTGCCGACCGGGATGGCGCCGGGGGACCTTGACATGGAAGAGGCATACGGCGCCACCGCTCCACGGGCCGTGCGGTTGTGCGCAGTGCCGCTGCCCCGTCTTAGCTGCCCAGTGGTCTAGCAGAGCCGCGCGCGCACAGCTCGTGTTGCCAGATCAGTGCAACTGTGCAAGTAACGTGGTACTCGTCGAATAAATAAAGGACCGTCTATTCTTTTTTTTTAGCATCAGTACAGACACAAGCGCTCATATACACGCGCATACACTCACCTCTATGAACGCACGCACTCACACCCTACCCCTATGAGCACCTCCGAAAGACTGAGCCGCCATATCATCTTGAGATTTACGAAGTCACCGTAGGCGCCTCGTCGTCGACGGGAACGTCTCCTCCCACTGAAAGCGCATCGCCGGAAATCCTGAAATAAATCCAGGAATACTGCGAGCACCAGGATTTGAACCCTGATGGGTTGGGGATACCACTGTCCACCTAACCAACTCAACCACGGGTTGATTCGCAGGACCGTCTATTCCTGGGTTGCCTCTTTTAGTTCCGTTTATGTTGATTTTGAAAGAAATGCATTCACTTATGCTTCACTTTTGGTGCTACAAAAATAATAATGAATTCTCCCCTTTTCATTGTTGGTGCATTCTTAAAAAGGGGGATCAGTGGGATGTTATTGATGCATATGCTAATATAAGAAGAAAAGGCGTTAATCGCAAAAGAAAGAAGAAAAAGCGTTAAAGGAAAACAGATAATCGCACTATATATTCTAAAATGACCATGTCGGCCATTGTTGTAGTAGATCGCTAGATCTTTCATGGCACGCATTGACGCACCTGTCTATTTTTTTACGATAGAATAATATAATTTTTCATATATTTGTGCTTAAATAAAAATGTTGAAAGGTGAATATAAATGTGTTGTTAAAATTACTAAGTAATAGAGTGGTGGTCAATTTTTTTACGATGTCAAATATTCTTGTGACTTTTTTCAAGATATGTGATCAATTGGGCTTTATTGGGCTTTAATGGGCCGCTATTCTTGTGACTTTTTTCAAGACATGTGTTGTTAAAAATCTATGAAGTAATATTTGACATATTCTAGGCTTGCACAGCGGCCCAATAAAGCCCAATTGACCACATGTCTTGAAAAAGGTCACAAGAATAGCGGCCCATTAACACATGCGGACCAGGTCACGGTAAATTGGAACTGAAACGAACATCTGACGACCAAAAATGATCTAAATGCGAAATCCGACGGACAAAATTGTTGGGGACATGGCAGAGCTCGGTTTAGGTGTAGTTTTACTCTCAAGTTTTAGCATACCTCCCCTTGAGCATAAGAAAACAACGAAAAGGAAAAAGGAAATTCATATATACTACAATGGACATGTCGCACGTTGTTGTAAAAACATTACATACATCCACCTTGAGCATAGGAAAAACCAAACAAAGTTAATCTAGTGAAAAGTAGTGGACTAAAAAATGCACAAAAAATGATGAAAAAGGGGACATGTGCTCTGCTACAGATTCCACTGTCACAAACACACATGAGAAAAAGCATTGTGTAAGAAAGAACAAAACACACTCCTACTTGCACTTTCTCCCCTATATCAGGCAAGTTCTTCTGGCCAATTCTCCTACAATCAGCCCGCTCCCCAGCTTTTTTCAGAATCTTCAACTCCCATCCGAAAATCATAGCCACGAATGGGAGTTGAAGATTCTCCGAGAAGCTGTGAAGGGGGACGATTCTTCCATAATCGAGCGTCATCTGATGAGTTATAACCGCATTCCACTCAGGTACCGTCCAAGCGCAAAATAAAGGCCCATTTGACAAACAAAACAAAAAAGAGCCCATGAAAAAAATCAATAGGCCAAACTCATAGAAAAAAGAATGGGCCGCGCCACACTGTGGCCCGAATCAAAAACAACTTGTCTGAACGAAAACCGCACACACCAATCTAGATCCAACATACAAAGCATTGATTGAGCGAGGGCACAAAAGGGATATATCCCACGAGCTCATTCTGAGTGAAAAAAGAAGATACCTTGATGAAGAAAAATGTAATAGATAGCCCTGGTCTTGCTTTTTCTTTCTGGTCGCATAAATGGAGTTGCTTATTATGTTTGAATTCTATCATAAAACCTCCTATGTGTTGGGAGGATCTGACTCAGCTACTCTAAGCTTAGCTCGAGTGTTGTGAACAGTCATGTTGCTTTTGTGACCTCGTTTTAATAAAAAAAACTTGATCGTTGATGCCACGCATTGTTGCGCCCGTCTATTTGAATGTAAATGGTAAGATTTTTGCAAAATGATGAACATGAGAGCTAACTGTACATATTGGTTAGTGGTCGAAGAGGAGATTTTTGCAATAAAATAGTTTCAAATACGTCACTTTGATGTAAATGACAGCAAAAAGCCAGACATGCTATAATGACACTATCCAAATCATTGCCGAGCATGACAGCACCAAATAGCAATGAAACAAAGGGATCAATTAACTAAAATGTTCCATATGCAGAAAGACAATAGAATAGCCCCCGTTCATATTTGAAGTTGCTGCAAGGGTAGATTTTTTATTAAACTGCAAGGTAGAATTTACAAAGCTACTAACCATCTGGAATAAAAGACCAATGTACAAAAACTGGTAAGAGATTTCATTACACGCATAAATATTATGTGAATTGAGCATCTACACCACGGTCAAATAACACACATCACACGTGCATGTACAACAATACTTATTTGCGCATATGGATCTACCATCCTAAACAACCTCATGCGTATGTATAGGAACAATAATAGCCGGCAGTAGCTTGTCATGAATAATTACAAACAAATAAGCATGGAAAATATGCAATCATATAAACACACTGGATATGGAAAATTAATATGACATTCCACTAACTAAACCGCTAGCAGCCATTGGGATCCCAGGTTTGAGAATTCAGGAACAAAAAAAATCCAAAGACACCTCAAGAAATTTGTTAAACAAGCCTGAAGCATTCCCGAACACTTGGGCATCAATAACTGCAACAAATTAAGAGCAGAAATCTGCATCAGTACAAATATTGAGTGCGAAGGCATTGTAGTGGGGAAGGGAAATATGCAACAAAGTTGAAGATAAAGGGGCGAACTATCGGAGAAACATAGCTCCTGGATGCTACTGCGTTACTGCCAAAGGAAGAAGAGAGGAGAACCTGGGTATTGACACAGAGCATATGTAGGTAACTAGCCAACAGCACATTCTGTGCAACCCCAAGTAGCTCTGCAAATATAGCGAAAACAACACACATAAACTGGAATTCACTCAAACCTGTCAAACCTGGGGGACATGGCAAACTTTGAAGAATGCACGAACAATACGCGGAGATATATAAGCGCGAGGCTAGGGTAGCCGGGGCGCCCTCACCTTTCCATACCTTTGCGAAGCGGTCGATTAAGCAGACAACCATTGGCATCGAACTCTACCACTGTTTGATCCCCTCACGCTGGATTCCCTCGCGAGCGGCACGCGTAGGCTGGATCCCACCGCAGGTCATCCACTTTGCCTGAATCGAGCGCCCGCCCCATCCGTCCCCTTTCGACCGCACGACGCATCCTCTTGGCCGCCTCCAATTCGTTCCTATGTCGAACGATCACATCCTCATGTTGGGCCGGCCCTTTTCACATTTTTTTTCTATTTTCTAATCTGAAGTGCAAAAAATGCTTCTAGCTGGGGCCCGAACCTCCAGCGCAAGTGTTGAGGGGACAATGGGATAACCCCCAGACAAATCACTCAGTGTGATTACATATATGTTTTTCCGTTATTTCATCTTTCTTCCCTTTCTATTCTTTTATTTTTTATTTTTTTCTCTGTCCTTTTTTCTTTCTTTTCTCAAATTCATAAAGTTTTTCTTCAAATAGATGAACTTGTTCAAAATTGATGAACTTATTTTCAACTTTATGAACCTTTTTTCAAATTTGATGAATATTCCTTTTAAATCGATGAACCTTTTTCAAATTTGATGAACTCTTTCAAATTCTATGAACATTTTCCCGAAATTGATGAACTTTATTTCAAATTTGATGATTTTTTTGCTTTTTGTGAACTTTTTCAAAATCGATAAACTTTTTTATCAAAATTCATGATCTTTTTTCAAAGTCATCGAACTTTTTCCAATTCTGTGAACTATTTTAAAAATTGATGAGTTGTTTTCAAGTGAACTTTTCTCCAAACAATGAACCTTTTTTGAATTTTGATGAACTTTTTTTCAAATTTGTGAATTTTTTCCCAAGATTTGTGAACAATTTTTCAAATGGATAATTTTTTTCAAAATCGATGGAATTTTTCTCAAAATCATGAATTTCTTTCAAAATTAAAATTTGGTTAATCTTTTTCAAAACCAATGAACTTTTCTGTAATTCATGAAATTTTTCCAAAATATTTTCAAATAATTTATAATCAAGGTGCTACAGTAGACATGTATATGTGTAATAAATTGCATGGCTACAAATGTACTTAAAAATTCGCCCTGGAATTGGTCAGTAGCATGTTGTAGGTCATGTGGTTAGCCATACTCATTCGTTGTTATCACGGTGCGAGTTTGATCCTCAAGGAGAACCATTTTTGGGTTGTTTTTTCGCTTTTCGCGCTACCCATAAACTAGTTGCATCGATTGATTTTTTGTTGGGCCGCCCAGTCGCATCGCCTTCGGGCGCCAGTACGAGAAACATGCATTGAGAGCACCGGTTAGGAGCGCCCGCTGATTCTTTACTGTGTCGAACGGGAGCGAATGTATGAGAGGGCTTTTGCTGCCTAGGGCCGAGCAGGAAAACTAGCCCAGTTAACCACAGGAGTCCAAAATAGCTACGGGGAGTAGCTGCCCTTTGCGACGTTAGGCCCAATTTGTGACTAGCTTAGCGCTAACTTTAGATTGGATGGTTAGAAACGTTTGACAAATGAAATCAAACGGATAAAAATGTCTACTTCATGAGAATAGTAGGGGTTAGGCTCAACGGAGATCAAACGTCCATGATTAGTTAGATCATAAAAACGGTCGTCTTCGAATGCTAGTAGCCTAAGAAGGTTGGGAGGGTGCTCAGTTCTAATGTCTCTAAATAAATGAGATAGGGGGCGGGGATCCCTTTTGATCAAAAAAGGAACAACAAATTATTTAAAATAACACAAAACATGCCAAGCACACACCTGTTGTTTAAGTTCTTTCATCCTCCGGCACGAGCATTCTCATCATAACAAGCTTGTATATAAGCTACCAATCCATCATTTTTGTTGGTCCTGTATCAGGTGTGTTGCAGCCACATAAAAGGGTTTCGTCATTTAATGTGCCCTGTTAAGTGATCGTTGTCGACTCTCCTCTCATGGATTACACACTCGTCATAGCATAGCAGCATAACTTCAATTTGTCATTGTCAGGTCAACAGTATTCTGGTGGGTGTTTTGTTTGATGGCGGTCAGAGTCGTGGAAGACGCGACCTCTGCACCATCGGGCGGCACCATCCGAATGTTGTCGTATCACGTATCGGGACCATGATTGTTGGTGTTTTTACTCTAGATTGGTCCACTTACTACTATCGTATTCCAGATTTATTGTAATGCTATTTATTGTATTCTACTTTTAAATTTTTTATAATGAGCCAATAATGTAATGTTAGCACTATTTACCGGGATCAATTAACTCAGGATTATATCCCATATCGAGCTAATGTATTGAAGAACACTACCCTCAAACAACCCATCATGTTTATCACGGACGACCCTTGTCCCGTGATACGGTTGCTCGATCTAGCCACCCCTATCTCATGACAATTAAAAGATTTTCTCCATAGTAAAACACGGGCATTGTGCTAGTAAACAAGAATGCTGCAAAATGGGAAGTGGAAAAAGTTGGCATCTAAAAAAATCCCTTAGTAATATAAAGTTCTCCCAAACGTTAAAGGATATACCTTTTGTGGAGGGATATCATCTACATTTAGACCAGATTGCTCATTTTTTTAGTACAAAAATATTAAAAATCCAACATCTGATTTTTAGCGCTAAAATTCCGATGATCAGATTTGCCATGCGAAAAAAATAAAATTGGCATGCTTCAATATAAGGATTTTCCATGTTCTACGGTCAAAATTGCCATGTATTGTAAAAATCAACAGAAAAATTGCCATGCTGCGGCAATTAATTGCCATGCGTTTGATCAGAATCCGATATAGTTGAGGGTGTCCGTTTTTAACCTCAAAATCTGACGTCAAATAATCCTTTTTAGTAATATGTAATTCCCATTGATATTTGCATTCACTCCCGCGCAAACAAAATTGGTAAAATTTGAAAAAGGCTGGTCCCGGAAACATGATATTTGAAAAGAACCCATGCAACTAAAAAATAAAACCCATGCAAATAAAAAAAAAACCATGTACAAACTACAGAAAAAACGAATCAAACGAGTTTAAAATTTCTTGGGTTAGACATTCCTCGAATGTTGCTGCGCATAAATTAGCTAGAGTATGTGTGGATGATGAACTTTGTAAGATTTGATGGGGGTGTTTCCCCAGACTTTGTGTTGGGTGTAATCTCAGATGACATTCCGAGCTTATGTCGGTTAATTATAAAGGCAGAAGTATTACTAAAAAAAAACCGAATCGCGTCATATTCCCATGAGCCGAGAGCCCGAGTGGGAGAGGCAGGCCAGTCGCCGCGAAGGCGACACAACCGCTTCGGACAGTCGCCTCCAGCCCAAAGCCCCAAGCCCCGCGATGCCCTCACTCCCCTCCCCCTTCGCCGCCGGCGACTGCTCCGCCGATAAGTTCGACCCCGACTACCTCTACTTCCTCCGCCACCTTCGCACCGAAGGCAGCTCCTATGTCCTCGAGCTCCCGCCGGGCGGCGCCTCCCCTGCCCCCGTCATCAGGTACGAGTCCCCCATCGCCATCTCCGACGGCGAATGTGTCTCGGACCCCTCCCCGGGCGGCGCAAGCGCCAACCGCCGGGCGGAAGAGAGGGACTCGTCGGTGGAGGCGCCCCCCTCTTGGATCGACTCCATCGTCGACATTGACGAGGATTACCGCATTTTCCTGCACCACACGTGCGTGGTGAATAACCGCCTGAAGCTCCAGATGGGGGGCGTCGTTGTGGACTACGAGCCGGACCCGGACGCCGCGCAATCTGGAGGCAGCAGCGGGGTCGAGGAGCAATCGGAGAAAGATGCGGCCGTTGCTTCCTCGGGGGGAGAGGAGCAGGCGGTCGACTCAGATGTACCGGTTGTAATTATGCCGGACCCGAACGCCTACGACTGGCGTGCAGATCCAGCCCCTCGTCAAAGGATGCAGGGTCAGGAAGATATTGGGCGCAAGGATGCTCAGCCTCGCGTTGCTTCGGTGAGAATTTCCTGTTATCTCTGATACCTATTGTTGTTACGTTTTCACACTATTGGACAATACTGATCAGTGTATTACTGCTGGATAATGAAATGGATCAATGTGTTACTGTGATGCTAAAACTGATCAATGTGTAAACAATTTTATCTTGTTCGCCTGTTCTCGAACTGATCAGTGTGTAATTAAGTGGTCAGTGCCAGTATGGTAGATAGGTCAACTGTCAATTGACATTTGAAATCATACGAGTAATTCTGTAGCACGTGCCTTGTTTCCATTTTCCAAATTCTGTAGCACGTGCCAGTATGGAATATATGTTTTAGAAAATATATTCGGATATCAGTAGTTCTGAAGAAACGGATCAACCATTTTTCCCGAACAAGTAGAAACATTCATGTCTTTGGAACATCACACCATCCTGTTCGAGCAGTTGTGATCAAAATATATCTCCCCTACTTTGCCATTTTTGTTGATTCTTCATTGTCAGTCACTTAATATAACGCAATAGTCATTCACTCTATCTACCTGTACAACAGTCTAGGAGTGTGATAATCTAAGTTTTTTCTTGAAAAATGTTAAGCTAATCTACATTTTGAAATTGAGACATTCTTGATTGGTATTAAGCACCATCTTTGAACTTCATAATAATATTAGAAAGATTCAATCAAAGTTCATAAGCTGTACATACTACATGTATGTAGTGGCTGTCTTTTTTCTTTCTGTATGTTAACTACCATGTGTGATTTACTTCTCCTTTCGCCTCCTACAAATTTGTAGTCACATAGATCAGATGTTATATGGCCTCCACATATCAACCGTAGGCCAGATTCAGACTTCAAGCGAAGATTGATGGATGCTCTTCAGAAGCCATTTAGCCGCAAAGAATATATTAAGCTGTTTGACATGGCTTCTATTCGTACTCCTTTAGTGAAGTTGCGACAGGTGCGCAATGATGCAAAATTCTACCCTACCGAGGAGATGGGCAATTCATATTTTGATCATTACCCTGGTATGTTATCATGGGTATACACTGACAAGTACTGTATCTTTTGTGTCACCTGTTTTATAGTACTGCCTTTTGCCATCTTTCCCTTCAGAAATTTGTTTCTTATTGTTATCGTAATAAATCAACCGGGTAAAGTAAATTCTGCTGAACTATACTTATTACCCTTCATGGACATTTCTGTACTGAGCTTGACGACACACTGCTGTGTTGTTTAACAATCCTCAATATCACGACTTATCCTGCAGTGCTGAAATTCCAGAGCAGTATAGGCTATGCATCATTGTAAATGTATGTATTAGTATGTTGTGGACTACTCTGTACTTTTGATGGGCAGCTCAACTAGCAATCAAAGGTTTGAACATAGTTTGTTCTTGATTCTAATACTGTTGATGTGCCATAGTCAAACACTCATTCTCTAGATTATATTACTGCACAATTGTAAAGTCACTAAACGGTCCTTGGTATTGCAGTGAACTTAAGTATAAACTAGCACATTCACATTGATATTTTTCCCTCGAGAATATTTGAAATATTGATGCCAGGGTTTGTTAAATGTAAACTACTACTCCCTCCGTCCGGAAAAACTTGTCCCAAGCTTGTTCCTCATATGGATGTATCTAGCACTAACTTGGTGCTAGATACATTCATTTGAGGGACAAGCTTTTTCGGACGGAGGGAGTACTTTGTAACAGTTTGATGAAGGATGTTTTTTTAACTTTAACAGTTCTGAGTTGTTGTGGTTATAGTACTAAAACTCTTCGTTTATTTAACTTCAGATCTTGTCGAACAAGTTACAAACACTAGCTTTTCCAAGGGTTTAGCTCTGATGCGTGGATTTTTCTTCTGGTTGCAGGTATCCTTTAATACTAATTTACCTCTTATAAGTTATAATAATACGTTTGCACTAATTGTGGTCATGTCTGCAACGTTCACATTTCCATCTAAATCCAAAGGCCCAAACCTAAAATCTTCTAGGTCACCTACAATGAACTAGTAGTTTTTATATACACAAATAAGTTTGTCACAGCTGGAGCACATGTATTCTTTTGGTAGAATATAAAGGAGATGTGTCATGGATAGACTATTAGTTTGCCATGCAGCTCAAATACTGCCATTTCAAGATCAGGTTAGGGGGCCTGATACCAATTATAACGAAATCTGTAGTTGCAGCATTAGTGTATACACTATCTTAATCGCATGCTTGTTCTATACTACTCCCTCCGTCCCAGAATATAAGGTGCATAAATTTCCGTGAAGGTCAACATATGTATGTTTGACCAGGATTGTAGAATAAAATATCAACATAATAAGCAATACATAATAAATAAGATACGAAAACATATTTCATGATGTATCTAACTATACAAATTTGATATATTTTTTAAAACTTGGTCAAACATGCACAAGTTTGACTTCTGAAAAAACAGACACCTTATCTTGTGGAAGGGAGGAAGTACATATGCTATCACATACGTACCTTGGCAGCATGAAGATATTTGCAAACTTTGAAGTTTACACTTTCTTTTTGCAGAATAGTGCACACGAGGATCAATTCAGGCCATGGACAGATGATCTGAAAGATCAAGAGGTTATTCCATTGATGGACTTAGATTACCCATTGCCTTAGTTCACCCATCTTCTCTTTTGTGGAGATTATTCCCTAAGGGTGAAACCATTCTCAGTACAGAATATCTGATTTTTATCATTTTATATATGGAGTGTGCGAATAAGTACTGTAGCAGCCTGCTTGTGTTGCTCTTTCTCTTGGGAGAATAAATGTATATATTGCTCAACTGGTGAAAGGAGAAATCATTCCCTGTGAAACTGCATACATTCTAGGTTACAACTGGGATCTAGCATTCTAGCTGCTATTGATCAGTTGATGCATTTCTCATGTTGAAATTGAGGGCACTGAATCTCACATTCAACTTATGTCCGCATCACAATGCATCACATGCCGTAGCGTAAATGACCTAATTAAACTTGATTATGTACTCTGAAAATGGATTTGGTCTAGTCGTGCGGCACCCTTGCAATTTCACTTTCATCTTTGATTTCATCAGGGCACAACTCTGTTCAGCATTTCTTGCTGTGGTGCTAGAGAATCTGATTCCCGAAGCAGAAGTAAAAACTGATGAAAATTGTTTGTCTTCTTTGTAGTTTGGAGCTAGAGTTTAAGTCCAAACTTCTTTTTTACGAGGAACTTTTCATTAGATAAAAAAAGGGCTGATGTACAGCGATCGCAGATTTTTGAAGGGAACTCCTGGAAACTCTATATGGCAAACTAAAAACCGGTCAAAAGCTAGCCAATGCCCTCGTTGGCTTGGCTTGGGCACGGCCATAAGCCAGTCAACCAAATGGCTATGGCAGGCAAAAACTTGTCATGCTCTCACCTGGTCGGCCTTGGAGCTCTCTGTTTCAGTGTGTTTACGCCCGCGAAGTCTGGTTTGGTGTGCTCCACTGGCTTGGCATCATCCACCTCGTGCCCTCTTCGATTGATCACATTCTCCCGTGGTGGTCTTCATGGCAGCAGACGATCCCTCCCAAGATGAAAAAAGGGATCGATTCAGTCATCATTTGCACCCTCCCACTGCATTTGGCTCGAGAAATAGGAGGATCTTCAAGAACAAATCCCTCCTCACATCGGCACTTGTCCACAAGGACCGCGACACTTTGCGCGAGTGGAAGAAGATGGGAAACGGTAGCCTAGAGCGAGTTGTTAAGAGCATCTCCAGCCGTTAAAAATCGCCCCTGGGGCGCACTGGCGCAAAACGCGTGCTGGGGACGTGATGCCACCCAGTCGCGGTGCCCACGGGATTTTTTTGAACGGCACAAATACGGCGAGTTCATGCATATTTCAGCGACTTCAAACCAAATTCGATCAAAACACGGCACAAACACACCCGCTCATATATATTTAAAGTATTTTACAAAAAAAAAACACTACTAGGCCCACCCGCCGTCTCGCTCGCCTCGCCGCTCCTCGCCGGCGGCCGCCCTTGCAGTTCTACATGCCGAGAAGGCTGTAGAACCGCGTGTAGTCGCCGTCGTCGTCATCGTCGTCATGGCCGCCGTCCCTGCTGCAACCCTCCCCCGGTTGGCGCGGCGGGTTGGACGGTCCGGCGGCATCCTCGTCGTCGTCGCTGTCGAGGATCATGACGCCGTACTCGTCCTCGCGCCCACGCTTGCGGGCGGCGATCTCCTTCAGGGCCCGGGTCTGTCGGGTCATCTCCGTCTGGAGGTAGTCGTCGCACGCCCACCGCAGGGCGTCCGCGTCGGAGAAGCCGCGCCGGGCTATCTCCTCGTACTCCGGGGGGAGACTGGGCTCCGGCTTGGGTGCGACGAGGACGAGGCGCCCGGAAGCGGGGGTGGAGTCGGCGATGCGGATACCGGAGCTGCGGGTGCGCCGGCTGACAGGCGTGTCCTAGGGCTCCGGCTTGACGAGGCGGAGGCAGGGAGAGCCGGTCGACCGACCGGACGAGGAGGAGGACGCTCCGGGGTCCATGCGCCTCGGCGTCCACGAGCTCCCACGGCGGCGAGAGAAGGACGGCGGGAAGGGGTACTCCAGCCTCGGCGTGTTGCCGCCCTCGATGTACTCGAGGACGGCCTCCAGCGTGCGGCCGGGCACGCCCCACCATCAGCGCCGCCCCTCGGAGTTGAGCCTGCCGGAGGGCACGACGCCGTTGGTGGCCTCGAGCTGCTCGGCGTGACGACGGCGGAAGTAGGGCTCCCAGAGCGGGCTGTCGGGGACGTAGCGCGGCCCATCCCTCGCCGCCCGTGGCAGAGAGGCGCGAATACGCGTGATCTCCGCATGACGCGCCGCCCCGGTGGGCGGTGGTGGCACCGGGACCCCGCCGGCGCTGATTCTCCACGCCTCGGGCACTTGCATGTCCGGTGGGACCGAGTACTCGGCCTCGTAGAGGAGCCGAGATTCGTTTTCGTGAAGGTGGCGGCGGCCGAAGCCGTTCGCCGCCGCGCCGTCGCTTGGGAATCATTCGGACATTTCTACGAACTGGGACGGCGAGGGGAGAGGGAGGAGGGGGAGATAGGGCGCGTCGGCGGTGGACTCTGTGCGTGCCACCGGCGCGCTGGGGTCGGCTTATATAGGCGGAGGCGGCGTGAGCACGCGTGGCATGCGCGGGGACGCGCGTCATCACGCCTTCACTGCACCGCCCGTGAGGCATCAATGGCGGAGGCTGACCGGCGCGGCAGCGCGCGGCAGCTTTGGCATTGATTCGCCGCGGGAAACGAGGCGATGAGGACGACGAAGCGGCGAAGCGAGACGAGTCGCTGGCAAGGAGGGCCCGCGGCTCTTTCGCGCCAAAAACGATTCGCCCAGCGCCCCCGAGCGCCCCAGCGCGCCGGGTTCGGGTTGGGTCCACCGGCGTCATTTTCGGCCCGAGCCGGCGAAAATTGGGCCCTTGGGGGCGCGACTGGGCCGATTTTTTGACGTCGGCGACCATAAAATTGCCTGGGGGGCCTTGTTGAAGGCGCGGCTGAAGATGCTCTAACTAGCCCTTCTTGTATCGCTCCCGGTAGATAGTCTGGGCAGCCATGGATTTGCCCGGCGCTTTTTCAGACCAATTCTTGTAACTTACGCATTGCTTTCTATCTTAATATATAGGATCGCAAAGTTCATGCATGTTCTCGAAAATTATAAAAATGTCACTCGCAAAAAAAAAGTGGCGGTTTCACTCCATCGAGATGTTCAAATATTTCGCTCTATCAATTCGTATAGAGGGTTCTTTCACTAGGTCGATGTTTCTAATTTTTAGATGTTGATGAAACCATAGTGTCCACCGGTCCCACTGCGAGCATCTCCAACAACCTTTGTATATTTGCATTCAATTGCTATTTTAGCAATCTTGGCCAAAAACCCTCCTCTGTTCTAAAAAACCTCCGCCTCCAGCAGCCTTTGTATAAGTGGTCCTCCATCATTTTTTTTACAAAGTTTGCTATGCTTGCACCCAGACATTGTATATTTGCAAAGTGGAGAGGCCACTTGCTATAATTTTACAAAGCCTCCTGAAGTGGTCCCCTTCATATTTTTGTCTCAATGACTGGTGGGCCGTGTATGCCGCGCATGTGTGTGTATGCTGTGTACGTGTGTTGTGTGTGCGTGTACGTGTGATGGTAGTGTACCTTTTTGTTTTGCATGCCGCATGTGTGTGTTGTGTACGGTTTTATTGCATGAATTTGTTTTATGAAGTGTGTACGTGTACGTGTACACGTGTGTTGTGTGTGTATGTGACCTGTACAGTGGCGAGTTACGGTAGCATATGTATTCATGTACGTAAGCTAGTGTATGTGTGTATGACAAACTATCCCCACATGTCATTGTGTGTTTTGCACAAATATATCAATCCAATATACAAAGGCTGCCAAAGCAAAAAACATGTTGGCTTTATAAACCTTCTTTCTTCTCTTGCTATAACAAGTTACCGCTACAGTTTTTTCGTTCATTATTTGGTTTTTTCTTTTCGGTTTTTCTGCTTTTTTTCCTTTTTGTTTTTTTTCGTTTCTATTTCTATTTCTATTATTTTCTTTTCGTTTTTTTCAACAAATTATTCGAAATTGCATATTGTTTTAAAAACCTGTAATTTTTTTGAATGCTCAAAATTTTCAAGTATATTACAAATGTTCAACGCATATTTGAATTTTCTTCCACACATTACTTATTGTTTTTCCTAAATTTTTCATCATATATTTAAAAAATGTTCATTGCGTATAATTTAAAATGTTCAGTGTATATTAAAAAAAATTCAACAGATAGTACAAAATCTTCGTTGCGTAATATTCAGAAATTTTCAAAAGAAGTTTGATACTTAAAGCTTCACGCTGTGAATACATCAGTTGAACTCACTGGTTCGGGTTGCAAGTTCCATCTTCTAACAAGAAGGTGGCCGTGAGTTTGAGTCGCTCGCTTAGCACTTTTTCTGAATTTTTTTGTGCGCCTGAACTTCAATAGCTCCAAATGGGTCCGTGAACTTTTTTCCAAATCCATTGACTTTTTCTTATATCTGTAACTTTTTTTCAAATTTATGAACTTTTTTCTTTTGAAAATATGGTTCACGAGGTTCTTTTTTTTTTTTGCTATTTCCTACTAAGATGGCCACCGGTGTTTACATACTTTGAAATAATTTGAGCATTGAAAAAAATTACGGGATTTGAAAACAATATGCAAATTTGGAAAAAGTTCGGCGATTTAAAAAAGGGTTCACGAATTTAAGAAAAAAAGGAAAAAAGAAAAGAAAAAAAGGAAAGAATAGAAAGAGAAAAGAAAAGAAAAGGGACCAAGTGAACAGAACGCATGTTTGGTTAGTTGCATCGATCAGTAGCGAGCGGTCTTCTGTTTGAGCCAACCCCGCGCCGTAATTTTTTGTTTTGAATGAAAAAAAACTAAAGCGGGCTGGCCCGCAAGATGAATCCAGGTTGATATTTGCCACATCAGCGCTTTTATGCCTCAAACAATGCCAGAGTACAATTTAGACCGGGATTGCATAGTTCAGGGTGCAATCGACCGGGATTTCGACTTGGTTCATTTCGCCCAACCTCTACAGGTTCAAGGTTTAAAATGGACTTTTTCCCTTCTTCGGCCCTAGTTTTCTAATAATCGAGCCAACTATATTCTTCTTCAGGAGCACCATGCCCTCTTGGCGAGCTTCTCTCAAAAAAAGTACAACTTGAGGTCTAGAGTGCTCAATTTCAGCATGGGCAAACCCCGCGTCAAATTCAAAAGCAGCCAGATCCTAGATGTAGAATACAACTCTGCTAGCTGACGAGTGGTACACACTTGTTGTTCCATAAGAAAGAAGCATGAACCAGAACATTCCAAAGTTATGACTGCAGTTGCCCATATATAAAAACAATACATTGTCTGTTGACAACATCATTGTCGTCCATAAACCTTCTATCTGAAAGAAAAGCTGAGAAAAATAGGGTATACCCCTGTCTGAAGATAATTTATTTTGGGGAGTCCTGAGTACTGAGATATGCTACTAGTTTCTCGTAGCATCAGCTCTACGTTTTTGCAGAGAAAATAACAACAGCGACCAGTGTAAGATGCACACTGGAGACCAAACTAATTCAACAAGGAGAAACTGGGGCTTTCCCACTCCAATCGAGAAATGACAAACTCTTCTGTAATTCTGCAGGTGATCTCAATCTATTTCTATGATAGTAACTTCGTACTGTTTGAAATCATCTATCCATGGAACGAATTGGTCCTGATGCAAAATATTCTACAAAGGAAGAGAGTAAATTGTTAGGACACAGGTCGGCGGGCAGTCGGCCTAACTAACCAAATAAGGGAAAATTTAATATATTGCTAGGGAAAATTGGCCATCTGTTAGGGAAATCCATCTACTCCCTCCGTACCTAAATATATGTCGTTGGGGGAGTGTAAACTGAACTCCCCCAGCGACTTTATTTCGGAACAGAGGTACTCCCTCCGTCCGGAAATACTTGTCCTCAAAATGGTTGTATCTAGACTTATTTTAGTTATAGATACATCCATTTTATCCAATTCGAGGACAAGTATTTCCGGACGGAGGGAGTAATATATAAGAAGTTGGCACATACTATTAACAATCAAGCAATATGAAGAAATCACACGGTAGTTACTCCATTTTGAACTACTCCTTTGTGCCATGAATTTTCAAAATTGGCAACAAGAAAAACTGATACTGATGCACCGTGGCTGTTAGTAGTTTGCTGCAAATAAACTTATTAACTACGAATGATATCATACCAGCGTGATCTTCAACAGGACAATATTGGGCTGCTTCCATTAATAAAAAATAATCTAAACCAAAAGAAATATATTTGCTCTAACTGGGAACAGGTAAAAAAAAATCACTTCAGTTCTTTAACAACAGGTGGAGCCATTAGAACCATTACTGTTCGAGGCTTGAGACCATGCTGGCATGCAATTTATTTGCAAAAAAAAGGGTTATTAACAAAAAAGAAGAAATGGTATGAATGAGGTTACCTCCTTCCAGAAGAAAAATCCACGCAACAGAGCTAGCTGATTGGGTTTGTTGGTGCTTTCTACTTGTTCCGCAAGATCTGGAGTTATAAATATAAAACACGTGCTGATTAATACTACCCCATGTAAGAAATCAGTGTTTTTTGAACTGCCACATACCACATTACTTCAAACCAGATACCAATATGATTTGGTACTACTTTCTCGTCTTATTGGGAAAGGTAACTTCTCAAGCAAAAAAAGCCATTTATTATAGCAAATAAAATAAACCTGCTGGAGTTTAATTTTGGACTGCCATCATGTTGATGACCTTTGCAAATACGCTGAAAGTTAAGGTTAGTCAAGTTTTAAGTCAAACACAACCCATTATCAGTATATAGTACTCCACAGCAAACTATTTCTAATTTAGGTATTTGTTAAAATTCCTCCACATTCCCTCACAGCGCAGCTGGACTTCTGCGCCGACATAATGTAATTGTGTTGTGTTGCATGGGTAAAGCTGTGGCCTCTCTAAGGCTAGTACAACCACTTCTCTTCTACCAATTCATCGAGATGCAAGCTTTGTATTTTATCAAAGAAGAAAATAAGAATTACATGACAATTTGTGCAACACAATTATGAAAATGCCACAGTGCTTGTTGTTCTAAAGTCCTGCTAACCTAAGCGTGCAGGGGTTTCAAGTGTATCTATAGAAAGCGTATGTTCACCTAGATTCAAGCAAGCTATTTTGACATAGATTTAACAGTCTTGTAAACCAATATATCACCGAAAAAACACAATGTTGGCTTGCAAGTTGCAAGGTTCAAAAGGAAAATGAAAATTGCGAGAAAAAACAAGCACAAATTGTTTCATAAATAACAAGGCAGAGTGTTCATTAAGCATGGAAAATGATTTTGATCCTATAATCATTATGTATAAAAGTTACTTTAGCCATGTGATCGCAATAATTACCAAAAAGATATTTCAACACAGAAATAATAAGGGGAATAGTATATAACATAAATCCAATGAACAAAACAAGTTATATACGTAGTATAAAAGCAAGTATACCTGGATGAGAATCAAAATGTGATGGTTCCCTTTCATGTTTAGAGTTGTAGTACTTCACGCCACTGCGTGTTAGCTTTTTCTTTGTTGCCGGAAGGCGAGTCGTAGCCTTGTCCATCAGCACAATGTATTCTCTCTGGCTAAATGGTTTGCGGAGAAGACACATCAACTTTTCCTTGAATTCTGAATCTGGCTTCTCCATGATATGAGTAGGCCATACAATACCGACACCACGTAATTCCTGTGAAACAATGAATTTATCATGATTCATGAGAGTTTTCAATGTGAGAATTATTATTTTAAATGCTCTCAAATAATAACTAAAACCAACAATATAATAAAATATTTGAAGGATGATTTAAACCCAAAGATTTTAAACCGAACCATATACGCTTTCTCAGCAAACCTGATATGCATAATATGGTATCTATGGATAATTTTCCATTATTTTGTCTATTTTAATGTTAGTGTGCTCGTCTTTACCATTGGAAAAGCATCTGTCCTTTTTGCCATTCCTGAATTCAAACTCGCGCCGAGTCCTAACATGAGTGAAATGTTGTAGGTACATGGTGGCAGTAAATGTCCAGATTCCCGTATTCAACAGACAACTATGTTGTTATTTATGTGTATATTCACTCATAAATACATGGATCGGCAATACATTTTGTCATAATGTATCCAAAGCTGTCTCGATTCCATCAAAAACTACCAATTTGTTGTCACGCCCCCAAATGATTGGTGTTGTGGCCTTAAATTCCCCATGGAGCATGGGAATAACTAAGCAATCATATAACGGTATAAGCAAGTGATAACTTGGCAGCAAAGGCCATGGTAGGAACCTATGAGACCAAATAGGGAATGGATCAAAAGCTAATCTACCACGAGGCATTTCCAAGAGTGACATTATAATTTTATTCGTGGACAATTGGGTCAGAGCTCTAGTACTTCGTAATTAAGAAGATGCATACCCAAGGGGGTCCAAGGACTCAAACATGGGTGACTGTAATTCTTGCGAAGTCGAGTCAAATCCCTACCCTACCGGATAGTTGACTACTAGTTAGACCTTCTAGGCAAGGGATTTAGGAAGGAATGATGAAGGTTTTCAAGTCATATAGTGCATGTTGAGGACTACTTTTAGTGAGCATTACAAATATCGACATAATTTGAGCGGCACAAGATGAATAATTGATATATATCTCCGGGGCTAGGGTTTACGCCTCTTGGGCGGTGAGGTAACTTTCTTGTACCTTAGAGTGACATCTTATGGAAGTGCAATTGTATGGGTGGATTTAATGGTAAAAAAATTATATCAACTTAAATGGAGGATTGGGAGATTAATTTTTTCATGTGCCTAAAATTAATATATTCCTTTGTCTATGGTGCATTATGGTATGGACTTAGGGTCTGTTTCTATCAACATTGTAGCCTTAGCCCCTAAATTCTGGAAGTAACAATAGTCAAGGAGCCACTCTCAAGTTGTTTTGATTTGGCCTTTCATATTTATGCCAACATTGCTACAATCATAATATAGACATGAGAGTTGTGAAGCATCATTTCGCCCAAAAAAGGTATGAACAATGAAGTGTATGAGATCGCGAGAACAATCATACAAAAACATGGTACATATACAATAGTAAAATACTAGCCAGTTCTACCTTATGAGGCCATAACTGAACAATCTTTGGCATCAAACTAATCAACACCTTTGTTTGGAAAAGGTTCCCACCGAAAGAATCCAACAAGGAGCTTTGGAACGATGTAACTGATCCCTACCTAGAGGGCCGCACATAACCTGCGCTCATGATGGCCCCATGACAATGTTTATCGATCAAATCCTACCCATGTTGCAGTACACGAGCACATAACCACAAGTATAAGCCATCCCTTGTATCCATGACGGCCTTAGCGTGCATAGGAAGCAAGGGGCCACGATAAGTTTGTGTATGTGTGTTGATAGGTAATATGTTAATCAAATAGTAAAGCTAGAGTTTATCACCAGGACATGAAAGTTCATTTTCAATGCATTGTATGTAGTTTTGTATAGTTATCTAAGCATGATTATCACCGGTAGGCCCTGGCATGTGAGGGGCCTCGGTGCAAGATAACAAAGAGAGACCTTTTACACACACAACAAAATTACGAAATACTAGCATGTTTTCTTTGTATTTGAATTGTTAATCAATATCAAAGTACTAATTACTATCGCATCCAAGCATAAAAACACTTTTTTTTGTGAATAAGCATATATATAACACTTGGAACGGTTGGTTGAAAACTTCTATCAAATCCTTTACTTGTTCTCTCCTTTTGCGTTTTTCATTTCCAGACAATTTTTTATTCCATAAATAACATAGGAAATGTTAACTTTTTTTAGGTAAATATAAAACTTTAACAAAGACACCCTTATGGTTGGAGTGGTTGGTCAATGCTTGTTGCACTATTTTTAGGATCAGCATCGAAAGCGTGGCAGCGTAGGCCTCAAGGGCCCATTGCTTTCTTTCATTTTGGGCTTAAGAGTGTTGTTGTGTGGTGGAGGCTGCATCATGGGCGTGGGTTGGAAATTAAATAGCAGGGTGATCAATTATATAAGCATATAATATTAGTATAGTACTATACAATTTTGACATGGGTTGGCCCCCCTGAGCTGTGGGGGGCCTATGCAACCGCACCGGTTGCACATGCTCAAGGCCGGCCCTGCCAGCAGCCCCATCCATGTATGCATGCCAACAACCCATGTTATGCTGACCTTGACCGCTTCGACGGAGCCTTGTGCCTGCGCTAGCCTTGGTTCCAATGGAATGACCCAGAGCACCCTTGGGTGGGTTCAGATCTGCCTTGTAGCGAGTCGGACATGGATCCATTTCGTGCCTCTATCACAATCACTGTCGGCGATGGCAGCAGATAAGTTTTTGACAAGACTACTGGATTTGGTATTCCACACTTTGTACCGTGCCCTAGAGCTTTTCAAGATCGCAACTAGGAAGAACTGGAGGACAAACTAGGATCTCCAGGGGCGGGGGGAGGGGCAAGTGGATAACAGTTGTCGCATGTCTCAGCACCCCTACCCACTGCGGGAATTTGTTGACATTTGGAGCTTCTGTAGAACACCAACATCGACACTAACCGCGTGGACACCATCCATGGCCTCAGGTTAATTCTTGACCAAATTTGTGTATAAGATACCCTTGCCCATGTGCAACCTTGTCGTCCTGGGAAGGATTGGAAGGAAATAACCGTTCCCAAACGCAAGCTCTTTGTCTGGCTCGTGTTGCATGGTAGAATCCCGATGACAGAGAACCTAGCAAATAGGATTTTCCCTATAGCCTGGTTTCTCACTTATGCTTACCGATAAATGAGGCACTATGCCACCTTTGTAAGGATTGTCCCTTCTCGAAGGAGGTATGGAAGGCAGTGAATGCCAGGACTGCCATGCCCCCGTTGATGCTGACAAATTGTGGTCAATCTGTCAACCATTGGTGGGAGGCCTACCTGGCTATCCCTTGGGAGCAAAGTTTGAAGGTGCAAAATGGGAATTTGATCTACACACTATGGAATGCCTGGAAAGAGAGGAATCGTCTGGTTTACAATGGACAGAGAATGATTTATCAGGAGGTGGTGCACCTAGCTCTGGCAGATATCCATGCAAAATTCTTGTAGTCCGCATGCCATGCGATAGGTTTCTCGACTATACCTCCCAAAATAGTCGCTTATAGAAACAACTGCAACACAACCATGTTCTTCTAATTGAAAGGTGGCAATCTTTCCAATTACTCAGAAAAAATTACCATATCCAATAGACTAATAGATGGTCTAACTAGGTGCTTGTAAAATCCGAGAACCAACATATCCATTGTATGTATTCGAACAATTCCAAACAACAAGTTAAAAGGATTTTTTTGGAATGAAGCAATCTATTTTGATTCTCCAAAAAGAGACGTTACTCTATAGCCTACTTATGATCATTTTCAGGCGGACTGAGCATAAGTCGAGCAGATCTCTGAAGTTGTGGCTTTCTGTTGTCAGTCTGGAAGCGCGACAAAAAGCAGAATCACATATTAATTCATTACTTGAAACTTTAAGAGAAGAAAAAGGAAACCACATGACTATGCATAAAGATGCAGATTGGTCAGAAATAGACATGTAATATGTTTAAGAATTCCCATAAGAAATAGAACTCTACTTTTATATTCGTCTACAAAATTCAACTTGCCGTATTTGCCTAGTCAAAGTGTGCTGAAAGATGCAAAGCACCATGAAGTAAATATGTTTACTAGGATACTAGAGAGATCGTATGTTGGATCACTAAACAACAAAATGTGATGAAAGCGAGCGTGCAGGCTTCATTGGGCCTGGCTCGATGCAATTTTGCTCCATCCAAATCAGCACATATATAGTTGCATGATATTTATTCGAGGCAGCTAAAAGCATGGCATGGCTCATGCCAGTCCTCCCTCCCTAGACCACTTTCTTGAGGTATATATAACAACCAACAACGATTGCACCGAAGGCAACAAGTGAAAACATCATTAAATAGATCCTTGATGCTAACATTTCTTTAATGTTTTAAAACATTAGGAAAGGGTTGTAATATGTGTATTATTTTTTTTTGCGGGTGATGTGTATTATGTATAAGAGGAAAAAAATACAAAGTAGAAAAAAATAGTTAAATGAATTCTATTTAGCCTAAAAAATTCTTTTAGTTTTAGTTTGAAATGCATCTCTCTTTTTTAGTACTCCCTTCATTCCAACGAATAAGGCCCTCACACAATTCAAAATTGAACTTTGATCATGAACTCCCCTCCATATTTAACAGGTATAGAAAAATCATTTATTCAGAACAAACGAGATTTAAAATGTAGTATTATAGTTTTCAAACATGTTGCAGGAAGCATCAATATCAGCTAGGCACATTGGTAGTACATGATGTACTGCTGTTCTAGCATATTGATAGAACCACATATATATCTACATCTACTGAAAAATAGTGCAAGCTGAAAAAACAACATAAAATGCATAGGAAATTCTCACCGAAGTAGTGTGGGAATCGGCATTTTGTACATCACTTGATTTCCTTTTTCTCTTCACAATATTCAGTGTTTCCATAGGCAGCTCCTTCAACGCAATCCCTTCTGCTTCCTCCACCACCTTCATCATCTTAGCACCATTTTTGCCTCCATTCTTCTCCTTCTGACCTTGTTTGCACATGTGTATGTTTTTTTTACGGGGTTGCACATGTGTATGTAACATGTGATTACTCTGCTTTAGCACACGGCAACATATTTAACTGGAGAAGGGAAACAGAATTGATTTTACCTGTTGCGGATGTGTAGTGGAATCGCGCACACGAGACTTCGGCGCAGACTCACCCGTGATGATCGTCGGTACCTTGTCCTTCCCTTTCTAAACAAAATATTTAGCATTTTTTTGTTTTAGTTTGAAATGCATCTCTTCTTTAGTACAGTCTTAATCCTGTCTGGGCTACTTACCGAGACAAGGTATGTTAAGTACCCCATATGTGTCTGTACTTTTAAATATTGATACCAAGGAGCCCTAGATAATTATTAACAGATACACACCGTGCTCCTAAATGCTTTTAGTTTCCATATCCTTGATGCTAACATTTCTGTACTGTTTTAGTATTAGGAAAGGGTTGTAATGTGTGGATATTATGTAAGAGGAAAAAAAATTACAGAGTAGAAAAAAATACTTAAGTTAATTCTATTTAGCCAAAAAAAGTCTTTTATTTTTAGTTTGAAATGCATTTCTCTTCTTTAGTACTCCATTTGTTCCAATGAATAAGGCCCGTCCGCAATCCAAAATTCAACTTTGACCATGAATGCCCCTCCATATTTAACAAGTATACAACAAATTTCATTTATTCATAACTAACGTGATTTAGAATGCAGTATTGTAGTTTTCACACATGTTGCAGGAAGCATCAATATCAGCTTGGCACACTGGTACAAGATATACTACTGTTCTAGCATATTTGTAGACTCTTATGTGGTACAAGATACATCTACCGGCAACCACATATATAAAGTTATAAACGAAAGCTCTACTGACAAATAGTGCAGGCTAGGAAAAAACATAAAGGCATAGAAAATTCTCACCGAAGCAGTGCGAGACTCGGCATTTTGGACATCACTTGATTTCCTTTTCCTCTTCACAGTATTCAGTGTTTCCATAGGCAGCTTCGGCTCCACATTCCCCTTCCCCTTCTCCAAAAAATATTCTTTTTAGCCAAATAAATTCTCTTTCTCTAGTTTGAAATGTATATCTTCTTTAGTATAGTCTTAAATCCTAACTCGGCTACTTACCGAGACAAGGTATGTTAAGTACCCCATATGTGTCTGTACTTTTAAATATTGATACCAATGAGCCCTAGATAATTATTAACAGATACACACCATGCTCCTAAATACTTTTAGTTTCCATATCCTTGATGCTAACATTTCTTTACTGTTTTAGTATTAGGAAAGGGTTGTAATGTGTGGATATTATGTAAGAGGAAAAAAATTACAGAGTAGAAAAAAAATACTTAAGTTAATTCTATTTAGCCAAATAAATTCTTTTATTTTTAGTTTGAAATGCATTTCTCTTCTTTAGTACTCCCTTTGTTCCAATGAATAAGGCCCGTCCGCAATCCAAAATTCAACTTTGACCATGAATGCCCCTCCATATTTAACAAGCATACAACAAATTTCATTTATTCATAACTAACGTGATTTAGAATGCAGTATTGTAGTTTTCACACATGTTGCAGGAAGCATCAATATCAGCTTGGCACACTGGTACACGATATACTACTGTTCTAGCATATTTGTAGACTCTTATGTGGTACAAGATACATCTACCGACAACCACATATATAAAATTATAAACGAAAGCTCTACTGACAAATTGTGCAGGCTAGGAAAAAACATAAAGGCATAGAAAATTCTCACTGAAGCAGTGCGAGACTCAGCATTTTGGACATCACTTGATTTCCTTTTCCTCTTCATAGTATTCAGTGTTTCCATAGGCAGCTTCGGCTCCACATTCCCCTTCCCCTTCTCCAAAAATAATTCTTTTTAGCCAAATAAATTTTCTTTCTTTTAGTTTGAAATGTATATCTTCTTTGGTATAGTCTTAAATCCTAACTAGGCTACTTACCGAGACAAGGTATGTTAAGTACTCCATAGGTGTCTGTACTTTTATATTGATACCAGCAACCACCAGATTAATTCCTGATGAATACACGCGCCATGGTCCTAAGTACTTTTAGTTCCATACATGTTGTAGGTTTGCATCAACATCATTTACGCTCATTGGTATAAGGCATACTATATTACTACTCCGTATTATTCTAACATACTTATAGATTCTTATGTTGCATGTCTACCCACAACCATGCACACATATAAACCACAAACCACAGCTCTAGTACTAACAAACAGTGCTGGCCGGGAAAAAACAATTGAAAAAGCATAAGAAATTCTTACCCACGCAGTGCTGAGTGTTTCCAGATGCGGCTCTGCCGACGGGTTCTCTTCTTTCTCCGCCACCTTCATCTTCTTAGCACCATTTTTCCATCCATTCTTCCTCTCCTTCTGAATCTGTTCGCACGGGTATATGTAACATGTGCTTGCTCTGCATTAGGCGAGCGGCAACTTTTCAGTTGAGAGGGGAAACGGAAGCGGTTTTACCTTTTGCGGATGCGTAGCGGAATCGCCCACGGGAGACTTCAGCGCAGGCCCACCCGTGGCGATCGCCGCCACCTTCCCCTTCCCTTCCTCCTTCTTCCCAAAGCCGCAGCCGTTCTTCCCTGAAGTAGCACGGGAAGCCGCTTCCTCCCCACCCTTCTTCCGTGGAACCAGCTTCGCGTCCAGCCCGCCCTCCGGCACGACCACCATCTGGTGGCCATTCACCATGCGTATGCAACTCAAGTACAGGCGGTAGCCCTCATCTATGTTCTCAATTTTATCGTACCAAGGGATTTCCGCGGGGGAGTTCTCCTCCTCCACCGGGCGGTCGCTTCCTTCCGGGGCCGGGGAGCGGACGGGGCCGCTTTGGGCTTCGCCAGTGCCGGACGCGTCGTGCTTGGTGGTGACGGGAGGGGCAGGGGAGCCGCCCCGGGCAGGGATTTCCTGGGCGCCCATCTCGGCGGCGGAACCTGGAGCGCGTGGCCGTGATGGCATGGTTGGGGCTTTGTGTCTGGGTTGGTAGCGAATGGAAACGGACGAAGAGGCGCCTCGTCTAAATCTAAAGTTTTTTTTTGACAGCCGAATATTTTGCGAGACGCCAGAGGGGAGTGTTGGCTGGACGGTCGGGATGGGAACACTCCACCTCGGAAAGCTATCCAACGGCCTGATTGACGGAATAGTACTCCAATCTACTTAGTACTATTTGCATATATTTAGCAAGTTTTAATTCGTAATTGCAGTTGATTTTTCTGGAACGCTAACATTGGCAGTGCATCCAATAGAAGATTCGTGATATAATTGTGCTAATCATTTTGAAATAAATGCAGCAAATAAAAAGTAGTAATCCACTAGTGTAAAAGCAAATAAACTTGGTATTCTTAGCTGGAAATACATTCAGTGCCAGCCCATTTTTCGCTGGAAATTGTAGGTCTGCTAATTATTTGAAATAAATGCATTGAATAAAAACAAATCTACTATTGTAAAACAAAATAACTTAGAATTCTTAGCTAGAAAACACCCGGTGCCAGCCCATTTTAGCTAGAAATCACAGGTGTGCTAATCTTTTTCGAACCGGGCTATACCCCTTTCCATTGCAAATGAACGGAAATACAAAGTTCCAGAAACATGTCAGGAGGAGAGGGAAAGAGGTAGAACGAGTTCGGGCACGGCCAGGAAACCCACTGCATTCGCCAGGTGTGCTAATCTATTAGCATAAACCAAATAGCTTAGAATTTCTTGCTGAAAATCATCCGTTGCCAGCCCATCAACAGCGGCAAAGAGATACTCAAATAAAAGAATATATCTTAAACTTATTGAAAATCCCCCTGATGCTTCAAAACCTTTTCAACGGATATGGTAATCAAGTTGTCTTACTAAACAGACGGTAAGGAGATTGGCTTGTATGGACTCACCCTTCGCCCTCTCAGTACACCAGGCCAGGGGTCGCCCTCTCACTGATTAGACTGAAGCAGACCCAATATGCCTGAAACATTCCTCTTCATCGCATCCACGGTTTCAGGAGGGACATCTCTCTGGACTACACTTAGATCCAAAGGTTCATATCTTTGATAGAAATGCACTTATTTGGTTATTATGGGACGCTGTCATTTTCTATCTGATCTAACTATTCGTCCAGTTTTTCGTCCCATGAAAGGTATGATTCTAGCACGTCGTCATCTCTTTGATGGCCTCTTGGGGTCATGATTTGTGTTTCTGGTGCCGATATCTGGTTTAGTGTAGGAAAAAAACTACAGGAAGATAATGAATTTCACCTAATGATCATATATCATTCTCCGGTATTACAGTAGTAGTTTGTGTCAATATTGGCAGACAAGGAAGAGGGAGAGGGGGAGGAATCAGGGGCTGGGGAATGGGGAACGGGGGCTGGGGCTGGGCGATCCGTTTCTCTCTTTTTGTCTCTCGTCCGGCTGTTCGACAGAACGGACAACCCACTGGCGACTCGATCTGAGGCAATGTTCCTAATCCTACGTGGACAATGCTATAGAAGAAAAGGATACATATCCTCTCTAGATTAACAGACACGAAAGGAAAATATTTAAAATATGAAAACTTACATCAGTACATATATATATACAGTTCTTATTACATTCTTTTCACATAATTTTCTTAAGACCCACACCATAATTCAAAAACATTTTTCTTTCTTCACACTGATCATATTACTTGATCATGCTACTGTAGAGGAGATCACAAAATATAGCTAATTTAGTTGGGACAGCCTCTCACTTATTAACATTGCTTCTGTCCCTATTTTTCAGTGTTGCCATATAGATGTAGTGCTCTTCTATTTGGTACCTTCTCATTATCAGGGACGATGGCAGTCGTATTCATTCCATTTTTTAGTAATGAATTGTTTGTATTGCAATTTTATTTTAACGCTTCTTGCTTCAGTTTTAAAGAAGCCTTCTAGCGCAGATAATGCAGGAAATAGGAGAGCTCCCAGCCTCCTCAGGCTGGCGTGGGCACATCAAGAAGTGCTTGGATGTCAAACAGGAGGTACAACCTACTATCTGTTGAACTGATCTGGATCAGTGCATATTCATCCCCGTGTATACACTGGAAGCAACAAATATACCTTCTCATTTTGCAGTCTTCGATCTTGAACTAGCTTTAGCTATAATCGTATTCGAGTTGCAGGCAACATGTCATTGCTTGAGGCTGTTGTCGCAAGGGACACGGTGGCTGAGGGATAAGGGAATGGTTGAAGACAGTACAAAAGAGCGGCAGCAGAGGGACTCGGCGCCGACGAGGTGGTGGTGGAGGTCGGCCATGTCGCTCACTAGTAGAAAAGGGGGCAACGGTCCAGGCCGGGTCAGCCCATTAGTCCCGGTTCAGTCCAGAACCGGGACCAATGGGGGCATTGGACCCGGTTCGTGAGCCCAGGGGGCTGGCCGGGCCACGTTGGCCATTGGTCCTGGTTCATCTGGACCTTTTGGTCCCGGTTGGTGGGACAAACCGGGACCAGTGGGCCTCGCGCCTGGCCCATCACCATTGGTCCCAGTTGGTGGCTTGAACCGGGACCAAAGGCTCCCCTTTAGTCCCGGTTCATGCCACCAACCGGGACCAATGAGGTGCCTATATATACCCCCTCGCGTAAGAGCAGAGCACACTGCTCTGTTTTTTCTGGCTGAGGGGGAGAGGGCTTGGTGGTGCTCTAGCTCACCTCCTATGCACACAAGGTGTTCGATGGAATGCCCGAGCCACACTACTTAACTTTCTCCTCTTCAAGCTCGACCTCCAAGCTCCATTTTCTTCAATATTTGTCTAGGTTTAGCGGCCCGTCATGCCCCGTCCCCGTCTTCACCGCCGTCGATCACCCGCGCCGAGCTCATCGCCGGCACCACAGTGGTGAGCCTCTTGTTCTTATCTTCTTTCTAAAAGGAAAAATATTCTTACTTGTATGTTTACATAGATACTTGTATTATTTTTTTACTTTTATTATTGCATCTTATATAGTGCGATGATTTTGGTATCCGCCCCCGTCGGCCCTCGTCCTGTCTATGATTCGGATGTGGTATATATATTATCTTTATAACTATTGGTTCATTTATTGTTTATGAAAATTATGCCGACCAACGTGATATAGATTTTATTTATGTAGGATATATGTGAATCGGAAATTCCAACCGACCCTATTGTCGAGAGGTTAAATTTAGTTGAAGAAGAAAATAATTTGTTGAAGGAAAAAATAAAAAAATTGAGGAGGAGAAGATGATATTGGAGTTGCATGTTGCGGATGTCGTCGATGATCACAAGATCAAGATGGATGCAATGCGCTTGAAGATTAGAAAGATTAGAAAATATGCCATTCATACCGAGGCTTGGTATCATTATGCGTTGGATCAATTGTTACCTTGGTTGCGATTATGATCGCATTTGTTTTCGCATTGAAATGTTTTACATAGTTTCAATGTATGGTTTAATTAATTAGATGCTCTAGAGAGCTATATGTTGTTAGATGAGAACTATGTATGTACTTTGGTTTTAATGTGATGATGAACTTCTATTAATTTGGATACTTAATTATATATAATGCACGCAGATGAACCGGCAATGGATGTACGGTGACAGACACACCTCTGAGTACATTAAGGGCGTGCATGAGTTTCTCGATGCGGTTGAGGCAAACAAGCAGAATGGTTTTATGTGTTGCCCATGCACTGAATGTGGGAATATGAGGTCTTACTCTAACCAGAAAATCCTTCACTCTCACCTGCTTTACAAGGGTTTCATGCCACACTATAATGTTTGGACGAGGCACGGAGAAATAGGGGTTATGATGAAAGACGACGAAGAAGAAGAGTACGATGACAACTATGTGCCCCCTGAATACGGTGATGCTGCAATGGGGGGAGCTGGTGAAGATCAAGAGGAATCAGACGATGTGCCCAATGATGCTGCAACGGGTGAAGCCGCTGAAGATCAAGAGGAACCAGACAATGTGCCCGATGATGATGATCTCCGCCGGGTCATTGTCGATGCAAGGACGCAATGCGAAAGTCAAAAGGAGAAGCTGAAGTTCGATCGCATGTTAGAGGATCACAAAAAAGGGTTGTATCCCAATTGCGAAGATGGCAACACAAAGCTCGGTACCGTACTGGAATTGCTGCAGTGGAAGGCAGAGAATGCTGTGGCTGACAAAGGATTTGAGAAGCTACTAAAAATATTGAAGAAGAAGCTTCCAAAGGATAACAAATTGCCCGACAGTACATACGCAGCAAAGAAGGTCGTATGCCCTCTAGGATTGGAGGTGGAGAAGATACATGCATGCCCTAATGACTGCATCCTCTACCGCGGTGCATACAAGGATCTGAACGCATGCCCAGTATGCAGTGCATTGCGGTATAAGATCAGACGAGATGACCCTGGTGATGTTGACGGCGAGCCCCCCAGGAAGAGGGTTCCTGCGAAGGTGATGTGGTATGCTCCTATAATACCACGGTTGAAACGTCTGTTCAGAAACGAAGAGCATGCCAAGTTGATGCAATGGCACAGTGAGGACCGGAAGAAAGACGGGAAGTTGAGAGCACCCGCTGATGGGTCGCAGTGGAGAAAAATCGAGAGAAAGTACTGGGATGAGTTTGCAAAGGACCCAAGGAATGTATGGTTTTCTTTAAGCGCGGATGGCATTAATCCTTTCGGGGAGCAGAGTAGCAATCACAGCACCTGGCCCATGACTCTATGTATGTATAACCTTCCTCCTTGGATGTGCATGAAGCGGAAGTTCATTATGATGCCAGTTCTCATCCAAGGCCCTAAGCAACCCGGCAACGACATTGATGTGTACCTAAGGCCATTAGTTGAAGAACTTTTACAGCTGTGGAATGGAAACGGTGTACGTACGTGGGATGAGCACAGACATGAGGAATTTAACCTAAAGGCGTTGCTGTTCGTGACGATCAACGATTGGCCCACTCTCAGTAACCTTTCAGGACAGACAAACAAAGGATACCACGCATGCACGCACTGTTTAAATGACACTGAAAGTATATACCTGGACAAATGCAGGAAGAATGTGTACCTGGGCCATCGTCAATTTCTTCCGACCAACCATCAATGTTGAAAGAAAGGCAAGCATTTCAAAGGCGAGGCAGATCACCGGAAGAAGCCCGCCATGCGTACCTGTGATCACGTACTTGCTATGGTCAATGATTTACACGTAATGTTTGGAAATGGTCCTGGCGGACTAGCTATTCTGAATGACGCTGAGGGACACGCACCCATGTGGAAAAAGAAATCTATATTTTGGGACCTATCCTACTGGAAAGACCTAGAGGTCCGCTCTTCAATCGACGTGATGCACGTGACGAAGAACCTTTGCGTGAACCTGTTAGGCTTCTTGGGCGTGTATGGGAAGACAAAAGATACACCTGAGGCACGGGAGGACCTGCAACGTTTGCAAGAAAAAGACGGCATGCCTCCGAAGCAGTATAAAGGTCCTGCCAGCTATGCTCTTACGAAAGAAGAGAAAGAAATCTTCTTTGAATGCCTGCTCAGTATGAAGGTCACGACTGGCTTCTCGTCGAATATAAAGGGAATAATAAATATGCCAGAGAAAAAGTTTCAGAACCTAAAGTTTCATGACTGCCACGTGATTATGACGCAACTGCTTCCGGTTGCATTGAGGGGGCTTCTACCGGAAAACGTCCGATTAGCCATTGTGAAGCTATGTGCATTCATCAATGCAATCTCTCAGAAGGTGATCGATCCAGAAATTGTACCAAGGCTAAGGAGTGATGTGGTGCAATGTCTTGTCAGTTTCGAGCTGGTGTTCCCACCATCCTTCTTCAATATCATGACGCACGTCCTAGTTCATCTAGTCGACGAGATTGTCATCCTGGGGCCCGTATTTCTACACAATATGTTCCCCTTTGAGAGGTTCATGGGAGTCCTAAAGAAATATGTCCGTAACCGCGCTAGGCCAGAAGGAAGCAGCTCCATGGGCCATCAAACAGAGGATGTTATCGGGTTTTGTGTTGACTTCATTCCTGGCCTTAAGAAGATAGGTCTCCCTAAATCGCGGTATGAGGGGAGACTGACTGGAAAAGGAACTCTTGGAAGTGACTCAATAATATGTAGGGACGGATATTCTTGGTCTCAAGCACACTACACAGTTCTGCAGAACTCTACCTTGGTGACCCCATATGTCGATGAACACAAGAATAGTCTGCGCTCCAAACACCCGGAGCAGTGCGACGACTGGATTACATGTGAACACATCAAGACTTTCAGCAGTTGGTTGGAAACACGTCTCAGAGGTGACAACACTGTTTGTGATGAGCTGTACTTGTTGTCCAGGGGACCATCTTTGACTGTATTGACTCACAAAGGATACGAGATAAATGGGAATACATTTTACATGATCGCCCAAGATCAAAAGAGCACCAACCAAAACAGCGGTGTCCGCTTTGATGCAGCAACCGAGAGCGGAAAGGACACATATTATGGTTACATAGTGGACATATGGGAACTTGACTACGGACAAGATTTTAAGGTCCCTTTGTTTAAGTGCAAATGGGTTAATCTGTCAGGCGGCGGGGTACAGGTAGACCCACAATACGGAATGACAACAGTGGATCTGAAAAATCTTGGGTACACCGACGAACCGTTCGTCCTAGCCAATGATGTGGCACATGTTATCTATGTGAAGGACATGTCTACCAAACCGAGAAAAAGAAAAGATAAGGAAGCGAATACATCATACGATGAGCCAAAGCGCCACATAGTTCTTTCAGGAAAAAGGGATATCCTGGGAGTGGAGGGCAAGACAGACATGTCTGAAGATTATGAGAAGTTTCATGAAATTCCTCCCTTCAATGTCAAGGCTGACCCAAGCATGCTGATAAGCGATGAAGATTATCCATGGTTACGGCGCAATAAGCAAATGACACAAGCGAAGAAAAAGTGAAGACTTTCTCCCGCAACTATTATGATGATACCATGCCAACTTTGTAACACACGAGTATGCTATGCCAACTTTTTCAAAGTTCATTTGAAAACTATGAATTTAGGTCGAATTTTCTCTATAGGTGCATCTATGTTCATTTTTTAGTAAAGTTAATCACAAATTTGTGATTCACATAAATTTCAAAGAATTCAAATTTTAACTATTCAAATTTGAAAACTAATGGCACTAACAGAAAGTTTATAATTTTTCTAAAACTAATGACACTAACAGAAAGTTTATAATTTTGCTGACCTAAAAGCAAAAAGAATTAAAAAATAAAGAAAAAAACAAAAGAAAATAAATAATACAGAAAACAAAACAAAAAAAAACTGAAAAATATAAAAGTAGCAACAATAAGTATTTTGTTG